>NC_041745.1:18131766-18450099 GCF_004115215.2 Ornithorhynchus anatinus | reverse complement strand
CCCGACCCTGGGCCCACTCCACAGAACACCCTAGGCTCCTCTTCAGCCCCACATCTTTCCCCTGGCCATAAGCCCTATCAGAGCGGAGAAGACCCCAGATGAGGCCGAGAGGGAGTTTAATCCTCGCCTGGCTCTTCTCCCCGACCTCCCCAGCCCACCCTACTGCCCTAATTAACCGCAGCACGGCTGTCTACAAAGGGAATTAAAACACAATTAAGGGTGTCCTTTCTGACCAAGCAGACTCCTGCAGGAATTCACCGATCTCCTCCCCTTAACCACCGCTTCCCCCTGTGCTTCTAAAAGACCCAGGGAGTGAGGAGGCCAGCTGAGGAATTCTGACAGATGTTCCTTTTCAGCTCGCCCGCCTATAGGAGGGCTGGAAGGCAGGGAGGGACATTTGGCAAAAGCCACTCAGAACCACCTGCCCCTTCCTCCCCGCCCCCCACCGCCCACCTGCCCTCAAAATGACATCTCCTCTCCACTTCCTGCAAACTGCCAGAGCAGGTGCAGGGGCAGGGGATCTGGAGGCGTGCCCAAGAAGGGTGGGAAAGCAGAAAGTAAATTTCTGCCACCCGGGTGAGAGATGCTGACTGCGGTCTCCACTAGCCAAAGATCCCGATCATTAAGGCCCATAAATACCTTCTCCCACCTTAGGGATCTGGATATTTCGGGGAGGGCCTTCTTGGCCAGAAACATTCGGCTCCTCGTGGTCAAAGTGTATTTTTTAGACCTGAATTACCCAGACGGTTCCCTCCAGCCTTTCCTCTTTCCCACACTCCCATTTAAATAACCTCGTTAATACATCAACTAGGCTTCCAGGGGCTCGGGTGACATATTAACCCAAACCATCACTGACCCCTGGGGACTCCTGGATCCTGGGGCTCCCAGCCAAATCATCTAATTTGGAGGGGAGGGGTTAGAGGTTCAGCTCCCCGCGCCGATGCCCCCCTTCAGTTTCCTGTCATGGTTACCCTTCCAGGACCGGGCCCACAGTGCTCGCTGGCAGGGTAGGGTGTGTTTTTTTCAAAAAAGTTTCCTATCCGTTGCCTTTTGACTTCCTGTTTTGAAAACAAAAGCCTCCGCCTCAGCGGCCCTGCCCAGCCCAAGCTCATGGATCAGAGCTGCAATACTAGTAAAGACACACCCATGGTCCATCCTCTTCTGGACCGGGCTTCCCGCCGGCTGTTCCCTTGAACAGCTGACAGCTGCCCTCCCCTCTCCCCATCAACTCAGAGTGACAGCTGGGCGAGAACCCCGCCCCATCCTATGCGCAATGGAGGTTGGAGTGGTCCTCTAACTTCTAGGCTGGAGTGTTGGCTTCCCTTTCAGATCCTCCATGTCCAATCCAAGACTAGGTGACAAGTGCCCTGCCAGCTCCTTCACTCCTCCTGCCACTGGCCTGGGGGACTAGGCTGGCTGGGAAGGAAGCAAGCTGTTGCGTCGCAGGTCCACATAGCTCCCTCCAAGTCAGTCAAGTCACGCTCGCGCACACCCCCATTTACCCCTACTCCGGGTCACTCCGGCTCTACCGCCCTGCTCTCCCCCCAGAACTGAAGTTGCGTCTGGCAGAGCAGAAACGGACACCTTCCTGGTTATGACCCCACGATGGGTCCCAGTCCCTCTCCTGCCTCCACACAAACACTCCCCATCACACCCTTTCCACTGTTTTAGGGAATGGGGGATTCAGACCCCTATATCCAGCCCCAAAGGGATCCACTTAGGCCTGAGTCATCCAGATTCAGGGAGGCGCAGAGTCCCGACGCCATGCTGGGGACGGAAAAGAAGAAAATCTTTACTTACGCTTCTTCCTGGGCCTGGGGATCCAGCTGGCTGGGGGAATCCAAACAGACACCTGGGCCAACAGAGAAGGTGACGTTTACTCAACACAGAATTTAGGGCCCCACAAAACTCGGGAAAGAAACACAGGATGAGGCCCAGTCCCTTGATCCTCCTCCCCGTTGACATCTCTGGTGTCCAAACAGCTTAAGCGATCTCTACGGGAAGGACCAGCAGGGTGAGAGATAGTGGCCAGTGAGCGGAGGAGCTGGGGACCCAGCCCTGCTCCCTCCTTGGCCAGTAGGGTGATAAGCAGGGCCGCCTTTATCTGCAGGAGGCCTGCTGGGCAGGCCCCAGTTTCTCACCTCCCTGGGGCCCCAGAGCTGAAGTTTGCATTTCAGATAGATGGTTTAAGTCCAGTCGGAAGCTTTGAGTTAGGAAGGGATTTTAAGGGCAGGGAGGGGCCGAGTGCTTAGGAGGATTTCCCCAAACCGAACCCTTCTGCTCCAACCCTGATTCCCTCCCCTATCTCAATGGTCCCCCCCAACTCCAGCTCCACCCCAACCCCGGGCCCTGCTCCCTGGCTGTCCAGCCTCAGCCAGGCAGCCATCCCACTCCAAGCAGGCATCTCACCACTCACCTCCATCAGAAGACTCAGAGGTCACAGACTCCTGAGAGAGAAAGGTTCTCCGGTTCCTGAAGGTCAGGTCCCTCTTCCGGCTCTTCGGGGTCTCACTGTTACTGCAGGAGGAATGAGGGGGAGTCAGGACTTTCTCATTGCACCGGCCCCCCCGACAACTGTAGGGTAAGAGGGTTGCTTTTCCCTGCCTGAATAGCTTATTACAGGAAACCAAAGGCAGGGAGTAGCCCCGGTTAGGGGAGGGGCTTCCTTCACACGGGTGGTCTCCTCAAACACTAAGCCGTTTGCCCTCGAAGACTAAGCGCCTTCTTACTTTCAGACAAGTGTGGGTGGGCAGAAGGTGACCAATCACCGGCCCCGGGAAAGGAGAAATCAGAACTCAGGGAAGGAAAAGAAATATAGGGTGCATGAGGAACCCATCTCAACATTAGAATATGGGTAGGGATGCACACATCTGAGTCACGACACCCAGGGAGAGATAGGCTGGTGTGCCTCTCCTTGAAGGGCTCAAGCTTTAAGTCACCACTACGTTCTATCCGGAGCCGGGTGCAGGGGGGAGGAAGAGGGGCGGGGAAGGGTGCCCTTCCAGGAGATTCCCGGGGTTTATATCCACCCCTCTTCCCGGAACCATTAGCCACAGGCCGGAGGCTGGGTGGGCCCAGGAGGGGTTTTTGAAGGGTACATTTTGAACGTTCGGGGAACCCTTGGGCCTCGGGGCACAATTGCCAAGTATTTATAAGCGACACACCCCTTCCATCAGCCAGTATCCTGTCGACCAAGGTCTGGGCCACCACCCCTGAAACTGGACACGGACACACACACCCTCCCCTCCCAGCACCAGAAGCAGCAAACTCGCCCCCTCCCCTTAAAAACTCTGCCTTCGGGCAGCAAGTCAAGTCCTCCAAGCGATTAGCGAGGTGGTGATTGCTCCCGGTCAGAGATAGAGCAGGCTGGGCTCCGGCCCCGGGCTGGTTAGGGGAAAAGAAGAGGAGGGCGGTCTAGGGAGGGCAGGAGGAGGGACACACACACCCAAAGAGCCCAATTAAAAGTTCCATACGAAGGCGGGAGGTGGCTCAAAGGGAAAACGCATTCCAAAAGAATTCCTTCTATCGCCCCGACCCCCAAAGGTGGAGGAAGGGTACAGAGCCTGCTAAATGCGGCCAGGAATGGATTAGGGCGACTGGGTTTCCAAAAAATAGCACAATTCCGAGTGGGCCCCGGCTCGTCTCCTCAGCGGGTGGAGGAGGGTCTAGGATCCGATGCCCCCTGAAGATGGGGGCCCTGAGTGCCTTTCTCCCCTACTCTAGAGCTCCCAGGGTGGTGGGGAAAAGAGGAAGCCAGATGGGGGGTGGTGCTGATCCCGACCAGCAACCGGTGGGCACAACCTCTCCAGAGGGGCTCCGGATTGCGGCCAGCTTGGCTCCTTGCGGCATAAAACCCATTAAGCCTCGGAGAGCTTTAAGGACACGAGAGGGACGGCTACTCTCTCCAATCCGGCCACATGGCCCCCGGCCCCAAACTAGGCCACTGGTCCAACTAGGCCTTAAATGCCTCCTTGGTCTCTCCGGGTTGTGGAGGGAATTCCTCTCCTCGCAACGATAAAGTGTGAAGGAAGAGTAAAGAACTAAAACAAGGAGAGCAATGCCTCCCCCCCAAAACACACTCTCTCTCCCCCCCACAAGCAGGCCTCCGTGCCAGGGGTAAGTCTCCTACTCTTCCCATCTCCACCGCTCTCTCCAAAGTTGGCTTCCCTTCTGCCTTTCGTTTTTCTTTTTCCAAAGAGGGGGTGAGCCAGAGAAATGAACCTTCTTTCTCCTCCCGCGCCCCGACACAGGGCCACAAGTCGAGGCTTGCAGATGAGCCCCCCGCCCCCATCCCCACGCCGCCGACCACCCGAACCCCTCGCCCCCCAGCCCGCGATACCGCCGGCACTCACCTCCCTAGTCCGGTGAGACCGTCCATGTTCCGGGTGAGGTTGGTGACAGGAGAGTTGGTGACGGGTCCGGGATCCGGAGAACAGAAGAGGCCCCGGGCCGTGGGGAGGAGGGAGAGGCCCGACAGGCGGGGAGGCCTGGCGACCCCGCGGGCGGGGCTGAGCTCGTCCCACATCGCATCCAGCCGTCGCTCCATCGGCCGGCGAGGCCCCCCGCGGGAAACCCTGAGCCTCCGGGACGCGGATCGGCTCCAAAAAGCAAAGCGAGGGAGGTCAGAGCGGCATCCAGATGCGCCGGGCACAGCTGGCAGGGCCCGGGCCGCCGGCGGGGAAGATGCCCAAGGAAGCGAAAGGCCGGGGGATGATCCCGGGCGGCGGGGTGGCCTGCAGAGGAGCTGCCGGCGGTGGGAGCGGGAGCGGGAGCAAGCAAGCAAGCAAGCAAGCAGGCAAGCGGGAGAGCGAGCGTACAAGCCAGCAAGACCTGCCCCGGCCGACTCCTACTGCGCCCTGCGCCTCCGCCTCTCCTATTTATATTCGAAAAATAACAGGGGCCGCGGAGAGCGGGCGGCCAATGGGCGGAGTGAGGAGGCCGGACGCCGGGGCGGGCTCTGAGTTGGCGCCGAGGCTGGGAAAGCGGAGGTGCGAACCCCCGTAGCCACCTCCCTGCAAAAAAAAAAAAAAGACAACCCCCCCCCAAAAGAAAACAAATAGGAGAGGCCGGGAATTGGCACCGCGGGACGGCCACAGTGACCTCGTTCTGGTCAATTTATAAACCCAAATCCCCAATACATCGATTGATTCGCAGCCTGATTCTCAGAAGATTATAAAGAAAAGACTTTTGCAGGAAAGCGGTTAACCAGGTGCATTGCCCCCCTCCTCGCCTCCTTTCTCCACTATTCATTCATTCAATTGTATTTATTGAGCGCTTACTAGGTGCAGAGCACTACTAAGCACTTGGAATTCGGCAACAGAGAGAGACAATTCCTGCCCATTGACGGGCTCGCGATCTATTCGGGGGAGACAGACAGACAAAAACAATAGCAATAAATAGAATCAAGGGGATGTACCCCTCATTAACAAAATAAATAGGGGGATAAAAATATAGACAAATAAGCACTATTGCGAACTGGGGGAGCTGGGGCAGGGGGCACATGGCACACAGAACTTTTGTTGGGTTTTGTGGGCCGTGTCCCCCGTGAACCCGTGGTTGGGAGGAGATTGTGTCTCTCTGTCGCCGAACGGTAGAATCCAAGCGCTTGGGAGAGTGTTCTGCACATAGTGAGCGCTCAATAAATACGATTGAATGAATGACAAGGGGTCATCCTGGCTCGTTGGCCCCGGAATAGCGGAAAAAAGGAGGGTCCGGGACCCCATCGGGAACCACCGGCTCCGGGCACCGGGCCTTGGGCAGGGATTGTCTCTATTGCCGAATTGTCCATTCCGAGCGCTTAGTACGGTGCCCTGCACATAGTAAGCGCTCAATAAATACTATTGAATGAATCTGTTGTCGAATTGTTCGTTCCAAGCACTTAGTACAGTGCTTTGCACATAGTAAAAGCTCAATAAATACAACTGAATGAATTATTACATCACGGGCCCGAGATTCTCGGCCTGAACCTACGGGAAGGTCGGCCCCCAAACCTAAGACCACCTCTTCCTCCCTAACGTCCAGCGAGAAAGATGCAGGCGGCAAACAGCACAGAAGGGAGCCAAAATGGATGCCAACCTTTTCACTTTATAACTTTTATTCAAAGAGGGGCCCAGCCAGGGGACTCCCGGCCTTCCGGTTTCTCCCATCCCCTCCTCTCTTGGCAAGTCTCAATCTCAACCCTTTCCTGCTACACTCCACCAAAAAGGAAACCCCCAGACCCTGAGGCCCTGAAATTCAACTCTCTCTGGTCCCTCCCTACCCCTCCTTGAGTTTGAAAAGTCGTTGGTGTTCCAAACATTAATAGTAATAATAATGCTAGCATTTGTTAAGCAGTTACTATGTGCAGAGCACTGTTCTACAAGGTCATCAGGTTGTCCCCCGTGGGGCTCACAGTCTTCATCCCCATTTTACAGATGAGGTCACTGAGGTGCAGAGAAGTGAAGTGACTTGCCCGAAGTCACCCAGCTGACCAGCAGCGGGGCTGGGATTAGAATCCATGACCTCTGACTCCCAAGTCCGGGCTCTTTCCACTGAGCCACACTGCTATTGACTCTATCTACCTGTGTCCTTCTTCTGGTCTGGAACGCCCTCCCTCTTGGGATCTAACATCCTTATTGAAGGTACATCTCCTCCAAGAGGCCTTCCCGGATTAAGCCCACATTTTTCTCTTCTCCCACTCCCTTCTGCGTCACCTTTGCACTTCGATTTCCTCCTTTGATTCTCCTCTACCTCCATCCCACAGCACTCAGTACATATTTGTATTAATGTCCGACTCCCCCTCTAGTCTGTAAGCTTGTTGCATGTCCACCAATTCTTACATATGTATGTATATATATATTTATTCTCTCAAGCACTTAGTATAGTACTCTACACAGAGTAAGCACTCAATAAATTGGATTGATTGTTTGGACTGTAAGTCCGGTATGGACAGGGATAGTCTCTCTATTGCTGAATTGTACTTTCCAAGCATTTAGTACATAGCGCTCATGATTGGATGGATGAATGAATGACCATATAGCAAACAGTGCTGAACAAGTACCTGAGGGTGGTTGTGGAATCACAGTCTCTGGAAGAGTGAAGAAAATTGAAGACAACCATCTATCATGCATAGTTTCAAATCATGGCCTTGTATGGAAGCAAGATGACCCTGCAACGAAAACATTCAGTAGAAGAAAAGACTCAAAGGAGTTCACAAAGGAGGATTCTGTGATTTTATGAGAATTTCCCTTTAAATTCAAAAGTATTTTTCTTTAATACTTTAGTAAAGTCAGAATTTTAGTCCCTCACTGGGTTTCGAGGGGTGGTGTCTGGGGTAGAAAAAAGGGACCGGATAAACTCTGACTAGAGACAATTCCCCATGCAAATAACTGACGCACACAAAGAGCCGCTAAATCTGGCATTTCCTATTATAAGGATTGAACTTTCAGGAACACAGGCTGCGAACCAGGAGGGAACTTGTGTTCTAGTTTGTGTCTTCCCTTCACTGGATCTGATGGGGAAATATTATCAGTATCATCAACAGTGGCAGACCACTGTACTGAGCACCTCTACGTGCAGAGCACTGTAATAGTAAAGTCTGTTTTTTCCTCACAACATCCTTGTGTGGGCAGAGCGCCGAGCTGTATCCTGAGTATCCTGTAACTGTGGGCAGAGCGCTTCTGGGTCCCTGCCCTTGAGGAGTTTATGGTCTATTTGGGGAAGGCATGTGGACACAAATCACCAATCATACAATGAAAGGTGAAACATTTTGACATTTGATACAAATGTCAAAAACATATGTGATGATGAAAATGAAGAAGTAACTTTTCTTCCCCCCCCAAAAAAAACAACAAACCAAATAAAAACCACCTTGGAAATGGGTTGGTACTTCCTGTTCAGCGAGAAGCCAACGTCTGAGTGGGAACCAAAGTGGGAAAAGGTGATAACTGGGAACTTGGCATCTCTGTATTCACCTAATTGACTCTGCTGTATGAGCAGGCAAAATGACCCTCCCTCTCCCTTCTAGGCCTTTCCCAGCACCTGCCAAGGTCAGGGAGAATTTGGAATCACTCAGGGGTGAGAGATTTGTGTCCCCACTCCAGGCCTCGGGCCTCTGATTGGCAGGGGCGGGTGCTGGGCCTTGTAATGAATTGTGAACAGGGTATTAATTATTCCCTGAAAGGACTGGGGGAGGAAAAGTGCAGGCTTTAGTTGGAAAGCCAGGGTAGGACAAGGCTGGGGAGGGGTGGGCAGCTGTGTACCGTGTAACCTAGTGAAAGTAGCATAGGCCTAAAAGTCAGATCATCTGGGTACTAATCCCTGCTCCACTACTGGCTGGACAAGGCATGTAACTTCTCTGGGCATCAGTTTCCTCATCTGTAAACTGGGAATGAAATACGTGGTCATCTCCCTCCTACTTAGACAGTAGGCAGGGATAGAGTCCAACCTAATCAGGTTATCCAACCTACCCCAGCCCTACCTATCCTAGCCCTCTGTACAGGACTTGGCAGGTAGTAAGCGCTGAATACATTTTATTATTATTATTATTGTTGTTGTTTAGTAAAAGAGACCTAATTTGGGGTCTTTCCAGTTGCACTCAGCAGGCCCTCAGGTTGGTTGCTGGGTTGAGCAAGGCTGGTAGTCCAGTCCTGAGGGGGAAATGTTGACTTTACCCCTGCAGCTGGGAACCGGGGGACTCTGGTGGAGCTGGAACCATTTCCTAAACACAGGACCCCATGCTTAGTGTAATGAATGCCTCAGAAATCCCCTGGATTGTGCCTTCCTACTTTTCAACCTGTTTGCACGATTGTTCAGAACCCCCTGTTCTGTTTCCTTTTCTACCCCCGGGGCCAGTAATGCAGGCAAAGGGTTTAGTGAGGGGATGATCTAGTCCTCTGGTCCTTCTAGGCCCTACAGACTGCTGGATAGAAATAATGATGAAATACCATCATTTAAGCGCTTACTATGAGCAAAGCAAAGCTGGGGGGGGATACAAGGTGATCAGGTTGTCCCGCGTGGGGCTCACAGTCTTAATCCCCATTTTACAGATGAGGGAACTGAGGCCCAGAGAAGTGAAGTGACTTGCCCACAGTCACACAGCTGACGAGAGGCGGAGCCGGGATTAGAACCCATGACCTCTGACTCCCCAGCCCAGGCTCTTTGCACTGAGTCACGCTGCTTAGGGAGCAGGGGGCAGAAGGAGGCAGGCCAGTAAAGGAAATCTGCCTTCCACACATATGGAAACAGTATGGCCTAGCCTAGTGACAAGAGCTTGGGCCTGGGAATCAGAAGATTTGGGTTCTAATCCTGGTTCTGCCACTTCTCTTCTTTGCGACCTTGGTCTAGTCACTTGACTTAGTTTTGTCATCTGGAAAGGGGGTGGTCAATACTGGTTCACTTATTCGTTCATTCTTTCATTCAGTCCTATTTATTGGGTGCTTACTGTGTGCAGAGATCTCTGTACTAAGTGCTTGGAGGAGTACAAAATCACAATAAACAGACACACTCCCTGTCCATAACGATATTACAATCTAAGGAGGGATGAGAAGCAGCGTGGCTCAGTGGAAAGAGCATGGGCTTTGGAGTCAGAGGTCATGGGTTCGGATCCCAGCTCGGCCACTTGTCAGCTGTGTGACTGTGGGCAAGTCACTTAACTTCTCTGCACCTCAGTTACCTCATCTGTAAAATGGGGATTAAGACTGTGAGCCCCACGTGGGACAACCTAATTCCCCTGTGTCTACCCCAGCGCTTAGAACAGTGCTCTGCACATAGTAAGAGCTTAACAAATACCAACATTATTATTATTATTATATAGACAGTATTAGAAATAAATTACCGATATGTTCATAAATCCTGTGGGACTGGGAGTAGGGATGAATAAAGGGAGAGAGAGAAGAGGAAAGGAGGGTTTAGTCAGAGAAGGCCTCTTGGAGGAGATGGGCTCATGTTGGGTAGGGACCTTTTATCTGTTCCGGCGCTTAGTACAATGATTGGCACACAGTAAACGCTTAACAAATATGGCAATTACTGAATTTTCACGCCCAAGTCTTTCTTCCAGAGGGGAAAAGGGGTGCACATTGGAGACTTTTTAACCTTTGTTGAAAACCTGATGGTTCTTCACTTCTTTCTCCTCCTTCCAACACCCCCATTTATCTCTTGCCCCACTCCCCCATACCCACACATACCAATGGGAAACAGGAAGAGGAACAGGGCAGTGGAGGATGGAGGTAGAATAACCGGTCCCAGCCTTGGCCTTTAGCAGAGAGCTGTGGAGGGAGGGGTTCATTAGAGTCATTAAGTCATTAACAAGTGATTGGCATACTTGCAAGGAAAACAAGGAGATCTCAGAAGTACTAACAGCAGGCTCCCTAGGCTGGGAATACCCCACTTTCACTCAAATGTTTTCCATGAATTTTCCAGAGCACGTTGGAACCCCTGCAGAATTGTCCCCAGGAAAACTGCAATACGGGATCCGACTCATTTCAGACTCATTTCGGGAATGAGTCCATAGCCATAACCGGTATCGTTATGCACAGCATTAAAGGAGCACTTATGGTGCTCATTAAACACTGTCTGAGCGTTTGGGAGCATACAAGTAGTAACTCCTGAGATTTACTCAAGGATACCACTTTGGCCTGTGCTGCTTTGGCCTGTGGTTGTAGATGGAAGAGTGGGGAAATAGTCTTAATCTTTTCTGGGAAGTTTTTTTTTCCCCCCAGTCCTAATTATCTGGAGCTTGTGAAATGGCTTTCAAACCAATTCTTAAAATATTATGGTCAGTTGAAGCACATTCTCATTGAAAATTCTCACCTGCTTCCTTTCACCCAATCAGAAAGTCCCAGTTTTTGGAAGTTCCTGTTCTTCACAGCAGGGACTTTGTGGTTGGGTAGATTTGGGGTGTTGCCTTCTGCCTCAGATTGAGGCCCTACTTCCTGGGAAAACACGGTAGTCCTGAGGGATTTGAACCGAAGCCTCTCTTGGTTGGCTCAATGACCGGGGGCCTGGTTTTGGCTACATCAGTGCTAAAATTGTGTTTCGAGATTGGCTTGCACCCTCACTGTTCTATGTAACGGGACTCCCTCATCTCATCTGGGACCCCCATACAGGACCAGTACCGGGCTTAGATAGATCATCTCGTATTCATCCCGGTGTTTGGCATAGAGGAAACCCTTAAATACTAGACTGTAAACTCCCTGTGGGCAAAGATCACGTCTACCAACTCTACTGTAGTATAGTCTCCCAAGCACTTAGTACAGTGCTCTGCACTCTAAGGGAACACTAAATACTATTGTTTGAATGATACGATAGAAGTAAAAGACAGTCCCTGACCTCAAGGAATTTACAATCTAATAAGGGAAATAAAGGGGACACTTCTTCTTATTAGTAGTAATTATTATTATTATAATAAATTGCCAAATGCACAATTAATAAAAGAATAAGAGGGTTGACTCAAAGGATACAAAACACAAGTAAGTAGTGAAATCGATACTGAATAAACAGGTATCTCCCAATAGAGAGTTTGTTCCTGTGGATCCTGAGAGGCAAACAAGAAAAAAAGAGAAAGACATCTCTAGACTCCAAGCTCCTTGACCTCCTTGAAGCTCACAATCTTCAGCCCCATTTTCCAGAGGAGGTAACTGAGGCACAGAGAAGTTAAGTGACTTGCCCAAAGTCACACAGCTGACAAGCATGCCTGCCAACTCTGTTGCATTGTACTCCCCCAATTGCTCTCAGATTGATCAATTCTGTGCAAGGAATATTTCCTAGACTCTAGCTGTTACTCCCCAAAACCTTATCTCGGGCAACCCCCAAAGATCATGAATATTAATAATAATAATGTTGGTATTTGTTAAGTGCTTACTATGTGCCGAGCACTATTCTAAGCGCTGGGGTAGATACAGGGTAATCAGGATGTCCCATGTGAGGCTCACAGTTAATCCCCATTTTGCAGATGAGGGAACTGGGGCACAGAGAAGCCAAGTGACTTGCCCACAGTCACACAGCTGACAGGTGGCAGAGCCGGGAGTCGAACCCATGACCTCTGACTCCGAAGCCCAGGCTCTTTCCACTGAGCCAAGCTGCTTCCCCATTAGAGAATATTAGAGAAGTAGGATGGCCTCGTGGATAGAGCATAGTCCTGGGGATCGGAAGGACCCGGGTTCTAATCTCTGCTCCGTCACTTGTCAGCTGTGTGATCTTGGGCAAGTCACTTAATTTCTCTGTGCCTCAGTTACCTCATCTGTAAAATGGGGATTAAGACCATAAGCCCTACGTAGGACCGGGACTGTGCCCAACCTAATCAACTTGTATCGATCCCGGTGCTTAGTCCAGTGCTTAGCACAGAGTAAGCATTTAACAAATACCACAATTATTATTATTATTCTTAGAAAAGAGGTTCAGACGTTAGCTGGAAGTAGTAGGAAGAACGATATCTCTCCAAAGATATACTTCAGAAAGGGTCATTAAACTGCAGAAAACTTTCCCCACTCACACACCAGAGAACAGGGGTCCTGTCTCTAGGCATCAGGGCAAGTTTCACAGCATCTGCAGAGTTGTAGAGTTAGTGATTTTAGGCGTCTGAATTGTCTTGGTCCCAGCCAGAGGACCAGATTGAGAGATAACAGCGGGGACGAGGGGCTGCTTCTGATTTCTTCTGGTCACTCTCCTCTCTTTCTCTCCTCTTCCCTTCTGGGTGTCAGCGACCTGGGCTGAGAAATGGCTTCCTGGGGGAGGGGTAGAGGGGACAACATTCCCAAACCTCTGTAGGGGGTGGTGGTTCCGGTTTGGCCTAAGCATCAGTGGTCCATCTGACCCAGAGTTCTGTCCAGGAGGGGCACCGGATGGAGGGACTTGGACTGTCGGCCCTTTCTCTGACATAGCTGAGTTTCCAAAATAAGATATCAGCTGTCGTGAACATCAGGGCTGGGGATTGAGCCTAGGAAGAGGAGATTGAGATGGGGAGGCCATCTTGAGGAAGGGAAGACGAGAGGGAAGGAAAGGAAACTACGGTGGGCGTATTTTCAAATTCCATGGAAATTTTTTTATTTTGGATAGTTGTAGCATTGTATTGAGGTCCCATTTGATGCGGTGCACTGAACTGAAATGCTTTGAAAATACAGAATGAACAAATGACTTGTTCCTGACCACAAAGAGCTTACCCTACAATAGAGTGCCACTAGCCAGTCTTAGGGGCCACTGTTTTTTTTTTTCATTCTTGACGATTTGTGCTTCCCCTTTTAGGCAGGGATTGTCTCTATCTGTACATTCCAAGCGCTAGTGCTCTGCACATAGTAAATGCTCAATGAATAATCTTGAATGAATGATTCAACACATCAACCTGTGTCGAAAACCCTAACCCCCGTTTTACAAATTAGATGAAGGAAGTGAAACTAAGAGAAGTTGGGATTTGCCAAGGTCTCGCAGCAGAAATGTGGCGGAGCTGTGGTTGGAATCCAGAATTAGAGAAGTTGGGCTGAATCCAACTTTGTATCTACTTCAGAGTTTAGTAAAGTGCCTGGCACAGAGTAAGTGCTTAACAAATACCATTAAAAAAAACCTCCAGGTCCTCTGACTTCCGGGCCCATGCCCTTTCCACTAGGCCACACTGTTTTTCTGCTTCTGTGTGTCGGTTCCATCTCTCTCAACTCCGACATTCCTGGAACTCCCTGAGGGTATGGACTGAGTCTTTTCTCTTTTATAGATTCCCCAACTCTCCTTCCCCTGCCTCCCAGGAGGTCCCCCAGAAAAAGAAGGTGACCGACCTACCAGTCAATCAATCAATCAATGGCATTTACTGGTACTCCTAATAATAATAATAATGATGTTGGTATTTGTTAAGCGCTTACTATGTGCCGAGCACTGTTCTAAGCGCTGGGGTAGACACAAGGGAATAAGACTCCTAGACTGGAAGCCCGCTGTGGCTGGGGATTGTCTCTATCTGTTGCTGAATTGTACTCCCCAAGCACTTAGTTCAGTGCTCTGAACACAGTAAGCGCTCGATAAATACAATTGAACGAACGAATTTAATGAACACTTCCTGGGTGCAGAGTACTGTACTAAGCGTTCGGGAGAGGACTGTACAAAAGAGTTGGTATACATGATCCCTGCCATTTGAAGGAGTTTATGATCTGATCCAGAGCACACAGCCCTTGATCAATCCATAGATCGATTGATTGATCTGTGTTAGAAGGCTCTGCCTCTCCACAGTGGGTGTCTAGCAGCTGAGGACCCTGAAGTGTTCAGGACGGGTGAGCCATGCTGCAGTGGGGACTGGTCAGCGTAGAGGACAGAGCGTGGGCCTGGGAGTCAGAAGGTCATGGGTTATAATCCTGGCTCTGCTGTGGGACTTTGGGCAAGTCACTTCACTTCTCTGTGCCTCAGTTCCCTCATCTGTAAAATGGGGATTAAGACTGTGAGCCCCACGTGGGACAACCTGATTCCCCTGTGTTTACCCCAGCGCTTAGAACAGTGCTCTGCACATAGTAAGCGCTTAACAAATACCAACATTATTATCTGTGTCTCAGTTATCTCATCTGTAAAATGGGGATTGAGATTGCGAGCCCCAGGTGGGACGGGGACTGTGTATCTTATATCCACCCCAGTGCTTAGTGCTTATGTGCCTGGCACATAGTAAGCACTTAACAAATACCGTAATTATTATTATTATTACTTGAGTTTCTGCAGTTCTTCCCTTAAAGAGCTGCTGTCTGCTTGCGTCTCCAAGAGAGAATTAGCTGGTTTAGGGATCCGACTTTCACCTCCTCTCATTGCCCTTCCCCCTCATCTCACAAAATCGAAAGCAGAACCTGCAGGCAGGAGGAGAAGAGAATCAGTCAATCAACCAATCCATGAGATTTATTGAGTGGATATTGTTGTGCGGAGCACTTAAGACCTTGGGAGAGTCCAATACAACAGAATTGATAGACACGTTCCCTGCCCACAAGAAGTTTTATAGTTAGAAGAGAAGACAGACACATAGTGCTAGGGGGCTTAGGAGGGGTATCAAGTGCTTTAACGGGTACAGATCCAAGTGCATAGGTAATAATAATAATAATGTTTGTATTTATTAAGTTCTTACTATGTGCCAAGCACTGTTCTAAGCGCTGGGGTAGAAACAAGGTAATCAGGTTGTCCCACATAGGGCTCACAGTCTTCATCTCCATTTTACAGAGGAGGTAACTGAGGCCCAGAGGAGTTAAGTGACTTGCGCAAAGTCACACAGCTCACGAGTGGTAGCGGCGGGATTCGAATCCATGACCCCTGACTCCCATGCCCAAACCCTGCCCTACCCCTCACTTTTCCATCTCTGCAGATGACATCCTTCTGCTCACAAGCCCCTAGCCTTGGTGGTATCCTTGACTCTTTCTAATTCAAACCACCTATTCAATCCATCACTAAATCCTGTCGGTTAGACCTTCACAACATCACTCAGATCTGCCCTTTCCTCTCCATCTAAACTACCACATCAGTCCAAACACTTGTCCTATCTCACCTCGATAACTTTATCAGCCTCCTCGCTAGCTTCCCTGCCTCCGTCTCTCCCCGATTCCATTCCATACTTCGCTCTTTTTTTTTTACAAAAACGTTCAGTTCATACTTTTCCGCTCCACCAGGACCTCCAGTGTTTGTCCATCCACCTCTGCATCAGATAGAAACTCCTTACCATCGGCTTTAAAGCACTCAATCCCCTTGGCCCCTCGTACCTCACATTGCTACTCTCCAACTACAACACAGCCCCCACACTTTGCCCCTCTAATGCTAACCTGTACCTTGATCTCATCTATCTCGCCGCTGACCTCTCGCCAGTGCCCTGCCTCTGGCCTGGAAAGTCCTTCCTCTTCATATCTGACAGTTTCTCTCCCCACCTGTTGAAGTCACTCCTCCTCCAAGACGCCATCCCAGATTAAGCCCTCCTTACCTCTTCTCCCTCTCTCTTCTGTGTCACTCTGACTTGCTCCCTTTATTCATCCCCACTCCCGGCCCCACAGCACTTATAATAATAATAATTGTAATATTTGTGAAGCATTTACTACGTACTTACTATGTGCCCAAGCACTGGCATGAATGCAAGCAAATCAGGTTGGACTGTCCCTGTCCCACGTAAGGCTCACAGACTCAATCACCATTTGGCAGATGAGGTCAATGAGGCACAGAGTAGTTAAGTGACTTGCCCCAGGTCACACAACAGATGAGTGGCAAAGATGGGATTAAAGCCCATGACCTTCTGACTCCCAGGTCCATTCTCTATCCACTACAGCATGCCGCTTTGGACAGAAATTTATTTACGCATCTGTAATTTTATTTATTTATATTAGTGTTTGTCTCCCCCTCTAGGCAGTAAACTCACTGTGGGCAGCCAACGCATCTATCATATTGTTATAGTGCACTTTCCCGATCGCTTAGTACAGTGCTCTGCACACTGTAAGCACCCAATCAATATAATTGACTGACTGACAACTTCTCTGTACCTCAGTTTCCTCAACTTCAAAATGGGTTTACCCGTTCTGCCTTCTACTTGGACTGTGAACCACATGTGGGACATGGACTTTGTCTGATCTAATTAACTTGTATTTATCCTAGCTGTTTAGAACACATAATAAGTGCTTAACAAATACCACAGGGGAAAAAAAGATAAGGGCTTGGTCAGGAAAGCTTCTTGCTCCTCTCTGAAGTGTTAATTCCATCTTTGGGAGTCAAGATTTAACAACTCTCCACCTTACTTTGTCACCTCATTTTGGAGGGAGTGTTCAGAGTTGGGTGGGATTATATCTTCATCACCCCCTTTATCAGGATCTTTATCATTTCCCCACAGGGCAATTATCACCTTTCTTGTAAATTCAGAACAGGCTCTCAGCCCTGAGCTTCAGATGCCCAGAATCGAATATTAATGGGGGTGCTTGTTAAATGCTTACTATGTGCTAAGCACAATCCAGTCAGACCCAATCATTATCCCACACGGAGTTTACAGTCTGAAGAGGAAGGAGAACAAATATTTAATTCCCATTTTACAGGTGAGGAGACTGAGGCCCTGAGACATTAAGTGGCTTGTTCAAGGTCCCATAGCAGGGAAGTTATCACCATGGTTCACAGATCCGGGTTCTTTCCACTAGGCCATATTAACAACATAAAATTAGAATAGAACCAGAAAACGGCCTTCTGGTCCCCAGTTTTCTCCATTTTAATGTAACAAAAGCCCACCTTCTCTAGAAAGCCTTCTTGGAAGGTCGACATCCCCAACCTCTTTCCCTTTTCACTTTCCATCCCCCTCTTCCCTTACTCCATTCCAAACTCTTTTCCCAGAATGTAAACTGAAAGTCCTCCCTCCCTCTTCATAATTGTAGTAAGTACGGTACTTGTTAAGTGCTTACTATGTGCCAAGCGCTT
Organism: Ornithorhynchus anatinus; assembly: GCF_004115215.2. Lineage (NCBI taxonomy): Eukaryota > Metazoa > Chordata > Mammalia > Monotremata > Ornithorhynchidae > Ornithorhynchus > Ornithorhynchus anatinus. The sequence continues at coordinate 18,432,738 of NC_041745.1, read as the reverse complement.
TCAAAAGCCTTATTAAAAGCACTTCTCCTTCAGGAGGCCTTCCCAGAGGAAGCCCTCTTATCCCGTACTCCCTTTCCCTTTTGTGTCACCCTTGCATTTAGATTGGGATCCTATATTCACCCTGGCCTCGGCCCCACAGCATTTATGTCCATATCCATAATTGGTTTTGTCTGCCTCGCCCTCTAGGCTTGTGGGCAGGGAACATGTCTCAACTCTGTTATAGTTAAGTGTTGGTATTTGTTAAGTGCTTACTATGTGCAGAGCACTGTTCTAAAAGCTGGGGTAGATACAGGGTAATCAAGTTGTCCCACGTGAGGCTCACAGTTAATCCCCATTTTACAGATGAGGTAACTGAGGCACCGAGAAGTGAAGTGACTTGCCCACAGTCACACAGCTGACGAGTGGCAGACTCGGGATTCGAACCCATGACCTCTGACTTCCAAGCCCAGGCTCTTTCCACTGAGCCACTCTCCCTGCACACATTAAGCACTCAATAAATGCAATTGATTGACATATTACGACTTTTTACAACGCAGTGCTTGTTCCTTCTCAGCCCTCCCGTCACCCACAAGCCCCTGAACTGCTTACGTACATATCTTTATACTCTATTGCTTCTTCCTATCAATAATTAATTTTAGTGTCTTTTTCTCCCGCCTAGACTGTAAACTCCTTGAGGGAAGGGATCATATCTTCTTACTGTATGAACTTTCCCAAGGTCCTAGAACAGTGCTCGGCAGAGTAGTTAATAAATACCATGGATTGGTGGATTGTCTTGGTGGGTGAATGACATTTCATACATCTCTCGTCATCATCGTCGTTATCGATATTTAGTGGGTGCCTACAATGTGTAGAGCACTGCAATAAGCACCTGGGAGAGTCAAATCAATCTATGTAAAAGACACAGTCCTTGCTCTCCGGGAGTTTACAATTTAACTGGGGAGCCAGGCAGGGGGTATATTTTATATCCAATCAGAATAAGAGTAAAAACTTAGTTATGATGATAAAAACAACATTTAATTAAAAAAAGGGAAAAACAAATATGTATATGAGGAAGAAGTATATCAACGGGAAAATATGACCAGGGAAGCTGGGGATTAATCTCTGAAAGACTCCTGGAAGAAATTATTTTTTAGGATGGGGAGCTGATTGGGGAGGAAGGGCATGGAGAAGGACTTGTTCAGGGGATTAAAAGCGGAAAAATTGAGATAAAGGGGGACATTCAGAGGGTTAATTTAGGTGTAGTGAAGAGTGTGAGCTGGAGTGGAGTGAGAGGGAAGAGTGGAAAGTCTAGAAGGAGAGAACCAGGAGAGAGGCTTGAAGCCAGTAGTCCATAGTTTTGTCAGATGGAGAGAGAAATGTAACCACTGGAAAGGTGTGTCAGTGTTGTTTGCCTTGGAATGTAAACTTCTCAAGATAGGAGAGAATGGATAGTAATTTCCTGGGGCTGATAAGTCCGAGAATGGCACCATGACCATGACCTTGACAGCTGTGCCAATAAAGTAGGGCTGGTGCCCCAGGCCTCATTCCCCCAAGCGTCAATTCCAAATGGTTCCAGCTGCTAGGGGAAATCCGCCCTTATTGAAGCCATTCCTGGGTCAGGAATCATTATTATTATTATTATTATTATTACGCTCATGAAGTGCTGACTGTGTGCCAAGCACTATACTTGGATACAGTCTCTGTCCCGCATGGAGGTTATGGTCTAAAGTAGGAGGGAGTAGGATTTAATTCCTATTTTACAGATGAGGAAACTAAGGGCCAGAGAGGTTAAATGGCTTTCCCAAGGTCATGCAGCAGGCAAATGACAGTGCAGGGGTTAGAACCCGGGTCCCCAGATTCCCGGGCCTATGCTCTTTCCATTAGGTCACACTGCCTTCCAGCTTAAAACTGTGAGCCTCATGTGCCTCACCGACCTGGTTATCTTGTATCTGCCCCAAAGCTTAGTTCAGTGTTTGGCGAATTGCGAATGCTTCACAAACTCCTCTCCTCTGCCGCCCGCCTCACTGTCCCCCATTCTCGCCTATCCTGCTGACGACCCCTGGGCCACATCCTCCCACTGTCCTGGAATGCCCTCCCTCCTCACCTTCGCCAAACTAATTATCTTTCGCTCTTCAAAGCCCTAATTAGAGCTCACCTCCTCCAAGAGGCCTTCCCAGACTGAGCTTCCCCTTTTACCTCTGCTCCCTCTGCTGCCCCTCTACGCCCCCTTCACCTGCACTCAGGTAAGCCCCTTTTCCCCCCCTTTCCCTCTGCTCCTCCCCCCCTTCACCTCCTCTCAGCACTTTGCTCGCCCGCTCATTTGTATATATTTTTTATTACCCTATTTATTTTGTTAATGAGATGTACATCATTTTGATTCTATTTACTGCTATTGTTTTAATGAGATGTACATCCCCTTGATTCTATTTATGGCTATTGTTTTTGTCTGTCTGTCTCCCCCGATTAGACTGTAAGCCCGTCATTGGGCAGGGACTGTCTCTATCTGTTGCCGATTTGTACATCCAAGCGCTTAGTACAGTGCTCTGCACATAGTAAGCGCTCAATAAATACTATTGAATGAATGAATATTATGATTGCAGACGGGTCTCCATCAGCACAGACCATCAGCTTTAGCCATGACAGGAGACAGCAGAAGTGTGGATCAGGCAAGGGGATTTATTGAACGCTGACTTTGTGCTGAGCACTGAACCGAGAGGTTGGGAGGGTCTAGTAGAACCCTCCAGAAGTTTACAATCCAGTGCAAAGAATAGAGCTGATAGGGTCGGCAAGTGGGGTGGGGTGGTGAATCTGGGAAGACTTCCTGTTGGAGGTGCCCTTGATAAAGCATATAAAGGAGCGAAGGAAATGGGGGAAGCTTGAGGGGCTCAGGGCCTCAGTTTCCTGCTGCTCTGACTGCTTGTAAATAATAATAATAATGTTGGTTTTTGTTAAGCGCTTATTATGTGCTGAGCACTGTTCTAAGCGCTGGGCTAGATACAGGGTCATCAGGTTGTCCCACGTGAGGCTCACCGTCTTAATCCCCATTTTACAGATGAGGTAACTGAGGCACCGAGGAGTTAAGTGACTTGCCCAAAGTCACACAGCTGACAGGGGGCGGAGCTGGATATTTTTTGTCTGTCCATCTCTCCCTTTAGAGAAGCAGCACTGTCTGGGGGTCAGAGGGCCTGGGTTCTAATTCCAGCTTTGCTACTTGCCTACTCTATGACCTCAAGCAAGGGACTTAACTTCTCTGGGCCTCAGGTTCCTCATCTGTGAAATGGGGATTCAATCCTATTCCCGCCTACCTAGACATGAGCCCCATGCAGGACAGAGACTGTCCAGACTGATAATCTTGTATTTATTTATTCATTCATTCATTCATTCATTCATTTATTCAATAGTATTTATTGAGCGCTTCTATGTGCAGAGCACCGTACTAAGCGCTTGGAATGTACAATTCGGCAACAGATAGAGACAATCCCTGCCCATGGATGGGATTACAGTCTAATTTATCCCAGTGCTTAGAACCGTGCTTGGCAAATAGTAAGCGCTTAACAAATTCTTATTAGATTGGAAACTCCTTGAGGACAGGAAATGTGCGTCTTGCTTCTGACACACAATCGATCAAAGGCGTTTATCGAGCGCTGATTGTGCGCAGAGTACTGTACTAAGTGTCTGAAAGAGTACAGTATAAGAGAGTTGGTAGACAGATTCCCTGCCCACAAGGAGCTCACAGTCTACTCTCCCAAGCTCTTAGGAGTGTGAAGCAGCATGGCCTAGTGGAAGAGCACAGGACCGGGACCCAGGAGACCTGGGTTCTTATCCCACCTCTACTATTTGCCTGCTGCATGATCTTGGACAAGTCACAACTCCTCTGTGCGAAATGGGGACCTTCCTTCCTCCAGTTTGGACTATAAGCCCCATGCAGGACAGGGACTGTGTCTGAATTGATTGAGTCGTGTCTGTCTACTGCGGGACAGGGCACGTAGTGAGCTACTTTTTATTCGGTATGCGCTCGATAAATACCTCTGATCGATTGACTGGAAGAGGGCCACCCAAAGCAATCTCATCTGTCTTCTCTGGAAGTAGGGCAGGCGTAGCAGAGCTGGTTTTTCAGGCTCCGGGAGAAGGGTCCCCAGGTGGGGTGAGGGACAGGAAGAGGGCCTCAAGTCCCCCTTCAGTGTTTGGACAAAACAAAGGGCAGAGTTCCGCCCTCTTCTCTCTCCTTCCAAGGCCAGCTCTGGGCCAGGCCCCTGACAGGACCTGGTTGTTAGGGTGGAATCTGTTGCTTCCCCAGGCCTGCCCTTGTTCTAGCTCTTCCTTCTCCCCCTCCTCCTCACAGCCTCCCAAGAGGGGCTGGACGGGGGTTGGGAGAAGTGGAGAGATAAGGGGAGAGGAGGGTCCTGAGAAAAATCCTCCTTGAGCATCCCCAACCCTGCTGACAGGGGCCCGTGCTTACAAGTTCCCTCCCACCTCATCACCCCCAGCAGTCTAACCCAGGTTACCCCAAGAAAGACCATGGGTGTGTGTCTCTGCGTGTTTTAACACAACACGAAACTTCATCTGACCTCCGTCCTGCTCTCCGGCCCCCTCACTGTCCCCCACAACTCTCCCTGGAAGCCTGGATTCCTTTCAAGCCTTTCGGAGCTCAGTGGGGGCAAGGGCAGGGCAGGAGGAGGGGGAGGGGAGGGGGGAAATCAGACGAGCTCCCTGGTGGGGCTTTAGAGCCAGATGGTTTTCCTTTTCCCCTGGAGTCCAGGGAGAGGGCAAGTCAGTGGAGGAGGAGGCTGGGGAAAGCGCAGCCTGGGGGATCCGGGTGCCTGGCTGATCTCCATGGTGACAGTAGGGAAGGCCCGGAGTCAGACTGCGGACTTTGGGTGGTCAGTTCTTGGAGGGCTGCAGGGCAGAATGCTTAAAGTGCCAGAAACCACACCGGGCAGGTTGCTGGGGAAAGGTTTAGGGATGAAGATGAGGAGGCAGAAATGGATACTTGCCTGCTCCTGGGGGAAGGCCCTGTGGATTTGAGGATTCCAGCTCTTGGCCCAGCCCCACCTTGCCTAGGGACCCCAGTTTTTTTTTTATGGCATTTATTAATCTTTTACTAAGTGTCAAGCCCTGGTCTAAGTGCTGGGGATGCCGAGGTAGTTAATTTGATCAGAAAGTCTCTGTTCACTCTCACAGTCCAAGTAGGAGGGAGAGCAAGTATAGAATCCCCATTTTACAGCTGAGGAAACTGGGGCACAGAGAAGTTGAGTGACTGCCCAAGGTCACACCTCAGGATTAGCCAGGATTAGAACCTAGATCCTCTGATTCCCAGACCTGTCCTCTTTCCACTTGGCTATGCTGCTTTCCGGTCTGTCTCTTGGGGCCAGTTCGTCTTTGGGACCCCATTCTTCCTGCTGCTCCTGGAGAACTGCCTCCTTGGGGACCAAGGAGTGCAAGATTAGGTTTTCTCTGGGGCTGCTGTTTTCTCCTCTGGCAGGCTGAGTCCCTAGATGCATACTCCCCCCTAAGAACTCCTGGCTGGGGAAGCCTCAAACCTCGGCCTCTTCCCATGTGGTTTAAAGCAGGGGAGGTTTGGCCCGCCACAGGCGGCGGAGGGACTAAGATGACAGGTGGGGACAGATGGCTGGGAGGCCTGCAGTGTTTTTCAGGGAGAACAAATAGGGAGGAGCCCAAGGAGTTGGGGTCTAGCCCCTTTGCCTGCTGAGTGACTTTGGACACTTAGTATAACTTCTCTGGGTCTCAGTTCTCCATCTACGCAGCTGTTTCCGAGCTGCCCTCCTTTCCTTCCTTGTCTCTCCTCAAATAGGGATGGGGGGAGGGTGGGAACGAGTGCTGAGGGGAGACCAAAGTGTTGTATTAATTTGGAGATCTCGCACCAGGCATAATAAAAATAATAATTATGGTTGCCGAATTGTACATTCCAAGCACTTGGTACAGTGCTCTGTGCACAGTGAGCACTCAATAAATACGATTGATTGAATGAATGAATGAAGTATTCACTATGTGCCGAGCACTGTCCTAAGTGCTGGGGTAGATTCAAGTTAATCAGTTTGGACACCGTCCCTATCCCCCATGGGGCTCACATTCTTGAGCTCCATTTTACAAATAACTGAGGCCCAGAGAACCTAAGTCACTTGCCCAAGGTCACACAGCAGACATGTGGCAGAGCCGGAATTAGAACTCAGGTCCTTCTGACTCCCAGTCCTTTGCTCTATCCACTAAGCCAGACTGTTTCTCAGAAGGTGAGGGGATGTTTCTGGAAGGAGCTGGACAATTCTTTATAGGCCAGGTTATTCATTCGTTCATTTATTCAATTGTATTTATTGAGCGTATACTGTATGCAAAGCACTGTACTAAGCATTTGGAAAGTACAATTCAGCAATAGAGGCAATTCCTGCCCACAACAGGCATAGAGTCTAGAAGGGAGGAGACAGACATCAAAACAAGTAAATAGGTGTCAGTAGCATCAATATAAATAAATAGAATTATAGATATATACCCATCAAAACGAGTAAACCGGCATTAATGTAAATAAATAGAATTATAGATGTATATATATATGCACAAGTGCTGTGGGACTGGGAGGGAGAGCAAAGGAAGCGAGTCGGGGCAACGGGGAGGGGAGGAGGAGCTGAGGAAAAGGGGGGCTTAGGCTGGGAAGGCCTTTTGGAGGAGGTGGGCCTTCACTAGAACTATGAAGGGGGCAAATGTGATTGTTTGGCAGATTTGAGGAGGGAGGGCATTCAAGGCCAGAGGTGGGATGTGGCCAAGGGTCGAACGAGGCACAGTGAGAAGGTTAGAGGAGCAGGGTGTGCAGGCTGGGATGTAGAAGGAAAGAAGGGAGGTGAGGTAGGAGAGGGCAAGGTGATGGAGAGCTTTGAAGCCGATAGTGAGGAGCTTTTGCTTGATTCAGAGGTTGATAGGCAACCACTGGAGATTTTTGAGGAGGGAGGTGACATGCCCAGAACATTTCAGTAGAAAGATAATCTGAGCAGCAGAGTGACATACAGATTGAAGTGGGAAGAGACAGGAGGTGGGGAGATCAGAAAGAATACTGACGCAGGTTACATTGCTCAAGCTTTCTTAGGGCAGGTAGGGTTGGTTACACTTCCCAGAAATGTGTGTGCCGGTCAAGGAGGGAGAGGGAGGGCAAGGACCGTTTTTCACCTGGGACAATCTCGGACAGGAGATAGAATTTCAGGGCCACCCACCAAATTAATGAGGGAAACGCAAGTCCTTGCTCCCAAGACTCTTCCAGGAGGCCCAAATTTAATGTCATTGTATTTCCTTCAAGGGAATGGGCTATGCTTTTTAGCCCACCCCTCCCCACTTTCTGCTGCTCTCTGCCCCAGAGGGTGAATCCTTGGGTTCAGGAGAGGGACACAGGGACTTGTGAGATATCCCTGCTGACTGGACAAGGAGGGTGAATGAGCCTTCCAGTCTTTCTTAAAAGATCATTTTCTCTAGGCCAAATTCTCCTTCTTCTCTTCTTTTCCTTCCTTCTCTTCCTCCTTCTTCTTCTCCTCTCAAGCCATGATTAAATATCTCTGACTGGCTATTCCTGGCCTTTGACACATGTTCTTTGTTCCTTTCAGGGTTTTTTTTAATGTGTGTGTGTCTGTTTTCTTATTCATGAGGCTAATTTTGCCTTTCTTTCCCCATCCTGCCAGCCCGAGAGAAAGAGAGAGAGTTTCCCCATCAGACTGGCAGCCCCAGGAGGGCAGGAACTGTGTCCCTTTCTCTCTGTGTCCCTCCCACAGCACCAGTACTGTGTATGTGTGTGTTGTCTCCCTGATCAGAATGGGAGCCCATTGAGGGCAGGGACAGTTGCTCCTCCTCCTCCTCCTCCTCCTCCCTCTGTACAATATAGAACAGGGCACCACATAAAGCTTGCACTCAGGACAAACTGAGCCTGATCGTAGACTGATGCTTCCCCTCTCTGTGCTCGGTTTTGGCCAGTTACCCAGGGGAGTTGTCACCTGCTCTCTTGCTCCTGGGACCAAAAGGCTGAATGAGAGGAGGCCTGGCACAGCACAGTTCGCTGAGCAGAAGGCAGAAAATATGAAAATATCTCAGGCCAGCTGTTCTTGGGTGTCCCTGAGGACTGAATAAAGGCTGACTGTTGGTCCTTATTCGTAGACTGGTGGACCCCCTGACAGGTGGGTGACCTTTCAGGGCTGGGAGCTGGTCATTTCTAAGCAGCCTTGAATTGGGATGGTTCAGGTGGGGTCCCACTCAGAGGGAAGGTAGCCTCTTCAGGTCAGCTCTTGTCTCAGGAGTTCCAGGCTGGCAGTCTTGGGGAGGGCTGATGGAGGACTCGCATGGCTGCTTTTGCTTCCCTTTTGGCCATTATTAATTGCTGTTCTCATTCTAACCGTTTAGAACTTTTCTGCAACCAGCTTCAACTCCCTGGGAAAGAAGACTGTAGGCTCCCTGTTGGCAGGGTCCATGTCTCCCACCTGTGTTGTACTGTCCTCTCCCGAGCACTTAGTACAGTAGTTGGCACACAGTAAATGCTCAAAAATGCCACTGATTTATTGATTGATTAATTAAAGGCAGTTGCCCCACCTCCTTCCTTTTACTCCCCAATGACAGTTTCACGATCTGTAACTGTTGAAGCAATGTGGCCTTATGGATAGAGCACGGGCCTGGGTGTCAGAAAGACTTGGGTTCTAATCCCAGTTCTGCCACTTGTCTGCTGTATGACTTTGGGCAAGTCATTTAACTTCTCTGTGCTTCAGGTCCCTCGTCTGTAAAATGGGGATTAAGACTGTGAGCCCTCTGTGGGGTGGGAACGGGGTCCAACCTCATCAGGTTGTATCTAGCTGGCACATAGCAAACACTTAACAAATATGACTATTATTATTATTATCATCATTATTGCTCCAAACCCACCCCACTCCTCCTCCAGATGAGTCCTGAGTCCCCCCAGGAGAACCAGTGCAACCAGACAGGTAAGAATCCTAGGGAATCAAGGGGTCATCTGATCCAGCCTCCTGCCCCCGAACAGGGAACCCTCCAGGAGCAGTGGGTGTCAGTCAAGTGGCAAAAGATCTCCAGGAATGGAGAACCTCCTCACCTTTCTTTGGCCCCAGTGCCTTCCCCTAGCAGTCAGGAAGTCTTTCCTTGAGTCTAACCTGACCCTCTCCTGCCACAGTCTAAACCCACCTTCCTGTCTGGGTCCTGTTTGGTCATGGAGAACCGCTGGGCAGTGTGATGAGTCCCGTCCTCTCCTGGTTCTCCTCCTATCTCTCCAGCCGTTCATTCTCAGTCTCATTCGGGGGTTCCTCCTCTGCCTCCCACATTGGAACTGGGTCCCCTTCTACTCTCCATCTACACCCACTCTCTTGGCTAACTCATTCACTCAACTACTTTTACTACCCTGTCACTGTGGATGATTCCCAAATCTACATCTCCTGCCTTGATCTCTCACCTTCTTCACAGCCTCACATTTCCTCCTGCCTTCAGGATATCTCTACTTGGATGTCTCACTATCACTGCGAACTTAACACGTTCAAAACAGAACTCCCCATCTTCCCACCCAAACTTCATCCTCCTCATGACTTTCCCATTACTGTAGATGGCACCACCAATCTACCTGTCTCACAAACCCGTAACCTTGGCATTATCCTTGACTTTTCTCTCATTCAATTTTTTTTTTTTTTGGTATTTGTTAAGCGCTTACTATGTGCCGAGCACTTTTCTAAGTGCTGGGGTAGACATAGGGGAATCAGGTTGTCCCACATGGGGCTCACAGTCTTAATCCCCATTTTACAGATGAGGCAACTGAGGCACAGAGAAGTTAAGTGACTTGCCCACAGTCACACAGCCGACAAGTGGCAGAGCTGGGATTCGAACTCATGAGCCCTGACTCCAAAGCCCGTGCTCTTTCCACTGAGCCACGCTGCTTCTCCAATTCAAATGTATTTATTGAGCACTTACTGTGTGCAGAGCACTGTAGTAGGCGCTTGGAAAATACAATTCGGCAACAGAGATAATCCCTACCCTACAATGGGCTCATTCAACCCACTCATTCAATATCACCAAATCCCGACCTTCACAACATCCTAAAATCCACCCTTTCCTCTCCATCCAAATTGCTGCTATGCTCATCCAAACACTTATCCTATCCCGCCTTGACTACTGCTTCAGACTCCTTACTGACCTACCTATCTCCTGTCTTTCCCCACTAGATTTCACTCTCCTGCCCAGATCATTTTTTATGGACAGATACTCAGTCCATGTTCCCCACTCTCAAGAAGGTCCAGTGGTTGCCCATCCACCTCTGCATCAAACTAAAACTCTCTTATCATTGGAGTTAAGGCACTCAATCACCTTGCCCACTCCTATTTTACCTTGCTGATTTCCTACTACAACCCAGGACACTCACTTTGCTCCTCCCATGCCAACTTACTCCCTGCACTTCGATCTAATAATAATAATGATAATAATTGAAGTATTTGTTAAGCACTTACTATGTGCCAGGCCCTGCACTGAGCGCTGGGGTAGATACAAGGTAATTGGGTTCGGAGCCGGGGCCGGGGCCGCCATGGCCAGTGCAGGCTTGGGCTCTGAGCAGCGGGAGGAGGAAACTCTGAAGAAGTTGATCGCCTGCAAAATGTCCAAGAAGGGAAATACATCGACATGCTCATTCAGATCCTCGAGGATATGCTGATCTGTACCTACGCGGATGGAGCTTCCAAGTTATTTCAAGGCAAAAACGTCCATGTGCCTTTGTTGTTGGTCCTGGACTCCTACATGAAAGTCGCGAGTGTGCAACAGGTTGGTTGGTCACTTCTCTGTAAACTAATAGAAATATGTCCAGCCACAATGCAAAGCCTATCCCAGCAGGGCGTTGGGAATGATTGCGAAGTTCTTGCTGTTTATCAGTTGATTCTCAAAATGCTCACTCTTCATAATGCCAACATAAACCTTTCAGTAATTGGTCTGAAGGCATTAGATCTTCTTCTGACTTCAGATGTGATGACTCTGTTGGTTTTGGATGAAGAAAGTAATGTATTTTTGTTAATTTTTGATGCTATGCATACCTTCCCATCTAATGAAGAAGTTCAAAGATTTGGATGTAAAGCTTTACATGTGCTTTTTGAAAGAGTTCCAGAAGAGCAACTGACTGAGTTTTTTGAGAGCAAAGATCATATGATTGTGTTGGATGCATAAAACAATTTAAAAATAAAGAGGAAGTGGTGTTTCATGCACTTCACTGCTTACACTCATTGGCAGTTCCATATATACCGCATTGTTGAAATCTGGGATCAGTATTCGATCTCATAGGGAAAGGGCATAATAGGGCATAAAATAATTTTTGGTGAAGGGTGCCATTTCTTTGTATAGTGCTTGTTGCAGAATTGTAGGCCTCGATTTTTGATTTTGCAGTCTGAGGAAAATAATACTTGAAAGAAGAGGAAGCTCAATAATGGTAGAGAGGTGATTTTGAAACACCCTGAGTCATCCTGAGTCAACAAATGAGATGTACATCCCCTTGATTCTATTTATTGCTATTGTTTTTGTCTGTCTCCCCCGATTAGACTGTAAGCCTGTCAATGGGCAGGGATTGCCTCTATCTGTTGCTGAATTGTACATTCCAAGTGCTTAGTACAGTGGCTTGCACTTAGTAAGCGCTCAATAAATACTATTGAATGAATGAATGAATGAATGGGTTGGTCACAGTCCCTGTCCCACCTTGGGCTCACAGTCTTAATCTCCATTTTCCAGCTGAGGTAACTGAGGCACAGAGAAGTGAAGTGATTTGCCCAAGGTCACACAGTAGACATGGGGGGGGAGTAGGGATTAGAACCCAGGTCTTTCAGACTCAGGCCTGGGCTCTATCCACTAAGCGATGCTGCTTCTCATCTACCTCACCGTTGAACCCTTGCCTACATCCTACCTCTGGCCTTTCCCTTTCATATCCCACCGACCACCAGTCAGCTAGTCAGTCAGTCGTATTTATTGAGTTCTTACTGTGTGCAGAGGACTGTACTAAACGCTGGAGAGAATACAATATAATGGACACATTCCCTGACCGCAATGAACATACAGGCTAGCGGGGAGAAAGACATTATTATGAATAAATAATATTACAGATATGAACATAAATGCAGTGGGGCTGGAAGGGGGAATGAATAAAGGGAGCAAGTCAAGGCGGTGCAGCAGAGAATGGGAGAAGAGAAAATGAGGACTTAACTGGGGAAGGCTTCTTGGAAGAAATTTGCCTTCAATGAGGTTTTGAAGATGGGGAGAGTAATTGAATAATTCTCTGTTGGATATGAAGAGGGAGGGCGTTCCAGGCCAGAGGCAGGGTATAAGCAAGAGGTCGGTGGTGAGATAGATGAAACTGAGGTACAGTGAGAAGGTTGGCATTAGAGGAGAGAAGTAGGTGGGTTGGGTTGTAGTAGGAGAGTAGCAAGGTGAGATAGGACAGGGCAAGGTGATTGAATGCTTTAAAGCCGATGTTTGGAGTTTCTATTTGATGCAGAAGTGGATGGGCAACCACAGGAGGTTCTTGAGGAGTGGCAAAACACGGCCCGAATGCTTTTGTAGAAGAATGATTCGGGCAACAGAGTGAAGTGTGGACTGGTATGGGGAGAGACAAGAGGCATTCATTCATTCATTCAATAGTATTTATTGAGCACTTACTATGTGCAGAGCACTGTACTAAGCGCTTGGGATGAACAAGTCGGCAACAGATAGAGACAGTCCCTGCCGTTTGACGGGCTTACAGTCTAATCGGGGGAGACGGACAGACAAGAACAATGGCACTAAACAGCGTCAAGGGGAAGAACATCTCGTAAAAACCGATGGCAACTAAATAGAATCAAGGCGATGTACAATTCATTAACAAAATAAATAGGGTAACGAAAATATATACAGTTGAGCGGACGAGTACAGTGCTGTGGGGATGGGAAGGGAGAGGTGGAGGAGCAGAGGGAAAAGGGGAAAATGAGGCTTTAGCTGCGGAGAGGTAAAGGGGGGATGGCAGAGTGAGTAGAGGGGGAAGAGGAGCTCAGTCTGGGAACGCCTCTTGGAGGAGGTGATTTTTAAGTAAGGTTTTTTAGAGGGAAAGAGAATCAGTTTGGCGGAGGTGAGGAGGGAGGGCGTTCCAGGACCGAGGGAGGACGTGACCCAGGGGTCGACGGCGGGATAGGCGAGACCGAGGGACAGTGAGGAGGTGGGCGGCAGAGGAGCGGAGCGTGCGGGGTGGGCGGTAGAAAGAGAGAAGGGAGGAGAGGTAGGAAGGGGCAAGGTGATGGAGAGCCTTGAAGCCTAGAGTGAGGCAGGGAGGGCAGCAAGGAGGCTGATACAGTAATTAAGGTAGGATAGGATAAGTGCTTGGATTTACATGGTAGTAGTTTGCAGGGAGAGGAAATGGTGGATTTTAGTCATGTTGTGAAGATTGAGCCAATGGGATTTAGCGATGGATTGAATAAGTTGGTTGAATGAGAGAGAAGAGTCAAGGATCATGCCAAGGTTGTGAGACAGGAAGGATGGTGGTGCCGCCTACGGTGATGGGAAAGTCAGGGGGAGGACAGGGTTTGGTGAGAAGATAAGGAATTCTGTTTTAGACATGTTGAATTTGAGGCAATGGTGGGACATCCAAAGTAGAGATGTGGTGAGGAGCAGAGGAGGAGAGTGGTGAGGAGCAGAGTGTGCGGGGTGGGCAGTAGAAAGAGAGAAGGGAGGAGAGGTAAAGGCAGTAGGAAATGCAAGACTGCAGAAAGGGAGAGGCGTCTGGACTGGAGATGTAGATTTGGGAATCAACCGCTTAGAGGTGGGAGCTGAAGCCACGTGAGCGAATGAGTCCTCCAAGGGAGTGGGTGTAGATAGAGAATAGAAGGGGACCCAGAACTGAACCTTGAGAGACACCCAAAGTTAGGGAGTGGGAGGCAGAGGAGGAGCCCACAATGGAAACTGAGAATGAGCGGCCGGAAGGAGAACCAGAAGAGGAGAATTTTGGTGAAGCCAAGGTTGGCAATGTTTCCTGGAGGAGGGGATGGTAAGCAGTATGAAAGGCAGATGAGAGGTTGAGGAGGATAAGGATGGAATACAGGCTGTTGGATCTGGCGAAAGGAGATGGTTGGTGATCTCTGAGAGGGTAGTCTCTTTGGAGTGAATAAGAGGAATGCCAGATTGAGTGGGGTCAAGGAGGGAATTGGAGGGGGGCATAGTGGGTATAGACAACTCTCTCAAGGAGTTTGGAGTGGATTGGTAGGAGGAAGATTGGGGCAATAACCTGAGAGGGCCGAGGGGCAAGGGAGGGTTTTTTTTAAAATAGGGGAGTCATGGTGAGCAGTGGGGAAGAAGCCACTGAAGAGCGAATTCATTCATGCATTCATTCAATAGTATTTATTGAGCGCTTACTATGTGCAGAGCACTGTACTAAGCGCTTGGAATGTACAAATCAGCAACAGATAGAGTCAGCTTTGATGGGCTTTCAGTCTAATCGGGGGAGACAGGCAGACAAGAACAATGGCAATAAATAGAGTCAAGGGGAAGAACATCTCATTAAAACAATGGCAAATAAATAGAATTAGGGTGATGTACATCTCATTAAACAAAATAAATGGGGTGATGAAGATATATACAGTTGAGCGCACGAGTACGGTGCTGAGGGGATGGGACGGGAGAGGGGGAGGAGCAGAGGGAAAGGGGGGAGAAGAGGGTTTAGCTGCAGAGAGGTGAAGGGGCGGGTAGAGGGAGCAGAGGGAAAAGGGGGAAGCTCAGTCGGGGAAGGCCTCTCGGAGGAGGTGAGCTTTAAGTAGGGATTTGAAGAGGGGAAGAGAATTAGATTGTCGGAGGTGAGGAGGGAGGGCATTCCAGGACCGCGGGAGGACGTGGCCCAGGGGTCGACAGCGGGATAGGCGAGACCGAGGGATGGTGAGGAGGTGGGCGGCAGAGGAGCAGAGCGTGCGGGGTGGGCAGTAGAAAGAGAGAAGGGAGGAGAGGTAGGAAGGGGAAGGTGATGGAGAGCCTTGAAGCTTAGAGTGAGAAGTTTTTGTTTTGTGCAGAGGTTGATAGGCAACCACTGGAGGTTTTTAGGAAGGGGAGTGACATGCCCAGAGCGTTTCTGCAGGAAAATGAGCTGGGCAGCGGAGTGAAGAATAGACTGGAGTGGGGCGAGAGAGGAGGAAGGGAGATCAGAGAGAAAGCTGACACAGTAGTCTAGCCGGGATATTACAAGAGCCCGTAGCAGTAAGGTAGCCGTTTGGGTGGCGACGAAAGGGCGGATCTTGGCGATATTATAAAGGTGAGACTGGCAGGTCTTGGTAATGGATCGGATGTGTGGGGTGAATGAGAGAACCGAGTCAAAGATAATAATAATGTTGGTATTTGTTAAGCGCTTACTATGTGCAGAGCACTGTTCTAAGCGCTGGGGTAGACACAGGGGAATCAGGTTGTCCCACGTGGGGCTCACAGTCTTAATCCCCATTTTACAGATAAGGTAACTGAGGCACAGAGAAGTTAAGTGACTTGCCCACAGTCACACAGCTGACAAGTGGCAGAGACGGGATCCAAACCCGTGACTCCAAAGCCCGTGCTCTTTCCTCTGAGCCACGCTGACACCGAGGTTGCGGGCCTGAGAGATGGGAAGGAGGGTCGTATCATCCACGGTGATAGGGAAGTCTGGGAGAGGACTGGGCTTGTGAGGAAAGATGAGGAGCTCAGTTTTGGTCATGTTGAGTTTTAGTTAGCGGGCAGACATCCAGGTGGAGACGTCCTGGAGGCAGGAGGAGATGCGAGCCTGAAGGGAGGGGGAGAGGACAGGGGCAGAGATGTAGATCTGTGTGTCATCTGCGTAGAGATAGTAGTCGAAGCCGTGAGAGTGAATGAGTTCACCAAGGGAGTGAGTGTAAATGGAGAACAGAAGAGGGCCAAGAACTGACCCTTGAGGAACTCCCAACAGTTAGAGGATGGGAGGGGGAGGAGGAACGTGCGAAGGAGACCGAGAATGTCCGGCCAGAGAGATAAGAGGAGAACCAGGAATGATTGAAGATGACTGATGGGGAGGGGAGGAGGGAGGGGGCAAGAGTTTTGAAAAGATGCAAAGGAATGGGGTCAGATGGGCAGGTGGAAGGAGTCGATTTTGAGAGAAAGCAGGAGCTCTCTTCTTGAGAAACTGCTGGGAAACACGGGAGAGTGGAAGAAGGGGAAAGGTAGATTTTAGGGAGATCACCACTCTCCCCACCTTAAAAACCTTATTAAAATAGCATCTCCTTTATGAGGCCTCTCCTACTAAGCCTTCATTTCCCCTACTCCCTTTTCCCTCTGGGTAACCCTTACATTCAGGTGTATCCTTTATTCACCACACCCTCAGCCCCACAGGATTTATGTACATATCTACAAATTGTTTTAATGTCTGCCTCCCCTTCTAGATTAGAAGTTCCTTATGGGCAGGGAACATACTCTCCCAAGTAGTAATTCAATTCAATCATATTTATTGAGCACTTACTGTGTGCAGGGCTCTGTACTAGGCACCTGGGAGAGTACAATATAACACTAAACAGACACATTCCCTGTCCACAATGAGCAGGGATGAGCTTAACATCTAGAGTCTACAGTAAGCACTCAATACATCTTTTTATGGTACTTGTTAAGTGCTTACTATAAGCCAGACACTGTTCTAAGGGCTGGGGTAGACACAAGGTACTCAGGTTGGATACAATTCAGGTCCCACAGGGGACTCACAGTCCTAAACCCCGTTTTACAGCTGAGGTAACTGAAGCACAGAGAAGTGAAGTGACTGGAGCAAGGTCATACAGCTGAGAAGTGGCGGAGCTGGGATTAGAACACAGGTCCTTCTGACTCCCAGGTCCTTGCTTCTCGACATGCAAGGATTGATGGATTGGTCCCCATAGAAATCCTTCCTTCATGCATTCATTCATTCAACATATTTATTGAGCGCTTATTATGTGCAGAGCACTGTACTAAGCACTTGGAAAGAACAATTCAGCAACAAATAGAGACAATTATTCATTCAGTCATATTTATTGAGCGCTTACTGTGTGCAGAGCACTGAACTAAGCGCTTGGAATGTACAATTTGGCAACAGATAAAGACCATCCCTGCCCAACAATGGGAATCCCTGCCCGACAATGGACTCACTGTCTAGAAGGGGCGAGACAGACTTTAAAACAAGCAAACAGGCATCAATAGCATCAATATAAATAAATGCAATTATAGATATATACACATCATTAATAAAATAAATAGAATAATAAATATGTACATATATGCACAAGGGCTGCGGGGAGGGGAGGTGGGTAGAACTTTGGTTTAATTTGCTCTAAAATCCATTTGTTTGATTTTCGGGCCGTCTGTGGTATTCACAAAAGCCTTCTCCAACACCACATTTCAAAGGAATCGATGCTATTTCGATCCTGTTTTTTTTTCTGTCCAGCTTTCAGATCCACTGGAAACACCTTCCCAACTGCTATCACGTTAATCCAATCACCCATCCTATCCTCCCTGGATTACTGCACCAACCTTCTTTGCTGACCAGCCTCAGGTCTCTCCCCAATCCACCCTACTTCCCTCTGCTGCCCATATCATTTTTCTACAAAAACGTTCAGGACACGTCACGTGTCCTCATGTCACAGGTCACCTCCAGCGGCTGCTGCAGTGAATAGCTGCCCACTCACTGACTCACCAAACAAAAACTCCTCACCATTGGTTTTAAAGCACTCCACCCCTCTTGTCTCTTCCCACCTCACCTCTCTATTCTCCTTCTGCAACCCAGCCCGCACACTTCGTTCCTCTAATGCTAAGCTTCTCACTCTGCCTCAGTCTGGCCTGTCTCGTCGACCCCGGCCCACGTCCTGCCTCTGGCCTGGTCGCCCTCAAATCCCACAGACAATTACTCTCTCTCCCTCTTCAAAGCCTTATTGAAGGCACGGCTCCTCCGAGAGGCCTTCCCAGACTCAGCCCCCCTTTCCTCTTCTTCCACTCCCTTCTGCCTTGCTCCAACTTGCTCCCTTTGTTCTTCCCCCCTCCCAGCCCCACTGTATTTAGGTACATATCTGTAATTTATTTATTTGCATTGATGTCAGCCTCCCCCTTTGGACTGCAAGCTCATTTTGGGCAGGTACTATGTCTTCTTATTGTTGAATGGTTCTTTCCCAAGCGCTTAGTACAGTCTTCTGCACACAGAAAGCGTTCAATAAATAATGACTAAATGAATGAATGAGGCGGGGATGGGGAAGACCTGACGGCAGAAAGGGTCAATTGATTCCATCTCCCTCGCTGGACTGGCCGGCCCAGGGGAGCTTTGGAAGCCTGAAATGGCTGAGACGGGGCTGCTTTCCCCAAGATCCCACTGCTCTCCCTTGCACGGAGGGCGGACGGCCCTACTTAGAATTCGGCAACCGGCCAACCGCCTTCCCCCAAGCGTCACCTCCCCGCCCTGCTGCCTGCAGATCGGCGGGCTTCAGGCCAAGAGAATCCAAGACCAGGGCCGAACCTGAACAGGTCACCTGGTCCAACCCCCCCGCCTCCTGGATAGGGAACTCGCCAGAACCCCGCAAAGTGAAAGGTGTCCATTTACCTCCGGCCCTCCCAAGCTGACGGCGGGGTATCCGTTCCTTAGCGCGGGGAGGGGTGGAATGGGAGAGTGGGGATGAGGACCTGGACAGAACCACAAGTCACCACTCAGTAGCACCTGCACAAAGTCTCCATCGGCCCGTAGGCTACAAATACATGCCTTTAATTCAGGGGAACAATAGGTAGACACTCTCACGTGGCCACTCAGGGAAGGTTAGATAAGTGGACCCGGTCCCGAAGCTGTCAACCTGATGTCAGACACGGGACCGTCAGGTAAATAAACACGAAGCGCGTAGGACAGAGGCAAAGAAACATGAAAAGATATCCAAGAGTACAAATAACAGAAACATTCCCTGTACATGTAATTTACCAAGATTTACATAAAGGCCATAGGGCAGCGGCTGTGCCTGGAGTCTTAGTTTGAATAAGCTATCAGGGGCAAGTGGGGTCTTGGCATTTGAAAGGAGGGAAAGGATGGGATGGGGGAAAGGAACGGGGGAGGTCTTTACGTAATAATAGCTTTAGGGAAGTGTAAGTTCCTTGTGGACAGGAAAGAGGTCTACCTACTCTCTAAAATTATTAGTAATAATAATAATATTGGTAATAATTATCCCGTATCTCGTATCCTGCTTTTAGGACATCTCCACCTGGATTACCGCCCGCCACCTAGAACTCAACATGTCCAAGACTGAGCAATTTATCTTCCCTCCTGAACACTGTCCTTTCCCTGACTTTCCCACCACTGTGGACGGCACTAACATCCTTCCCGTTTCACAGGCCCGCAACCGTGGTGTCATCCTTGTCTCTGCTCTCTCATTCACTCCACACATCCAATCCGTCACCAAAACCTGCCGGTTTTACCTTCACAATATCGCCAAGATCCACCCTTTCCTCTCCATCCAAACTGCTACCTTGTTGGTACAATCTCTCATCATATCCCGACTGGATTACTGCATTGGCCTCCTTTCTCATCTCCCAATCTCCCGTCTCTCCCTGCTTCAGTCTATACTTCACTTTGCTGCCCGGATTATCTTTCTACCGAAATGCTTTGGGCATATCACCCCCTCCTCAAAAACCTCCAGTGATTGCCTATCAACCTCCATACCAAGCAAAAACTCCTCACTATTGGCTTCAAAGTTCTCCATCACCTTGTCCCCTCCTACCTCACCTCCCTTCTCTCCTTCTACAGCCCAGCCAGCACACTCCGCTCCTCTGGTGCTAACCTTCTCACTGTGCCTCATTCTCACCTGTCCCGTCGACCCCTGGCCCACGTCCTACCTCTGGCCTGGAATGCCCTCCCTCCTCACATCCACCAAATTACCTCTTTTCCCCCTCCAAAGCCCTACTGAGAGCTCACCTCCTCCGGGAGGCCTTCCCAGCATGAGCCCCCCTTTTCCTCTGCTCCTCCTCCCCTCCCCATCATCCCGACTCCCTCCCTCTGCTCCACCCCCTTCCCGGCACCACAGCACTTGTGTATATTTGTACATATTATTTTATTAGTGATGTGTATCTATC
Organism: Ornithorhynchus anatinus; assembly: GCF_004115215.2. Taxonomy (NCBI): domain Eukaryota; kingdom Metazoa; phylum Chordata; class Mammalia; order Monotremata; family Ornithorhynchidae; genus Ornithorhynchus; species Ornithorhynchus anatinus. Next base: position 18,412,686 of record NC_041745.1, on the reverse strand, counting down.
TATAATTCTATTTATATTGACGCTATCGATGCCTGTTGGTTTGCTTGTTTTGTTTTGTTTTGTTGTCTCTCTCCCCTCTTCTAGACTGTGAGCCCGTTGCTGGGTAGGGATTGTCTCTGTTGCCGAATTGTACTTTCCAAGTGCTTAGTACAGTGCTCTGCACACAGTAAGAGCTCAGTAAATGTGATTGAATGAATAATAAGAGTATCTATTAAGCACTATGTGCCAAAGCCTGTACTAAGTGCTGGGATAGAGAAAGAGACCATCTAAATAGGTTGCCATTTTGCAGAGGAGCAAAGTGAAGGGACCTGCCCAGCTTCACACAGCAGGCAAACAGCGGAGCCTGGATCCGACCTCCAGGACCGCGCTCTTTCTGCTAGGCCATGCTGCTTCTCTATTGTATTGTATTCTCCCAGGTACTTAATACGGTGCTCTGCAGAGAGTAAGCGCTCAGTAGACACCATGGAGTGATTTATCGCATGCAGCACACACAATAAGTGCGATTGATTAATTGATTAAGTGGAAAAGGGCACTTTGGCTGTAGAGGGAGAAGCGTGAAGGTGGAAGATGAAGGTCCCGGGCAGGCATTAGGGAGGTCAGGGCGGTTTCACTGGACTGTCCAGTCCGCTTCTGACGGAGGGCCACACTGACGCCAACAGTCGATGGCAGGGAGTCAAGAGATCCCGAATGTTTGCACCCCTCTTAATTTTAAACTAATGAATTTGCTTAATTTTGTCCACTCTCCTTGCTGAGGCTGAGGCCCGTGGTGGGGGCAGGGACTTTGTCGATGCGATGACACCCTTGATGTGATGCGCCCTTGGTGCATGGTAGCGTGGAAGCAATAGGGCGGTGACTCATTCATTCAATCGTATTTATTGAGCGCTTACTCTGTGCAGAGCACTGGACTAAGCGCTTGGAATGGACAATACGGCAACGGACAGAGACCATCCCTGGCTCACGGTCTAATTGGGGGGAGAGATGACGACTAGTTGAGAAGCAGCGTGGTTTAGAGGCGAAAGCACCCGGGCTTGGGAGTCAGAGGACGTGGGTTCTAATTCCGGCTCCGCCACCTGTCTGCTGTGTGACCTTAGGCCAGTCACTTCACTTCTTGGGGCCTCAGTTCCCTCATCTGTAAAATGGGGATGAGTGCCACGTGGGACAACCCGATTCCATGGTGTAGCGGATAGAGCATGGGCCTGGGAGCCAGGTCACGGGTTCTAATCCCGGCTCTGCCACTTGTCTGTTGTGTGACCTTGGACGAGTCACTTCACTTCTCTGGACCTTGGTGACCTCATCTGTAAAATGGGGATGAAGACTGTGAGCCCCACATGGAACAACCCGATTACCTTGCATCCCCCCCAGCGCTTAGAACTGTGCTTGACACTTCTTGAGCGCTTAACAAATACCATAACTCTGAGAAGCAGCGTGGCTTAGCGGAAAGAGCCCGGCCTTGGGAGTCAGAGGTCGTGGGTTCTAATCCCTGCTTCGCCACTTGCCGGCCGTGTGACTTTGGGCGAGCCACTTCATTCCTCTGGGCCTCAGTGACCTCATCTGCAAAAACGGGGATTAGAAACTGTGAGCCCCACGTGGGCCAATCCGATTATCCTCTATCTCCCCCAGCGCTTGGAGCAGTGCTCTGCCCCTAGTCAGCGCTTAAGAAATACCCTAATTAATTATGTCCCCCAGCGCTTAGGACGGGGCTCGGCACCTAGTCAGCGCTTCACTTCTGTGCCTCAGTTCCCTCATCTGCAAAACGGGGACCAAGTGCGGGAGCCTCCCGTGGGACCACCCGCTGACCCTCTAATAATAATAACGTTGGTATCTGTTAAGCGCTCACTCGGCGCAGAGCACTTGTTCTAAGCGCTGGGGGAGCTACGGGGTCATCGGGGGGTCCCACGGGAGGCTCCCAGTCTTCATCCCCATTTTCCAGATGAGGTGCTGAGGCCCAGAGAAGTGAAGTGACTTGCCCCCGGGCACACAGCTGACCCCAGCGCTTAGAACAGTGCTCTGCACATAGTAAGCGCTGAACAAATACCAACGGTATATGATTAACACCCGCCAACGTTCTTGTCCTTCTTCTGGCCGAGGCCTCCGCGGCCCCTGAGGGACGACGCTCATGGCGGCTCTGAGGCGGGAGGCCCGGCGGGCGACAGCGACCCCCGGCGGCCGCCGACGGGCGCCGCAGCAGCCCCGCCCCACCGCGCGGGAGCGGGATTCATTCATTCGTTCGTTCGTTCATTCATTCATTCATTCAATAGTATTTAGGGAGCGCTTACTAGGTGCAGAGCACTGGACTAAGCGCTCGGAGTGGACGATCCGGCCCCTTGCCGGGCTTACAGTCTCAGCGGGGGCAAAGCCGAGACGACTTGCAGAGAATCAAGGGGACGGACACCTCAGCAGGAAACTAAACAGGGTAACAAAAAGACCGACACAGGAGGACAGTGCCGCGGGGCCGGAGCAGAGGGAAAGGGGGAGCTCGGTCCGGGAAGGCCTCCCGGAGGAGGTGAGCTCAGCGGAGGCCTCGGGGGAAGAGGCGGAGGCGGCGCCGGGCAGGAGCCTCCCTCTCCAGCTCGCGCGGGAGTTGGGGATCCCTCCGGAGGGCTCGCGCCCCGCCCCTCGCGGCACTTCCGGCCGCCTCGCTCGCTCGCGCGCGCGCTCGCTCGCGCGGGGAGAGAGGGGCTGGCGGGGGGCGGGGCGGGGCGGGGGGAGGGGGGGCGCAGGGAGGTGACTGACGGCCGAGCCGCCCGAGGAGCAAGGCCGCCCGTCCCCCCCCGCCCCGGCTCCGAGCCGCCCGTCCCCCCCTCCCCGCCTCCGGCCGCGGCCCCCGCCCCCGCCCCCGCCGCCTTTTGTCTCCGGGAGCCCCGGGGCGGGCAGCCGGGGGTGGGGGCGCGGGGGGGAGGGGGGAGGACGAGGGAGGGGGGGGAGGGGGGAGGAGGAGGGAGGGAGGGGAGGGAGGGAGGGGGGAAGGGGAGGGAGGGAGGGAGGGAAGGAGGAGGAGCAGCGGCCCCGGCCGGCCGGCCGGCCACCATGGGCCCGAAGAGGAGGCAGCTGACGTTCTGGGAGAAATCCCGCATCATCCGCGAGGTGGAGAAGAACCCCGACCTGCGCAAGGGGGAGATCGCCCGGAGGTTCAACATCCCCCCGTCGACGCTGAGCACCATCCTGAAGAACAAGCGGGCCATCCTGGCCTCGGAGCGGAAATACGGGGTGGCCTCCACTTGCCGGAAGACCAACAAGCTGTCCCCCTACGACAAGCTGGAGGGCCTGCTGATGGCCTGGTTCCAGCAGATCCGGGCCGCCGGCCTGCCGGTCAACGGCATCATCCTGAAGGAGAAGGCGCTGCGGATCGCCGAGGAGCTGGGCATGGACGACTTCACGGCCTCCAACGGCTGGCTGGACCGCTTCCGCCGGCGCAACGGCGTGGTGTCGCGCCTGGGGGCCGTCAAGGCCTGGAGCCGGGCCCCCGAGGGTGGGCGGCGCTGGCGGGAGGAGCCGCTGCCCACCCTGGCCGAGGGCTACGCCTCCCAGGACGTCTTCAACGCCACCGAGACGGGGCTCTGGTACAACTTCCTGCCGGACCAGGCCCCCGCCCCGCACGGGGAGGCCCGGCCCGGGGGGCGGCCGGGGACCGAGCGGCTCAGCGTGCTCCTCTGCGCCAACGCCGACGGCAGCGAGAAGCTGCCGCCCCTGGTCATCGGGAAGTCGTCCAAGTCCCGCAACATCCGGACCGGCCTGCCGTGCGATTACACGGCCAACCCCAAGGGCGGGGTCACCACCCAGGCCCTGGCCAAGTACCTGAAGGCCCTGGACGCGCGCATGGCCTCGGAGTCGCGCAAGATCCTGCTGCTGGTCAACAAGCCGCCCGCCCCGCCGCTGGACACCTCGGCCCTGAGGCACATCCAGGTGGCCTTCTTCCCGCCGGCCGGCTGCCCCGGCCACCTGCAGCCCCTGGAGCGCGGCGTCGTCCAGCAGGTCAAGGGTCACTACCGCCAGGCCCTGCTCCTCAAGGCCATGGCCGCCCTAGAGGGGCAGGACCGGGCCCGGCTCCAGCTGGGGCTGACGGAGGCCCTGCGCTTCGTGGGGGCCGCGTGGCAGGCCGTGGACGCCGCCGACATCGCCTCCTGCTTCCGGGAGGCCGGGTTCGGGGGGGCCCCCGAGGCAGCCGCCATCAAGAGCGAGGAGGAGGACGACGAGGACGAGGACGAGGAGGACGACGACGAGGAGGACGAGGACGAGGACGAGGAGGACGAAGAGGAGAGCTCGTCCGGGTTGGAGTCGGAGGACTGGCCCCAGGTGGTCGCGGGGGAGGTGGCGGGGAACTTCTGTGGATACGTGGCCGGCGAGGACCGGGGGCCGGCCACCTGCCTCCTGGAGGGCCGGGAGGATTCCGAGTCGGAGAGCGAGGAGGAGGAGGAGGAGGATGACGACGAGGACGAGGACGACGACGAGGACGACGACGACGAGGAGGAGGACGACGACGATGAGGACGACGACGACGACGACGAAGAGGTCCCGGTGCCCAGTTTTGGTGAGGCCATGGCCTACTTCGCTATGGTCAAGCGCTACCTCACCTCCTTCCCCATCGACGAGCGAGTGCAGAGCCACATCCTGCACCTGGAGCACGACCTCGTGCACGTGACCCGGCGCAGCCACGCCCGACTGACTGGGGCCCGCGGCTTCAGCCACCAGAACTGATGGGGGGCCAGGGAGGGGGGAGAGAAAGGAAGGGCGGTGCGGGGGGAGCGGACGCAGATGCTCCCCAAGGTGGCCGGGCTTGCTGGGACTGCGCCAGGGCCCCGAGAGGGCGGGAGGGGGCGGGAGGGGACGGGACGTCGGAGGGTGGCGGGGAGGGGGACGTCCGTGTGCTGAAGCGCCGGGGGCTCCCTCCCTGCCGCTCCATGTTCAGTAGTCCTCGTGGGGGGGGATACTCAGTATCTCCCCAGATTTCGGTGGGTCTGAGACTCTCCCCCTCCCCCTCCCCCCGACCCCTGTCTTCGTAATCTCTCTCTAGCGGTTGTCGGCCCCGCCGTCGCCCAAGGCCCAGGGCCAACCGGATCTATACTACCTATGAAGACGGAGGGGGCTGGAGGGATCGGGTCCCCTGACCGAAGGGACCGCCGACTGCCTCGTTTCTCTGTCCCCACCCTGCAATCATGACTGCGCAAATTGACATTCTGAACCCCCTATTCTACCCCGAGGGCTCCGGCCCCGCCCTCGGGTACTCCCCGGTTCTGCCTGTGCTTGGCAGGGCAGAGGGGGCGGAGGGCAGTGAAAGGGGGGCCCCTGCCCCGCTTCCGGGTATCCCTGGCTCTGCCCGTGCTTAGCAGGACAGCGGGAGGGGAAGAGGGCACGGCCCGGGACCTCAAACCACTTAGGGATGCCAGCCGTCCCGGATTCAAGGGGCCTCCCAATCTTCAGTCCCCTGGCCCGCCTCTTCCGCCTCCCCTGAACCTCCGCCCATGCTGGCCAGGGGAGCCGCGAGCCAGAACGCACACTCCCTGGGGCTTCTGGCTGGGCTTTTGATTCTTCCACATGCGCCGCCCGATTTCTTAGGCTCAGGCTTTTCTCTTCCAGGCCCACGTAGGGCTACCGTCCCGGGGCCCCGACGTTGACGGTGAATCTCAGTTCCCCACTCAGCTGCCTTCCGGGCCCTGCAGTACAGTGCCTGCCCCTCGCCCAGCACTCTGGCATGGGCGGAGGGGGCTGAAGGTGGATGAGGTTGGGGGTGGACAGCGAGAAGGTGGAGCGGGACCCGCCTTTTCTTGCTCTGAGCTCAATAAACCTCTCTTCCTTCGTTGGCCGGGAGCAGATATTCTGATACTCAAAGCGATGACATCTTTCATCCCCCCCACCCGAGCCCTGTGTTCTGGGGACTCTGCCTTCCGCAGGCGGTCAGGGTGGCTGTCTCTATATCTGCCGAGCTGGGCTGGGCGCCGGCTTCGGGGTGGGGGCGAGTGGGGAGGCTGGCGCCGGGCTGGCGCGGGGGTCGTGAGAGTGAGGAAGCCAGCGTTTGTGACGGGCCAGCGAGGAGGAGGGTTGATTTAACCGTCATGTCGGTCAGGAGGGTGAAGGTTGGAGTGGGAGGGGTTCGAGCCGTCTCTGGAGGGTGGGCACATTTCTCTGCCAGTCTCAGTGATCCACAGGTGGATCTTCCGTGGCTGATCTCTTAGCCGCCGCTCACCGGGAACCTTTCTCTCCTGACCCACGTGGGCCAGCCAGTGTGGTCCGTGGCAGGGGCTCCCTTCGGCCCCCTGGTCCCAGGGCCGTCCCCCATATACAGTCAGACAGTAGTATGGATTGAGCACTTACCGTGTGCAGAGCGCACAGCACTCTCCCAAGTGCTCTCCCAGAGTGTTTGGTTGAGTACGCAAGTACAGCACAACAGAGTTGGGAGACATGATTCCTGCCCTCTAGGAGCTTACAGTCTAGAGGAAGAGACAGACATTAAAGTAGTAATAGCAAATGAATTTGTTAAATGCTGAGTGTGACAAGCACTCTACTGAGTGCTGGGGTAGATCCAGGACAGTCAGGCGGACCTAGTTGCTGTCCCTCATGGGGCTCACAATCCAAAGAGGAGGGAGTAGAATCTAATCCAGATTTTTCAGATGAGGGAACCCCATCCCAAAATGACAGGACAAGAGTGTAACAGCCTAATGGTTTAACGCTCACTTAGGGATACGTAAATTACCGCTATGTCTGTGAGTGCTGTGGGGCCGAGGATGGAGTGACTATCAAGTGCTTGGATGCAGATCCAAGAGCATAGTTGACTCAGAAAGGAAAGTTAGTTAGGAATGGCTTCTTGGAGGAGATGTGATTTTAGGTGGTCTGTCAGATGGGAAGGGGGAGGGAGTTCCAGGCCAGAGGGAGGACATGGGAAAGGGATCGGTGGTGAGAGAGGCAAGATCAAGGTAGAGTGAGTATGTTGATGTTAGAAGAGCAGAGATTACAGGCTGGGTGGTAGTGAGAAATCAGTGAGATGAGACTCTGGTGTCTCCTCTGCCCACTGCGCACCCATCACATAAACTGGCCATCTCCCATTTGGCAGCATCAGCTTCCCTCCTTCCAATCAAGAGACGTGGTCAAGACTTTTTAAGGGGACTGGTGGCTGCTGAAGGAGTAGTGGAGTTTATTCTGGATGTGTTTGGTGGGAGGGGTCTCTAGGTTCAGCTCGATGGTCTTTCCAGGCCTCCGTCTGCGTTCCTGCAGGGGATGTTCCTGAACTCAGGTTACCGTATCCGCCCTCAAGGGAGGGACCGTGGGTACGAATAAGGGGATTCTCCAGTTTCTTTTTGCCAGCTGCCAAGCTCCGAACTCCTGAGGTGGAGAGGTGGAGACAGGGAAATGTAGAATCTGCAAACAGAAGTGTCCCAAGCTGAGATGGTGCCTGGGAGAGAGAACAAGGAAGAGTCCTAGCCTAGTTCAGTCCCAACCCAGCCCAGAGAAGTGGGAGAGTGGACCCAAATCCGGGACAGCTCGGGGAATGGTCAGGGACCGCTCCTTTGGGACTGCAGTAGTGGTGGGGGGGAGAAAAAGAGAAAAGTCTCTCTGGCCCTCCCCCCAGTACCCAGTAGAGAGAGAGAGTGTCCTATCAGACTGTCAGGAGGTGGGCACTTCTGTGGCACTGCATTGTGGCATCTGGGGCTTTGATGGACCTTCTCCCCAACTCAGCTTTTTGTAGCAAAGGGCTGGCTTGGCTGCTCACAGGTTGCTGGTAATAATAATGGAAACGGTTAAGGTATCTGTTGGCACTTACATGCCTTACAAGTACTGTACTAAGCAGAGGGATAGATAGAAGATAATCAGGTAGGACACAGTCCCTGACCCACATGGGACTCACAGTCTAGGAAGGAGGGAGAACCGGTATTGCATTCCCATTTTATGGTTGAGGAAACAGGTCTAGAGAAATCATTCAGTCAATGAATGGTATTTATCAAGCGAAGCTCTGCGCTTTAGGAGCGTACAATACAACCGAGTTGGTAGGCTCGTTTCCTGCCCATCGGGAGCTTATAGTCTAGAGGGTCTACAGTCTAAACGTTAAATTATCGATATGTACATAAATGCTGGAAGGGGTGAATATCAAGTACTTAAAGGGTATAAATCCAAGTGCATAGTCATTCATTCAATAGTATTTATTGCGCACTTACTATGCAGAGCACTGTACTAAGCGCTTGGAATGTACAATTCGGCAACAGATAGAGACAATCCCTGCCCATTGACGGGCATAGGCAACTCAGAAGGGAGAGAAAGTTGAGGGAAATGAGGGATTAGTTGGGAAAGGCATCTTGGAGGAGATGTGATTTTTAAGAAAGCTTTGAAGGTGGAGAGAGTGATGGTTTGCTTTATATGAAGGGGGAAGGAGTTCCAGGCCAAAGGGAGGATTTAGGCAAGGGGATGGCAGCAACACAGATGAGACGGAGGTACAGTGAATAGTTTGGGAATTAGAGGAGCAAAGTGAACGTGCCGAGATGTAGGAAATCGGTGAGGTAAAATAGGAGGGGGCGAACTGACTGAATGCTCTAAAGCCGATGGGAAGGAGTTTCTATTTGATGTGGTGGTGGATGGGCAACCCACTGGAGATTCTTGTGGAGTGGGAAGATACGGACTGAACTCTATGTAGGAGAAATGATCTGGAAAACAGAGTAAGGACTGGAGAGGGGAGAGACAGGAGACAGGGTGGACCATGAGGTGGCTGTTGCCATAGGTAAGGTGGGATGAGTGCTCGGTTCCGTGTAGTAGCAGTTTGGGTGGAAAGGAAAGAGTAGATTTTAGGAATTTTATGACTTTCCCAAGGTCACACGGCAGGCAAGCAGTGGCGCCGGGATTAGAACCCTTGACCCGAGACTCCCAGGCCCCAAGCTCTTTCCAGTGGGCCTTGCCAGTGCCCTCGACCCTAAAATCTCATGGGTTTGTCCCTGACAATAACCCGGTCTGTAACAGTGATGGAAGAAGGGCCAAACAGGAGAGGACTCTTGGGTTCCTAGGATTTTGGCGGGTGTCACGAGTCAAGGAGAAAGCCTAACCACAGGGTTTTGAAGGTGGCAGGCACAGAGGTCATCATTAAGGAGAAAGGAAATGTGTACGCGCACATGTGTGTGTGCGGGGGTGGCGGGAGTGTATTTCTAGTGCATCTGGGCATTAAATTAATCATGTGGGTTGAGTAGCAATTAGAGTTGCAAATTCAGTGGTTTTTCTCTCTAGTTTCCTGACCGTGTTTTTCATCTCTGCCCTGTACTGGCTGGGTGTCATTAGGAAAGCCACCCAGTCCCTCTGTGCCTTGGAGATCTTCATCCCCTAGCTCTCCGACCTCCCAGGGAGGGTGTCAAGTCCTTGAGGATGGCAGGGGCCAGGGGAGGGGGGCAGATAGTGCTGTGACACATAGAATGAGTTATATAAGGGAAATGGGAGCGTGTGAGGCTACATACGTAAGGTTGAAGGTGGGGTGAATAGTAAGTGCTTAAGGGGTATAGATCCAAGGACATAGGTCTATTTCAAAATGAAATAAAAATAATTTATTTTAATGTCAGTCTCTAGACTGTAAGATCCCTGGGGTAAGGGAATGTGTCTAAATACTCAATTTTATCGTACTGTCCCAAGTGCTCACTGGATTGATTGAGGGTGAATGAAGGAACCAAGGGCTTAGTAGTCAGGGAAGGCTCCTTGGAGGAGATGTGATGTAAGGAGGGCTTTGAAGGTGGGGAAAGTGGCGATTTGTTGGGTGAGGGCTGGGCTGGCAAAAGGATGTGAGCAAGGGGTCAGTGGTGAGGCAGACAAGACTGAGGTGCAGTACGTTGGCAATAGAGTGAAGTGCGTGGGCTGGGTTGGCAGAGATCAGCGAGATAAAGTGGGACAGGGTAAACTGATCGAGTGTCTTAAAGCCAGTAAGGAGCTTCTCATTTGATGTTTCTTGAGGAGTTGGGGGTAAGATGATCCAGGCAGAAGAGTGAAGTAAGGACTGGAGCGGAGAGAGACAGGAGGCCAGGAGGTCCATGATGAGACTGATGCAGTAGTCATGGCGGGATATGATCAGTGCTTGGATCAGTGTGGTGGCACTTTGGATGGAGAGGAAAGGGCAGATTCTAGAGATTCCGTGAAGGTAGAACCACCAGGATATGGTGACAATCACGACAGTTGAATTCTCCCAGGATTCAATTAGAAGCAACAACTGGGGAAGGGTGGGGGTTCCAGGGCCAGGGGATAGGACTGGGTGACCTTGTCATCATCGTCAGTTATTGTTGAGTGCTTACTATGTGCAGAACTCTGTCCTCAGCTCTTGAGAGAGTACAGTACAACGGAGTTGGCAGTCACCGTCCCTGTCCACAGTGAGCTTGCAGTTGAGAGAGGGTGACAGTCATTAATCTAAATAATTTATATAATTTATGTAATTTAAAGATATGTACATAAGTGTTGTGGGGTTGAGTGGGATGAATATTAATTGGCCAAAGGTGAGAGACCCAAGTGCGGAAGGGAGAAGGGAGACTTCTCCAAATCCCTCCCCAGCCCGGAGATTTGGGGTCTAGGTGATTGATGTGATGAAGCACAAGACTTTATTCACAATTGCAAAGCACAAGTGGGAAGTGGCACTCAGTCTCTGAGCGAGAAGCCACATGGCCTAATAGATAGATCACGGACCTGGAGTCAGAGGATCTGGGTTCTAATCCTGCCTCCACCACTTGTCTGCTGCGTGACCTTGGGCAAATCCCTTCAGTTCTCTGGGCCACAGTCACCTCTTCTATAAAATGGGGTTTAAGACTGTGAGCCCTATGTGGGACATGGACTGTGTCCAACCTGACTGACTTGTATCAACCCAGATGCTCAGTACAGGGCTTGGCACAAAATAAGCGCTTAACACATATAATAATAATGATAACATACCCTCCCACCACAGCCGCTGTAATACAAATAAATAACTGATTTTAATGGAGGGCTTGGCAGAAAAGAAATGGAGAAAAGACTGAGAGGCCATGGACGTGTCTGATGATAAGCCCCAGAGGAGTAGAGTCCAAAAGATGATCTTGACCATGCCGTCGCCTCCAAGCTGGACACCACAAACTCTGGTCCTATCATCGACTCCCAAACTTGGAGCCAGCAAATTCTTCCCAGGGTCTTTCCTGTTGCAGGTGATGCCTTATTCCCTCTGGCTCTGTGCTCAGAAGAAGCAGGCAGAAGGTGCCCAGTGTCTCCCATGCCATACCCAATCAATCAGTGCTATTTATCGAGCACTTACTGTGGGTAGAACACTGTGTAAGTGCTTGAAAGAGTACAGTACAGCAAAGTTGGTAGGATGTTCCCTGCCCACAAGGAGCTTACAGTCCCCAACAGGAGGTAGACGTTAAGATAAATGATATGGGCATAATCCTGTCCCCGCCGCTGGTCTGCTGTGTGACCTTGGGCAAGTCACTGTGCCTCAGTTACCTCCAGGTGTAAAATGACACTGTGAGCCTCGAATGGGACAGGGACTATGTTCAGCTCGATTGGCTTATATATACCCCAGCACTTAGTATAGTCCCTGGCACACACGCTTAATAAATACCATAAAAAAGTACTTACAGGGTACAAATCCAAGTGCAAGAGAGATGCAGAAGGGAGAGTAGGGAAAATGTGGGCTTAGATGGAGATGGCCTCTTGGAGGAGAGAGGATTTTGAAGGTGGGGAGAGCGGTGGGCTGTCAGATATGAAGCGGGAGGGAGTTCCCGGCCAGGGGGAGGACAAGGGCAAGGGGTCATCGGAGAGATAGATGAGATCAAGTCACAGTGACTTAGTTGGTGTTAGAGGAGAGAAGCGGGCGGTCTTGGTTGTAGTAGGAAATCAGTGAAGTATGGTAGGAGGGTGCGAGCTAGTTGAGTGCTTTAAAGTTGAAGGTGAGGAGTTTCTGTTTGATGCAGAGGTGGATGGACAACCAAGGGAGGTCTTTGAGGAGTGGGGAAACATGGTCTTTCCTTTTTTTAGGAAAATAATCAGGACAGCAGAGTGAAGTAAGAGCTGGAGTCGCGGGAGAGGGAGGCGGCAAAGAGATCATCAAGGAGGTTGATGCAGTACTCAGGGCAGGAGTACGATCTGCTTGTAGTAGATAGATCAGAAAGGGTGGATTTTAGCGATGTCGTGATGGTAGGAATGACGGGATTCAGTGACAGATTGAATATGTGAGTAGATCGAGAAGGGGCGCAGCGTGGCTCAGTGGAAGGAGCCTGGGCTTGGGAGTCAGAGGTTGTGGGTTCTAATCCCGGCTCCGCCGCTTGTCAGCTGTGTGGTTTTGGGCAAGCCACTTCACTTCTCCGTGCTTCAGTTCCCTCATCTGTCAAATGGGCATTAAGACTGTGAGCCCCACGTGGGACAGCTTGATGACCTTGTATCCCCCTGCCGCCCCCCGCCCAGCGCTTGGAACAGTCCTTTGCACATAGTAAGCACTTAACACATACCATCATTATGATCATTACAATTATTATTAAGAGAAGCGGTGGAAAGAGTCAGCACATAGTCAGCGCTTAACCAATGCCATTATTATTACTTATTTATTATTATCCTGAGAGGCGAGTAGAGTGGTATAGCAAGTTTAGGGGCTTGTGAGACAGGGAGAAGCCAACCTTCTCACTGTGCCTCGATCTCACCTGTCGGGCTGCCGACCCCTGGCCCACGTCCAGCCACTGGCCCTGGACACCCCCTCCGTCCTCCAATTCGCAGTGACCCTGCCCCCTTCAGCGCCTCACTGAAGGCCCATCTCCTCCAAGAGGCCTTCCCAGACTAAGCTCCACCTTCCCTCATCTCCCACTCCCTCCTGCGTCACCTCGACTTGCTCCCTTTACCCCCGCCCGCCAGCCCCACGGCCTCTATGTATACATCTGTAATCTCGTTTATCGAGAAGCGGCGTGGCTCAGTGGCAAGAGCCCGGGCTCGGGAGTCCGAGCTCACGGGTTCGAATCCCGGCCCCGCCACCTGTCAGCTGGGTGACCGTGGGCAAGTCACGTCCCTTCTCGGTGCCTCGGTTCCCTCATCTGGAAAATGGGGGTGACGGCTGTGAGTCTCAGGTGGGACGACCCCGTATCTCCCCCCCACCCCCCTTTGAACGGTGCTCTGCCCAGAGTCAGGGCTTAACAAATACCAACGTTCATTCTGTTATTGATCTGTCCTGATGTGTGTATCTTACTCGGTATCCTAGCCCCTTCCGGGGTCTCCCCCCACGCCCTCGACCTCCCAGGGCCCCCGGCCCGTTGAAGCCCAGCTCCCGGGGGCCGCCCGGCCGCAGTTGCCCCGTCGGGGGCCACGAGTGACTGGCGGCTGGGAGGGCTCCCTGGGAGGGCTCCCTGCACGGAGGGCAGCTGGGCCTTCCCGAGGCCTTGGGGCCGGGGCTGGGGGGGCTGCGGTGCCCCGTCGGGAGCCCCGGCCCCCGGCAGGGCCGCCCCAAGGCTTGGGGCCGCGGCGGGCCGAGGCCGGACTGGTGGGCGGGGGTCGGTCCCGAGGCCCGCCCTTTCCCGCGCGTCGCCTCCTCCTCGGCAACTCCAACTGCCAGGGGCCCCCGCGGCGGCCGCCCGTTGCCATGGTTGCGGCCGACGAGATGGCGGACGACGAGGCGCTGCAGCGGCTGTGTGTCTGGTTGGATCGGATCCCCTTGTCCCGGCCCAAAAGGAACCTCTCTCGGGACTTCAGCGACGGAGGTGGGTGGGTCTGCCCGCGCCCAGCGGCGGGGCGGCAGCGAGAGCCGGACCCGGGCCCGCCCCCCCGCACTTCGGTCGCCCCCTTCCCTGCAGCCCCCAGGCTCGGTCGTCAGGCAGCGGCCGGGCCTTAATAGCCGTTGGGCGGGGATTGTCTCTGTCTGATGCCGAACTGGCCATTCCAAGCGCTTAGAACAGTGCTCCGCACATAGGAAGCGCCCCCTATATATGCTGGCTGGGGGGATGCAAGGTGACGAGGTTGGCCCTCCTGGGGCTCACAGTCTTCACCCCTATTTTCCAGATGAGGTCACTGAGGCCCGGAGAAGTGAACTGACTTGCCCAAAGTCACACAGCTGACAAGGGGCGGAGCCGGGATTAGAACCCACGACCTCCGACTCCCAAGCCCTTTCCACCGAGCCATGCTGCTTCTCAGGAAATACTGTTGAATTTATGAATGAATTATAATAATGTTGGTATTTGTTAAGCGTTTACTATGTGTGCAGAGCACCGTTCTAAGTGCTGGGGTAGATACAGGGACATCAGGTTGTCCCACGTGTGGCTCCCAGTCTTCATCCCCGTTTTACGGATGAGGGAGCCGAAGCCCAGAAAAGTCAAGTGACTTGCCCACAGTCACCCAGCTGACAGGGGACAGAGCCGGGATTCAAACCCATGACCTCTGACTCCCCAGCCCGGGGTCTTCCCACTGAGCTCCGCTGCTGCCTTCCTCGACCCCCCAGGCCTAGCCACACGGACCTTCCCTGGATCCCCTCCAGTCGGCTTCCGTCCCCTTCACTCCATTCATTCGTTCAATCGTATTTATTGAGCGCTTACTGTTGGCGGAGCACTGTACTAAGCACTTGGAATGTACAGTTCAGCTAAAGATAGAGACCGTCCCTGCCCAACGACGGGCTCACAGTCAAAAAGGGGGAGTCAGACGGCAAAGCAAAGCAAGTAGTCAAACATCAATACCGTCAAAATAGGTAGAATCATAGATATATACAAATCATTATAAAATTGAGTAATAAATAATATATACAAATATACAGAAGTGCTCCACAGAAACCACCCCCTCCAGGATCACCAGTGATCTCCTTGCCAGTTCCAATGGCCTGTACTCCATCCTCATCCTCCTCAATCTCTCAGTTGCCTTCACTGCTGTGGACCTCCCTCTTCTCCTTCACACGTTATCCAACCTTGGCCTCACTGACCCTGTCCCCTCCTGGTTTTCCTCTTATCCCTCTGGCCGTTCCTTCTAAGTCTCCTTCGCGGGCTCCTCCTCTGCCCCCTACTCCCTAACTGTGAGGGTCCCTCGAGGTTCAGTTCTGGGTCCCTTCTATTCTCCATCTACACTCACTCCCTTGGAGAACTCATTCACTCCCGCGGCTTCAACTACCATCTCTATGCAGATGTTACCCAAATCTACATCTCCTCCCCTGATTTCTCTCTCTCTTTCTCTCTCTCTAGGCTCACATCTCTTCCTGCCTTCAAGACATCACTACATGGATGTCCTCCCGTCACCTCAAACTTAACATGTCTAAAACAGAGCTCCTTATCTTCCCACCTGTCCTCTCCCTGACTTTGCTATCACTGCAGACGGCACCACCATCCTTCCCATCTCACAAGCCCCTAACCTTGGCGTTATCCTTGACTCCTGTCTCTCTCATTCAACTCATATATTCAAACTGTCACCAAATCCAGTCAATTCCACCTTCACAACGTCGCTAAAATCCGCCCTTTCCTCCCCATCTAAACTACTGCTGCATTAATACAATTACTCTCTTATTCTACCTCGATTACTGCATCAGCCTGCTTGCTGACCTCCCAACCTCCCTTGTCCCCCTACTCCAGTCCTTATTTCACCCTGCTGCCTGGCTCATTTTTCTACAGAGACGATCCTTTTCCTCAAAAATCTCCAGGGGCTGCCCATCCACCTTCGCATCAAACAAAAACTCCTCACCATTGGTTTTAAACCGCTCTTTCACCTTGGCCCCTCCTACCTCACCCCGCTTCTCTCATTCTACAACCCAGCCCGCACACTTCACTCCTCTAATGCTAACCTTCTCACTGTGCCTTGATCTCACCTGTCTGCCGACTCCTGGCCCACGTCCTGCCACTGGCGTGGAACACCCTCCATCCTTCAAAGCCTCACTGAAGGCCCATCTCCTCCAAGAGGCCTTCCCAGACTAAGCTCCACTTTTCCTCATCTCCCACTCCCTTCTGTGTCCCCTTGACTTGCTCCCTTTGCTCCTCCACCACCCTTCCCAGCCCCACAGCATTTATGTATACATCTGTAATTTTATTTATTTGAATTGATATCTGTCTCCCCACCTCTAGACTGTGAGCTTGTTGTGGGCAGGGAATGTCATTGTTTATTGTTGTTCTTTCCTGAGCTCTTAGTACAGTGCTCTGCACACGGTAAGCCCTGAATAAATATGATTGAATGAACTGAATGAATGAATGGGACCCCGAAATTACCTTGCCTACCTGTGAGGACCTGGGACCAAACTGAATGCCCCAACTGGACCCAAGTCAGGAGGTTTCGACTGGAACTCATGTATCCTGAGGGTGGCAGGGAAATCAAAGCAAGTTCTAAGCAGCGCCCTCTAGACAAACCTCCCCGAAAACCTCCCCAAAGACAACCCCCTCCCCACTCCCCATCCATTTATTTAATCATATTTTTTGAGCACTTACTGAGTGTAGAGCACTGTACTAAGTGCTTTGGAGAGTACAGTATAATAATGAATAAGCACATTCCCTGCCCACAGTCCCAAGCTTACAGTCTTGGGCTGTGGGGGGAGATAGACATTAATATAAATAAATAAATTACAGATATATACATAAGTGCCGTGAAGGGGGAAGAAGAAAGGGAGCAAGTCAGGGCAACGCCGAAGGGTGTGAAGGAGAGGATTAGAGGCCTTAGGGAAGACCTCTTGGAGGAGATGTGCTTTCAGTAAGGCTCTGAACGGGGGGGAGAACACTTGTCTGTCTAATTTGAGGAGGGAGGGTGTTCCAGGCCCGAGACGTGACGTGGGCCAGGGGTCAGCTGAGAGTTTGATGAGATTGAGGTACATTGAGAAGGTTAACCTTGGCGGAGCCAAATGTGTGGTCTGGGTTGTAGAAGGAGAGTAGTGAGATGAGGAAGGAGAGGGCTAGGTGGTTGAGTGCATTAAAGTCCATGGTGGAGTTTTTGTTTGATGCGGAGGTCGGGTGGGAGAAATGACCTGAACGTTTTTTTTGAAGAAAAATGATCCAGGCAGCAGAGTGAAGGATGGACTGGAGTGGGGAGAGACAGGAGACTGGAAGGTCAGCAGGGAAGCTGATAGAGTAATCCAGGTGGGGTAGGATGAGCGATTGAATTAATGTGATAGTAGTTTGCATAGAGAGGAAGGGACAGATTTTAGCGATGTTGTGAAGGTGGGACTGACAGGATTCAGTGATAGATTGAATACGTGGGTTGAATGAGAGAGAGGAGTCAAGGATAATGCCAAGGTCACAGGCCTGTGAGACAGGAAGGATGGTGGTGCTGGCTACAGTGATGGGAAATTGAGGGGGAAGACAGGGTTTGGGATGGAAGATAAGGAGTTGTGTTTTGGACAGATGGGAGGACATCCCAGAAGAGATGTCTTGCAGGCAAGAGGAAATGCGAGACTGCAGAGAGGGAAAGAGATCAGGATTGGAGATATAGATGACTTCCCACCTCCACTGACCCCTGAGTCTGGGGGAGGTCTCCCCCAAACCGAAGATCTTGCAGGTTTGGCATTCACCTCAGAAACTGTAGCTAACCAGATGTTTTGAGCACTGATGATCTCAGTGATCAGTGATCTTACTCAATGTTTTTAGTTTTTATTAATGGTATTTGTTAAGCAATTACTATGTGCCAGGCACCGTACTAAGCACCTGGATAGGTACAAGATAATTAGGTTGGACACAGTCCACGTCCCACGTGGGCTCACAGTCATAACCCCCATTTTTCAGATGAGGTAACTGAAGCACAGAGAAGTCACTTGGCCAAGGTCAAACAGCAGACAAGTAGTGGAGCCAGAACTAGAGCCCAGATCTTTAGATTCCCAGACCCAACGTCTTTCCATTAGGGCACAGGGTTTCTCTAGGCCATGCTGCTTCCCTACTCAGGTTGAAAGGCTCCTCTGAGTCTGATCGTAGGGGCAGAGAAGGCAGTGCCCAGGACCAGGAGAATTCCCCTCATCTCCCCCTCCCTCTCCCTGGTGATTTATGGAGGGGAATGGTTTGGATGACCATTTGGCTGGTAGTCCCTTTCCCCCAGCCTGGTTTCCACACTGCCCACGTGCTTCATCAGGGCACCGGGACCCAATTCCCTCCGCTCTTCCCATGCCCTGCTTCCCTGGCCCTCACTGCCCGATGATCTTGCTGTGTTCCAGTTCTTTGACAAGGAGCAGGGTGAATCCCAAGAAGGCCTAGGCTTTTAAAGGGCAGGGACACATATTGCTTACTTCAGTTTTATGTTCCCCAAGAGCCCGGTACAATATTCTGAACACACAGTAGGTGCCCAGTACAGCATTCTGCACACCCAGTAGGTGCCCAGCACAGGGCTCTGAACACACAGTAGGTGCCCGGCACAGCACTTTGAACACACAGTAGATGCCCAGTACAGAACTGTGCACACCCAGGAGGTGTCCAGTACAGTACTCTGCATACAGTAGGTCCCCTGTACAGTGTGCTGCACTCACAGTAGGTGCCCATTATAGTGCTGTGCACACTCAGTTGGTGTCCAGTGCTGCACTCTGCGTAGTGTGGTGCTCAGTTCAATATCTGCACCCAGAAGGTGCCCAATTGAGTGCTCTACTCACAGTAAGTACCCAGTACAGAACTGTGAATACAATAAGTGTTTAATCAATGCTGGTGATACCGATGATGATGATGATGGAGAAAAAGGAGTCTTTGCTGGGGAAAGGGAGCAGAAAGAAAATGAGAGGTTGGAAAGAGGCAACGGAGGAAGATGGGACAGGATGAACCAGGATTGCCTATCCTCTGCATCAAAGAGAAACTCCTTACTATAGCCTTTAAAGCATTCAATCACTTTGCCCCCTCCTCCTTCACCTTGTTGTTCTCCTACTTACGACTCGGCCTGCACAACTGGCTCCTCTAATGCCAATGTATCTTTATCTCATCTGTCTCGCTGCCAACCTCTCACCCATGTCTTACCTCTGACTTGGAATGCCCTCCCTCTTCATATCAGACAGATGAACCCTCTCTCCACCTTCAAGTCCTTATTGAAAGCACATCCCCTCCAAGAGGCCTTCCCTCATTTCCTCTCTCCCACCCTCTTCTGTCACCCTGGCACTTGGATTTGCACTCTTTATTTACCACTTCCTCAGCACTAGTGAATGTATGTACATATCTGTAATATATTTACTTATATTAGTGTCTGTCTTCCCCTCTAGGCTGTAAGTTCATTATGGGCAGGGCAAATGTCTACCATCTCTGTTATGTGGTCTCCCAAGCACTTAAAACAGTGCTTCGCACACAGGAAGCACTCAATAAATAGAATTGATTGATCAATCGATTCACTAAATGCCCTGAACTCAACCCAGCAGAATTGGGATGGATTCATAAATTGACTCAAGGAAATGAAACTTAAGAATGATTGAATGGTTTTAAAAATCAATTTTGTGTGTGTTTTGGGGAGGAGGAGCAGTTAGCCCACATAATTTCTGGTGGGAGATAGATGGGTTAAATCAGGTAACACTTGAAAGATCCACCCCCTCCTCAGATATGACTTCTGGTGGTCTCACTCTCTCCTATCTCCTTCCCTTCCTTTGCCCACCCTATCTCTGCCCCTGGCTTTCCCTTCTCAGTTCTTGTTGCTGAAATGGTCAAGTTCTACTTCCCCAGACTGGTGGAGATGCACAACTATGTGCCAGCCAATTCCCTGCAACAAAAGCTCAACAACTGGGGGCATCTGAACAGGTGAGGTTTGACCCAGAGGGTCTGGAGAGACAGGGGTTGGGAATGGGGCCCCGGGGCCAGCTGGTGGTAAACATGCTGACCAAGGATCAACAGCTACTCGTGGCCCTTGAATGTGCCTGGCACTCTTATTTCTCTGAAGTGATTTCACATCCATCCTTTCCCCCCTTCAAAGCCCTACTTAGAGCTCACCTCCTCCAAGAGGCCTTCCCAGACTGAGCTTCCCCTTTTCCCTCTGCTCCCTCTGCTGCCCCTCTACCCCTCGCTTTACCTCCCCTCAGCTAAGCCCCCCTTTCCCCTCCTTTCCCTCTGCCCCTCCCCCTCCCCCTCCCTTCAGCACTGTGCTCGTCTGCTCATTTGTATATATTTTTTATTACCCTATTTATTTTGTTAATGAGATGTACATCCCCTTGATTCTATTTATTGCTATTGGTTTTGTCTGTCTGTCTCCCCCGATTGGACTGTAAGCCCATCAATGGGCAGGGACTGTCTCTATCTGCTGCCGATTTTTACATTCCAAGCGCTTAGTACAGTGCTCTGCACATAGTAAGCGCTCAATAAATACTATTGAATGAATGAATGAATCCTTGACCTCGTTTCTTCCGCATATTATTATTATCCTCATTTTATAGATGAGGAAACCGAGGCCCATAGAGGTCAAGCAACTGGCCCAGGTTTCTCACGCTGCATGATCCTCATGGGCTAACACTGCCTTGCAGATACATTTTAAATAATTTCTAAGGGGATTCAACCAGTAAAAATGATCAGTCCTCTGCCTCCCTCTCTTTAACCGTGGGGGGTCCCTCAAGCCTCAGTTCTGGGTCCCCGTCTATTCTTTGTCGACACCCACTCCCTTGGAGAGCCCATTGCCTTCCTTAGCTTCAGCTAATAATAATGGAATTTATTAAGTGCTTATTATATACCAATCATTGTACTAAGCGCTGGGGTATATTCCCATATTCTCTCATTCCTCCTTCAGTAATTAATTTTAATATCTTTCTCCCCCTCCTGAATAAGGATGACCTCCCGGTGAGGTGTAGTGTAGAGAACACAAAGACCACAAATTGTTCCCAGTCAGGCACCTTTAATTCTGCTCCCTCCCGGGAGGGCTCAGCATATGACCGCTGGGCCAGGCACAGAGCGTTCTGCAGATTGGACAGTCCCCAGCCTGAGCGGTCTACATACTGAGAGCCAGCCGCTAACATGGGCGGGATTTAACACATCTTTTACTTTGCATCAGGCCACCCCTGGCTGACACAAGCAGCTCCCCTTGGTCCTCCTGAAGATGCTCCCACGGGAGCGAAGCCTCATTAGTCCCCGTGCTGTCCGCCGGGGTCCAGGGTTTCTTGTTGGTGGTTGAGCACGAAGGTGGCATCCCCTTGTTCTCCATTGGCCTCCATTCATCATTCTTAGTCCCTCCTCCAACAGTCCATTGATCTCCGCCTCGAGGCCCGATTTGCTGTTTTAGAGCACTGTGGCCTGGGACCCCACCCCCCCCAAACATCAAGGTGTTGGGGAAACACAGGAAGCTAGGCTCAGTCCCAATGCCTTAGAGGTAACAAGTTGGCTTGAATCTATCTCCCTCCCCACACCGTGGTTTGGAGCCAGGGAGGGGAAGGAACAGTGGGGGAACTCCGTGTTAGAAGCCGCCTGGGGTGTCCGGACCAGCAATGGTTCTATGCGTGGGGCTCACCTCTCTGCCCTGGAGCACAAGCCTGAGGACGGGAAGGTTAACAAAAGGACTTTAGAGAGAACCCTCTGCACAGGGAGAGAGACATAAAATAAATCAAAATAGGGGAAGGGGCAGAGTATAAGGAAAATAAATACCAATGCTGTGGAAGAGGGGTGAGTATCAATAATAATAATAATGTTGGTATTTGTTAAGCGCTTACTATGTGCCGAGCACTGTTCTAAGCGCTGGGGTAGACATAGGGGAATCAGGTTGTCCCACGTGGGGCTCACAGTCTTAATCCCCATTTTACAGATGAGGGAACTGAGGCCCAGAGAAGTTAAGTGACTTGCCAAATATCAAAGTGCACTTATCAAAGTGCATAAGGGGGTTCACAGCCAAGTGCAGGGAGGATGGGACTAAGGGGTCGATGGCAAAACAGACGAGACTGAAGTACAGGTTGATGTCAGAGGAGCAAAGTGTGGGTGCTGGGTTGTAGTGGGAGATGAGCAAGGTGAGGTGGGAGGGGGAGAACTGACTGAGTGCCTTCAAGCTGATGGAGGGGAATTTTCGTTTGATGTGGAATGTACAGTGTCCCTTGACAATGTGCCCAAGGATCAGCAGGCCCCTGGGCCAAAACAGTTGTGCAGATCCCTCAGAGGGGTTTGACCACCACACGAAGCCCAGAGGGGGCTGGGACTCCCTCAGCCAGCTCAAGGGTCTCCTGTTGCCAGATACTGAGATTTCCAGAGATTAGAAAAACGCAGGCTTTGATGATGATCATGGTATCTGTTAAGCACTTACTATGTGCCAAGCACTGTTCTAAGCACTGGGGGTGGAGACACACAAGGTGATCAGGTGGCCCCATGTGGGGCTCGCAGTCTTCATCCCCATTTTCTAGATGAGGGAACTGAGGCACAGGGAAGTGAAGTGACTTGCCCAAAGTCACACAGCTGACAAGTGGTGGACCTGGGATTAGAACCCGTGACCTCTGATTCCCCAGCCTGGGCTCTTTCCACTGAGCCCCGCTGCTTCTCCAAGGATGCTTGCTCAAAGGATGATGACAAAATGTCAGGCGATGCCTTCAGAAGGGCAAGCTGTCCTATCCCTCCTGCAGCTGATGGTATTTGATGATGATGATGGTATTTGTTAAGCACTTACTATGTGTCCGGGTCTGTACTAAGCGATGGGGTGGGTACGTAGAAGCAGCGTGGCTCAGGGGAAAGAGCCCGGGCTTGGGAGTCAGAGGTCATGGGTTTGAATCCCGGCTCTGCCACTTGTCAGCTGTGTGACTGTGGGCAAGCCACTTAACTTCTCTGTGCCTCAGTTCCCTCATCTGTAAAATGGGGATTAAGACTGTGAGCCTCATGTGGGACAACCTGATTACTCTGTATCTACCCCAGCGCTTAGAACAGTGCTCTGCACATAGTAAATGCTTAACAAATACCAACATTATTATCATTATTGCGAGCAAATCGAGTTGGACACGGTCCCTGTCCCAAACGGGGCTCACAGTTTTAATCCCCCTTTTACAGATGAGGCAACTGAGGAACAGAGAAGTGAAGTGACTTGCCCAGGGTCACACAGCAGACCAGTAGTGGAGCTGAGAGTAGAACTCGTGACCTTCTGATTCCCAGGCTTGTGTTCTACCCACTGTGCCATGCCATGTACCGATGACTCTGCGGTGCCGTATCCTCACTCAGGAGGTGGTGAGTGGACACTGATGAGGGCTAGGCCCATTCATTCATTCATTTGTATTTATTGAGCGCTTACTATGTGCAGAGCACTGTACGAAGTGCTTGGAATGTACAATTCAGCCACAGATAGAGACAATCCCTGCCTGACAACGGACTCATGGTCTAAACGGAAGAGACAGACAACAAAACAAATAGCCCGTAACTGACGTAGTGACTTTTTTTGGTGTTGGCAACAGCCAGCACCCAGGTGTCCGAGGGGTGCATAGGCTACACATTCCAACCCTTCTTCGGCGAGCGCAGGTCCCCAAGACTCTTTCCTGTCATTTCCACCTGTGTAAAATCAAGGATAGCCACCCTCTGCCACACACTGTCACATGCCCTCCCTGCCCCCGCCACGACCTCTAGGGCTCTGAGCCGCGAGGACCCTGAAATCCAGCTGCTTTAGCCAAAGCACCCTCCTGATCTGTGGTTTTTTGTCTTTGTTGGCTTAGGGCTTTTGTTTTAGTTTCATCTCTCCCTACGTATCTGTTGACAGTCTCCTCTCCCCCTTTTTTTATTTTCCGTTGGTGAGCCCCCCAAGGGATGGGGATCATATCTAATTACCTCCGCGTATTCCTTCTCAGAATTTAGGAAAGAGCTCTGCACACAGTAAATACTTAATAAATACTATTACTACAACTAATGCTCCTACTGCTAGTCGGGAAGCAGCTTGGTCTAGTGGAAAGAACACGGACCTGGGAGTCAGAGGATCTGGGTTCTAATCCCACTCTGCCTCTTGTCTTCTGTGTGTCCTCGGCCAAGTCACTTAAATTCTCTGTACTTCAGTTACCTCATCTGTAAAATGGATTTCAGTACTTGTTCTCCCTCCTACTTAGACTATGAGCCCCATGTGGGACAGGGACCATATCCAACCCAATAATCTTGTATCTTCCCCAGCTCTTAGTACAGTGCTTGACATATAGCAAGCACTTAAGTGCTAGCGGCAAGAGCACGGGCTTGGGAGTCAGAGGACGTGGGTTCTAATCCCCTCTCTGTCACTTGTCTGCTGTGTGACCTTGGGCAAACCACTTAACTTCTCTGTGCCTCAGTTACTCCATCTGGAAAATGGGGATAAAGACTGTGAGCCCCACGTGAGACAACCCAATTACCTTGTATCTACCCCGGTGCTTAGAAGAGTGCTTGGCACATAGTGAGTGCTTAACAAATGCCATTATTACTATTATTATCACTACTATCTCCTCTCCCCCCCACTCATCATCGCTAATTCATTGCACCTATCTTGTCCTGTCCCCCTTAATTTTAATCTTTCTTAGATCATGAACCCCTTGAGGGCCAAGGATTGTGTCCAATTTTCACCTGATAATTTTTTTTCTCAGCGCTTAATACAGTGCTTAATCAATACCATCACTTCTTCCACTAATACTATAACATCTTGATCGTCCCAGGGACCAGACTACTCCTGATTCCCAGGGTCTCATTCCTCTCCTATTCCCTCTCCTCCCTGCCTTCCCCTCCTAGGTCCAGGGAGGCCCTTTGGGGCTTCCTTCAGGCCATCTCCTCTGTTTACAGGAAGGTGCTGAGCAAGCTGAACTTCTCCGTGCCCAAGGATGTGATCCAGAAGATTGCCCAGTGTACGCCCGGTGTAGTGGAACTGGTGTTGATTCCACTGCGCCAGCGGCTTGAGGAGAAGCAGAAGCGGAAGAAGCCAGCGACTGGCCCCTCTCAGGTCAGCCCTTGCTTGGGAACGCCGGAGGACCCCTATGACTGACGTGCTTTGAACAGGAGAGGGGAGGTCACTCCCAGTGTGGGGAACGGCCTGGGGGGTAGGGCAAGGGCAGGTTTAGAGAGGCAGGGGACTATTATACTGGCTGAGCATGCCTAGGTTTAGACTCTTGGACCGGGCACACTGAGGGGAGTGGCAGATGGAGGAGAAGACCCAGTCTCTGTCCTCCAGTGGCTGATGGCAGGAGATGGGGAGGAGACACACATACACACACACCCTTCCCTTCCACCTCCCTCCACCTAACTGGTGGGAGTTGGGGGAAGACCCGGTCCCTGCCCTGCATGGGCTAGCAATCTGTTGGGAGAGAAGGGACAGACCCAGATACTAAAATAAAGCTACTGAACACAAGTTGAAAAGCACCATTGCCTAATGGAATGAGCAAGGGCCTGGTGGGGGGGCGGTCAGAGGACCTGGGTTCTAATCCCTGCTATGCCACTTGTCTGTTGTGTGACCCGGGGTAAGTCACTTCTCTGTGCCTCAGTTACCTCATCTGTAAAATGGAGATTAAGACTGTGAGCCCTATGTAGACTGTGTCCAACCTGATTAGCATGTACAGTGCCTGGCACATAGTGAGTGCTTACTGAATTCCATTAAAACAAAAGTTACAGAACCATCAAAACTAAAAGGTAAGTCAGAATGCAAATGACTGAAGCAGACTATCAGCAGTTGCATAGCTCAATGCAGGTTGTTGAGAATTTCTGGAATAAAAGGGGTGGAACATCAGAGTCCATCTTGGAATGCTCCCTAGGGGAGTTGGACTTTGGAGAGGTATGGCTTTAGAAGATGGGGGGAGGTCTTCCCTAGTTTTTTTCTCATCTCCCCCCGCACCCTACCAAAAACCTGCCTCTTCTGCACTCGAGTGACCCCTAAGCCCTCAACCCTCACGCTATGCCACTTGCGTCCATATCTTCACACTACTGTTTACTCTTACCCAGAATTAATTTAGCATCTCCCTGACTATAAGCTCCTTGAGGGCAGGGATCATGTCTACCCTATCTACTGTAATTTACCCAAGTGCTTAGTTCAGTGCTTTGCACAGAATATTTGCTCAATAAATACTAGTGATTGATATGCTAGAGAAGAGAGGGGCAGGGGAGAAATGGCCCATGCAGTGACACAGAATGAGGAGAGCCCAGTGCAAGACTGGCAGGAGAGCAGAAGCAAGAAGGGAAGGGTGGACTTTAAGCTGCTGTCGATTGGAGAAAGGCGAGCAGAGCGGGGAGGGCCTTCCCCTCGCGGGAAAGGCTCCTTAGTAGAGATGGAGCACCCATACCTGGACTGGTGATTTTTTTCTTTCCTACAGGACCTCCAGCTAGTGCCTGACAACAACAACTACCTGGACGTGGGTGAGGCTGAGGGGCTGTTCTGCGTCCCTGCCCGACCCCTTTCCCCACTTCTCAGCATCTTCGACTACTACCTCCTCCTCCCCCGGACCCTCCCAGTCCCCCACCCCCGGGCCAGGGGCTGAACCGGAAGTAGGAGGGGATTGGCGATTGGCTTTGGGGACTCTGTGGTGGTCGGGTTTGGGAGCCCAGGGCTGTGTGTTTCGGGGAAGTGTGGTCTTGGTGTTCTGTCGTAGGTTTCTCTCAGAAGCCCAAGGATGCTAGGTCCGGACCTGGTATACCAGACCTTTTGGGAGCTGAGCAGAGGTAAGGCTAGGATGTAGAGATGATTCCTCCTCTTCCTCCTCCACATCTCCCCCCACCCCAACCTTCTTCCTTCTCCTCCATCTCCTGATCGTTATTCGTCATTATCATTATCAACATCATTATCGTCATCACCATCATCAATTTATTGGATGCTTACTGTTCATTCATTCATTCATTCATTCATTCATTCATTCATATTTATTGAGCACTTACTGTGTGCAGTGTACTGTACTAAGCACTTTGAAAGTACAAAACAGCAATAAAGAGAGACAAACCCTGTCCACAAAAGGCTCATAGTCTGCGGGGCAGGAGGCAGAGGGGAGACAGACATCAGTACAAGTAAACAGTCATCAATATAAATAAATGGAATTATAGATATATACATATTTACATAAGTGCTGTGGGGGAAGAACAAAGGGAGCGAGTTGTGGTGATGTGGAAGGGAATGGGAGCTGAGAAAAAGTGGGGCTTAGGCTGGGAAGGCCTGTTGGAGGAGGTGTGCCTTCAGTAGGGCTTTGAAGCGGGGAAGAGTGATTATCTGGCAAATTTGAGGAGGGAGGGAGTTCCAGGCCAAAGGTAGAACATGGGCCAGGGGTCGGCGGCGAGTCAGGGCACAGTGAGAAGGTTAGCACCAGAGGAGCAGAGTGTGCAGGCTGGGATGTAGAAGGAGAGAAGGGAAGTGAGGTAGGAGGGGGAAAGGTGATGGAGAGCTTTAAAGCCTTTAACGAGGAGTTTTTGTTTGATTCGGGGGTGGATAGGTAACCACTGGAGATTTTTGAGGAGGAGGGTGACATGCCCTGAATGTTTCTGTAGAGAGATAATCTGGTTAGCGGGGTGAAGTATGGACTGAAGTGGGGAGAAGCAGGAGGTTGGGAGATCCAAAAGGAGGCTGATGCAATATTCCAGTTGGGATAGGATGAGTGATTGTACTACAGTGGTAGAGGTTTGGATGGAGAGGAAAGGGTGGATCTTGGTGATGTTGTGAAGGTGAGACTGACAAGATTTGGTGACGGACTGAATGAGAGAGTGGAGTCAAGGATGACACCAAGGTCATGGGCTTGTGAGATGGGAAGGATGGTTGTGCCGTCTACAGTGACAGGACAGTTTGGCTGAGGACAGGGTTTGGTAGGGAAGATAAGGAGCTCAGTCTTGGACATGTGGAGTTTGAGGTGGCGGGAGGACATCCAAGTAGAGATGTCCTGAAGGCAGGAGGAGATGTGAGCCCAGAAGGAGGGAGAGAGAACAAGGGAGGAGATGAGATTTAGGTGTCATCTGCATAGAGCTGGTAGTTGAAGCCATGGGAGTGAATAAGTTCTCCAAGGGAGTGAGTGTAGATGAAGAATAGAAGGGGACCAAGAACTGAACCTTGAGAGAACTCTACAGTTAGGGGATGGGAGGGGGAGGAGGAGCCCCCGAAGGAGACTGAGAATGAACGGCCAGAGACATGAACCAGGAGAGGACGGAGTCATTGAGGTCAATGTTGGATAATGTATAGAGGAGAAGGGGATGGTGCACAGTGTCAAAGGCAGCTGAGAGGTCCAAGGAGCCATTGGATTTGGCAAGAAGAGGATCATTGGTGACCTTTGAGAGGGCAGTTTCAGGGGCAGAAGCCAGATTGGAGGGGGTGTGTTGGAGGAGAGGAATAGAAGGCAGCGAGAGCAGATGACTCACTCCAGTAGTTTGGAGAGGAAAGGTAGAAGGGAGTTGGGGCAGCAACTGAAGGGGGCTGTGGGGTCAAGTGAGGTTTTTTTTTAGGATGGGTGAGACATGGGCATGATTGAAGGCTATGGGGAAGAAGTCATTGGAGAGTGAATGGTTGAAGATGGTAGTTGAGGAAGGAAGGGGTGAGAGTTTTTATGAGGTGCGAAGGAATGGGGTCCCATGCGCATGCCTAGAGGGTGGCATTTGAGAGGAAGCAGGAGATCTCCTCTGGATATAGTGCTGGGAAGGATGTGAGCCCGCCCATCATTGCGCAGGGATCTCTCTATCTGTTGCCGACTCGTGCATTCCAAGGGCTTAGTACAGTGCTCTGCACATAGTAAGCACTCAATAAATACGATTGAATGAATGAATGTGGAAGAGGGACTGAGTCTGATGAGATTATCTTGTATCTACCCCAGCTATTAGTACAGTGCTTGCCACATAATATTTATTTGAATGAATGATGGGAAGGTTGAAGAGGGGGCACGCTCCGTGTGCAGAATGCTATACTGGACCCCTACTGAACACCCACTCCCTTGGAGAAATTCTCTCCTAAGGCTTCAACTACCATTTCTAGGCAGATGATTCCCAAATCTGCATCTCCAGCCCTGATCTCTCCCTCTCTTCAGTCTCACATTTCCTCCTG
The DNA here is from genome assembly GCF_004115215.2 of Ornithorhynchus anatinus. NCBI lineage: Eukaryota > Metazoa > Chordata > Mammalia > Monotremata > Ornithorhynchidae > Ornithorhynchus > Ornithorhynchus anatinus. The sequence goes on along the minus strand of NC_041745.1, from coordinate 18,383,952 downwards.
CCTTCAACGACATCTCTACTTGGAGGTTCCACCTTCACTTCAAACTTATCATGTCTAAAACACAACCCCTTATCTTCCCACCCCAAGCCCTGTCCCCCCAACTCTCCCCACCGCTGATTTTCCCATCACTGTAGACAGCACTACCATCCTCCCTATTTTAACCTTGGCATTATTCTCGACTCATCTCGCTCATCCAGCCCACATATTCAACCTGTCACCAAATCTAGTAGGTCCTAGTTTCACAACCTCACTAAAAGCTGCCCTTTCCTCTTTATCCAAACAGCTAACAAGCTGATCCAAGCACTTAGCTTTTAATCTTCCTTGGTTACTGCATCAGCCTACTGACCAACCCTTTTCTTTTTAACAGCATTTGTTAAGCACTTACTATATGCCAGGTGCTGTACTAAGCCCTGGTGTAGATACAAGATAATCAGATTGGACACAATCCATGTCCCACATAGGGCTCACAATTTTAATCCCCAATTTACAGATGAGGTAACTGAAGCATAGAGAAGTAAAGTGACTTGCCCAAGGTCACATATCAAACAAGTGGCAAAACTGGGATTAGAACCCAGGTCCTTCTGACTCCCAGAACCATGCTCTATCTACAAGGCCATGCTTGTCAGCTTCCTGGCTTCTTGCCTCTACCCACTCCAGTCCATATTTCACTTTGCTGACTGGTTTATTTTTCTATAAAACCATTCTGTCCATGTTTCCCTACTCCTCAAGAACTGTGAGTGGCTGCCCACCCACCTCCAATCCAACAGAAACTCCTTACCATTGGCTTTACCTTGTCCCCTCCTACTCTACCTCCCTCATTTCCTACTCTAACCCAACCCGCAAACCCCGCTCCTCTAACATCAACCTACTCACTGTACCTCGATTTCATCTATCTCGCCACCGACCCCTCGTCCCCGTCCTGCCTCTGGCTTCGTACTCCCTTCCTCTTCTTACCCGACAGAAGTTCCCCACCTCAAAGCCTAATTAAAACCACATCTCTTCCAAGGGGTCTTTCCTGACTAAGCCCTCATTTCCTCTTCTCCCACTCCCTTCTGTGATGCACTTGCACTTGAATTTGCACCCTTTATTCACCCCTCCCTCAGCGCCATAACGCTAAGGTACTTATCCTTCATTTACTTTATTTATAATCATATCTGTCTCCCCCTCTAGACTGTATACTTGTTGTGGGACTGGAATGTGTCTAACAATTCCCAAGTGCTTAGTACAGTGCTCTGCACATAGTAAGTGCTCAATCAATACAATTGATTGAGTCTACTGGGCACTTGCTATGTGCAAAACCCTATTTGGGATACCAACTGTGCATAGCGCTGTACCGAGTGTATGCCGTGTGCAGAATGTTGCACTGGGTACTTAATGTATGCAGAGGATTGTACTGGGAACTTACTATAGGCAGAACATTGTACTGGGTGCCTGATGTGTGCAGAGCACGGAAATGGAAACCTATTAAATGATCATAATAATAGCGGTATTTATTGAGTGCTTACTTTGTGCCTGGCAAAGTATCAAGCACAGGGTGGATACAAGTAAATTGGGTTGGACGCAGTCCCCATCCAACTTGGAGCTCATCGTCTTAATCCTCATTTAACAGATGAGGTAACTGAGGCGCAGAGCAATTAAGTGCTTTGCCCAAGATCACACAGCAGGCCAAGTGGAGGAGCTGGGATTAAAACCCAGGTCCTTCTGACTCCTAGGCCTATTCTCTACCCACTAGGCCACGCTGCTGTGTGCAGAACACTGTACTGGGTGCCTACTGTGTGCAAAAGCACTGTACTGGACACCTGTTACATGCAGGCCGTTGTACTGGGCACACAGTTTATGCAGAGGACCCTGTGCCTACTCTCCGTTTGTTGGAACTACTGTGTGCAGAGTGCAAGACTCAGCATGTGGAATTGTATATTCGACGTCCAAGAAGCAGGCTGTCCCCTGAAGGAAGGAGGGTGACCAGTGGGCCCAAATGGTCTGTCACTCCCCTCGTTAAAAACCTCCAGTGGTGGCCTATCAACCTCCGCACGAAACAAAAACTCCTCACTCTGGGCTTCAGAGCTCTCCATCACCTTGCCCCCTACTACCGCACCTCCCTTCTCTCTACTGCCCACCCCATATGCTCCATTCCTCTGCCGCTCACCTCCTCACTATCCTCTGTTAGCGCCTATCCCACTGTCGAACTCTGGCCCACGTCCTACCACTGTCCTGGAATGCCTTCCCACCTCATGGCCGCCAAACTCTCTTCCCCTCTTCAAAGCCCTACTGAGAGCTCACCTCCTCCAGGAGGCCTTCCCAGACTGAGGTCTCCCTTTCCCTCTGCTCCCCCTCCACCCTCTGCTTACCCCCCTTCCCTTCCCCTCAACTGAGCCCCCTTTCCCTCTGCTTCTCCTCCTCCCCCCTTCCCCTCCCCTCAGCACTGAGCTCATTTGTATATATTATTTATTACCCTATTTATTTTGTTAATGAGGTGTACATCCCCTAGATTCTACTTATCGTGATCATGTTGTCTTGTTTTTGTTTGGTTCTATTTCGCTCTGCTGTCTGTCGTGTCCGTCCCCCCCGCCCCCCCCCCGATTAGGCCGTGAGCCCATCATTGGGCAGGAATGGTCTCTTATCTGTTGCCGAATTGTACATTCCAAGTGCTTAGTCCAGTGCTCTGCACCTAGTAAACGCTGAATAAATACTACTGAATGAAATTGCACACAGCCCAGGGGAACCTGTAGAAGGATAGGGGCAGAGGCGAGGAGATGAGGTGAGAGGCTTGTGATGGCTTTCCCCTTTTATCCCCAGGGAAGGCGGGATCCTGCCAGGGTACAGCCAGGCCCTGCAGGGAGACTCCAGCTTCATCCTCCAGATGGCCGAGAAGGACGAGGCTCTGCTGGCCTGCCAGGAGATGGTGCAGGTGAGAGTCCCGGGGCCCACACACAGCAGCTCCCTCCCTCCTGTCTGCCCGACACCCTGGGCTCCACCCTCCTCCTCTCCTCTCAGAGGGATAAACGGAACAGCACCCAATCCCACACAGTGGTCCTCCATCACCGCCCCCTCCCCCCCCACCACCCCACCACATCCCCAGCCATCTAGCCACTGGCCACAGCCACCCCCCCACCCACAAGCCCAGCCCCGAAACAGTAGAGTACAAAATTGGGCAAGGAGACCTCTCACCCTCTCCCTCCTCCCTCCCCATATCTTGCTAGCCACCCCCTCACCACCCCGGCCCCACCCCCCACCACCGGGCCCCGGCATTCCACCCCACCCCTGGCTGCCCCCATCTTCCTGGCGGATGCAGGTCCTACAGATGAAGGTGCGGCGGCTGGAGCACCTGCTAGAGCTGAAGAATGTCCGCATCCAAGACCTGACCCGGCGCCTCCAGCGGGCCGAGAGCCGGCCATGTTGACTCAGGGCCAGCCCCCGCCCCACCCCCGCAGCGTCCTGGGGTGCCAGGAGCCTCTGCCCTCTTCGGGACCCAGCCCGCCCAAGCGCCCAGATCCTCTGACTCCTGCCAGACCAAGCCCACCTGAGCGCCCCCAACCGCTGCCGGACCGAGCCCGCCTGAGTGCCTGAACCCTCTGCCTCTGTGGGACCAAGCCTGCCGAGGGCCCGGACCCCTGACCCTTGCACAACTGAGCCCATCTGAGCACCCAGGCCCCCTGACTCCTGTTGGACCGAACCCGCCCAAGCTCCTGGCCCGCCTGACCCCTGCAGGACCAGGTCTGCCCGAGGGCCCAGATCCCCTGACCTATGCTGGACTGAGTCTGCCAGAGTGCCCAGACCCCCTGAATCCACTGGACCGAGGGCACCTGAGTGCCTGGACTCCATGACCCCTGCGGGATCGAGCCTGCCAATGGGCCCGGACCTCCTGACCCCACTGAACCGAGCCCACCCAAGCTCCCAGGCACCTTGACCCCTGCTGGACTTAGCCTGCCTGAGCGCCCGAACCCCCTGTCCTTGCTGGACCTAGCCCATCTGAGCTCCTGGACCCTCTGACCTCCGCCGGACCAAGCCCAGCCAAGAGCCCGGACCCCTGAGGGAACAAGCCCGCCCGAGAGCCTGGACCCCGGACCCCTGCCAAGACCGAGCCTCCCCAAGCACCCAGACCTCCTGACCCCTGCTGGACTAAGCCCACCCGAGCTCCCAGGCTCTCTGACTCCTGCCAGACCAAGCCTGCCCAAGCATTCAGACCCTATGACCCCCGCAGAACTGAGCCCAGCCAAGCTCCTGGACCCCCTAACCCCTACAGGACCGAGCCCGCCCAAGCCCCGTCCAGGGCAGTTATTGCCTCCAGATTGGCCAGCTTTTCCTTCCACTGCTGCTGGGCCAGCCAGAGCCACCAGAGCAGGACCCTAGACCAGTGGGAGGGGTGAGGCCTTTTTGGCGGCTGCGACAGCCGGGCTTATCACAAGTGCACGGTGGCTGACTCCCTGCTCCCGCCCCCCCCAACCCACACTTCTCCTGGACTGTCCCAGGCCTGAAAATCTGCAGGATTGCTCCCCCTATAAAACAGCATTTTCCAAAACATTTCCCAGTGTCTGCATTCTGTGCAGTCTTCACCAGGGGCATCTACCACTCCCTTCCCCAGCCAGAACCTGGCCTGAGCCTAGAGCTGTCTAGCACTGGTTCCAGTCACACGCCTTGGTCAAACAGCGCTCCCTTGGCCCTGTGGCCACACAGCCCTCCCCTGGCCCTGGCCCACCCAGCTCTCCTCTGGCCCTGGGCCCACATAGATCTCGCTTGACTGTGGACTGACATAGCTCTTCCCTGTCCGTGAACAAACACAGCTGTCCCCTGGCCCAGGATCCACACTGCTCTCCTCTGCCCATAGACCCTCACAGCTCTCCCCTGGCCCAGAGTCCATTCATCTCTCCAGTGGTCCTGGGTCCATACAGCTCTCCCTTGCCTTGGGGTCCACACAGCTCTCCCCTGACCCTGGGCCAAGGGAGCCATCCCCTGGCCCAGGACCCACCCAGCTCTTTCCCGGCTGTAGATCCACATAGCTCTTCCCTGGCCATAGACGCACAGAGCTCTCCCCTGACCCAGAATCTACACAGCTCTCCAGTGGTCCTGGGCCCACACAGCTCAAGAGCTGATCCACATAGTTCTCCCCTGGCCCAGGGCCCACCCAGCTCTCCCCTGACCCTAGATCCACCCAGCTCTTCCCTGGCCCTGGGTCCACACAGCTGTCCCCTGACCCCTGGTCCACATAGTTTTCCCCTGGCCCTGGGTCCTCACAGCTCTCTCCTGGTCCTGGGCATGGGCAGGAGCAGAGGGATGTGATGGGAAACAGATGTAAGTGGCAGAAGGTGGGGGCCCTCACCTAGAAAAGAGGATTCTCTTTACTCTCCACCCCACCCTGCCCAGGGCTTGTGGACCCCAGAGAGTAGCTCCTTAAGACTCTGAACAGGGGCAGGGAGAAACTGCTCCTTTGCCTGCCTTGCCGGAGGTCAGAGGTTAAACTAAATGTGCTGTCATGCTGTGAGCCCTGCTGGAGACAGGGGCCAGAGGGCAGCAAAGAATGACAAAGCAATGGGGGAACAGTTCTCCAGACCAGGGAGCCATCAACAAAATAATCACCATCCCTCCCTGCCTAGGGCAGTAATAAAGCCATCAATAAAACCTCGTGTTTAACCACTTCCTCTGCTTGATTTGTTTCTTGTCTCCGGAAAGGCTGTGACTTCAGTGTCACAGGAAGAGAGAAGCCTCGGGGTCCCCGGCTGCTAGGGCAGTGACAGTATAGGCTAACAGACAATGCCTGCCACATGACTAGGAGACAGCCATTAGTCATATTTATTCATTGAATCGTATTTATTGAGCACTAATTGCATGCAAAGCACTGTACCAAGTGCTTGGGAGAGTACATATTATTGAATATTCATTCATTCAGTCGTATTTACTGAGCGCTTACGCTGTGCAGAGCACTACACTAAGCACTTGGGAGAGAGAAGCAGTGTGGCTCAGTGGAAAGAGCCCGGGCTTGGGAGTCAGAGGTCATGGGTTTGAATCCCGGCTCTGCCACTTGTCAGCTGTGTGATTGTGGGCAAGTCACTTCACTTCTCTGTGCCTCAGTTCCCTCATCTGTAAAATGGGAATTAAGACTGTGAGCCTCATGTGGGCCAACCTGATTACCCTGTAATAATAATAATAATAATGTTGGTCTTTGTTAAGCACTTACTATGTGCCGAGCACTGTTCTAAGCGCTGGGGTAGACACAGGGGAATCAGGTTGTCCCACTTGGGGCTCACAGTCTTAATCCCCATTTTACAGATGAGGTAACTGAGGCACCGAGAAGTTAAGTGACTTGCCCAAAGTCACACAGCTGACAAGTGGCCGAGCAGGGATTCAAACCCATGACCTCTGACTCCAAAGCCCGTGCTCTTACCACTGAGCCACGCTGCTTCTCTGTATCTACCCCAGCGCTTAGAACAGTGCTCTGCACATAGTAAATGCTTAACAAATACCAACATTATTATTATTATTATTATTTCAATACAACAACAAACAAACACATTCCCTGCCCACAGTGAGCTTACAGCGTGACATGAATTAATAAACAATTAATTACAGATATGGACATAAGTGCTGTGGGGCTGGGAGAGAGGAAGAACTAAGGGAGCAAGTCAAGGTGACGCAGAAGGGAGTGGGAGAAGCAGAAAGAGGGGTTTAGTCAGGGAAGTCCTCTTGGAGATGGGCCTGCAATAAGGCTTTGAACGGTCGGAGAGTAAATGTCTGTCTTGAGCACTTACTGTGGGCAGAGCAGTGAAGTAAGCACTTGGTAGAAAGTGGGTAGACAAGATACCTACACTCGAGCCTATAAGGATATGTACATAAGTGCTATAATAATAATTGTGATATTAAGAACTTACTAGGTGTCAGACACTGTACTAAGCACTGGGGTGGATACAAGCAAATCATGTCAGACACAATCCTTGTCCCAAACGGGCCTCAGTCTTAATCCCCATTTTACAGATGAGGGAACTGAGACATAGAGAAATTAATTGACTTGCCCAGGGTCACACAGGGGACAAGTGGTGGAAATAGGATTGGAACCCAGGTCCTTCTGACTCCTAGGCTTGTGCTCTGTCTATTGGCCCGTGCCTCTACGGGGTTGTGAATGGGTGAGTATCCAAGTGCATAGGGGTTACAGACCAAAGTGCATAGTTGATGTGGAAGAGAGGGAGAATGGGGTACAGAGTTTAGTCAGGGAAGGCTTTCTGGAGGAGGTGGGATTATAATCAGGCATAGAAGATGGGGAGAGCAATGGTCTGCTAAATGTGAAGGGGGAGGGAGTCCCGGGGGAGGAAACGTGGGAGTGAGGGGTCAACAGAGAGAGGAGAGCGAGGTTCAGGGAGTAATTTGACCATAGAGGAGCCAGCCCATGGCTGCCTTTGCCCCATGCCTAGAAGGTGTCCCAGGATAGGCAGGACAAACGCAGCTCAGCCAGTAGGTGTTCGTAGGCAGCCTCTGTCTGGTTTCCCTGCCCCTGAGTTGCCCTGCTTGCAGCAGGCAGGCATCACCTATCTGGAGCGACTGGGGCTGCTGCTCCTGGGACTTGTGGTACTGGTGGTGTGGTTCTCATACGTTCTCAGGCCCCATCCAATCTGGAAGACCAACCGCGTGTCTCTTGGTCTGGCCAAGGTGTGTTGGGACTCGGGCTCCCTCCGGCATCTCCCACCAGTCCTGGGACAGGGGCTGGTCTGGTCACAAAGATTCCTCTTCCTTGCCACTCTCCCCTTTTCTTTCCTGGAGGTCTTAAATCTGTCCCTCAGAGGAGCTCACCTCCTGACCTGGCTCTAATCCTCCTGGTTCATGATGGTCCATCTGTCTGGCAGGGAGAAGCCTCTGGCCCATTCCACCTCACCTTCCCTGCAGAATCCTCAGGATCTGTGAGGTCATGGCCAATCAGCAAGAGCTAAACCTGATCAGACCTGGTCCCACCTGGTGCAAACCATCCCTCTGCCTCCACCTGACCTCCAGCTCTGCCCTGCTGTCCTCCAATGTACAGCTTCCAGCTGGCTTAATGAGCCAAGTCATCCCCAGGACGAGGTCTCAGGGAGACCTGGTTCTTGTGGTCTGGTGGAAAGATCGTGGGCCTGGGAGTCAGAAGACTTGAGTTCAACCAATCCATCAATCAGTCACATTTATTAAGTTCCTACTGTGTTCAGGGCACAGTACTAAGCACTTGGGCGAGTATAGCACCACCATATAACAAACATTCCCTGCCCACAGTGACCTTACGGTCTAGAGGGGGAGACAGACGTTAATATAAATAAATTACAAATAAGTACCTAGGTGCTATGGGGCTGGGGTTGGGTGGATGGTGAATAAAGGGAGCAAGTCAGGGTGATGCAGAAGGGAGTGGGAAAAGAGGTGATGAGGGCTTAGCCAGGGAAGGCTTCTTGGAGGAGATGCACCTTCAATAAGCCTTTGATGATTGGGAGAGTTATTGTCGGATATAGAAAGGGAGGGCATTCCAGGCCAGAGGCAGGACGTGGGCAAAAGGGCAGTGGCAAGATAGAAGAGATCGAGGTACACTGAGTAGGTTGGCATTAGAGAAGCGACGGGGGCAGGATGGGTGGTAGTAGGAGAGAAGCGAGGGGACAAAGTGATTGAACGCTTTAAAGTCAATGGTAAGAGGTTTCTGTTTGAACAGGAAGCAGCATGAGAAACAGCATGGTGCAGTGGATAGAACACGGGCCTGGGAGTCAGAAGGTCATGGGTTCTAATCCCAGCTCCTCATGTGTTTGCTCTGCTTGGGCTCCCTTCAACTTGAACTTGTCATCACTTCACTTATCTGGGCCTCAGTTTCCTCATCTGTAAAATGAAGACTGAGATTGTGGGACAGGGACTGTGGGACAGTGGGACACGTGGGACAGGGACTGTGTCCAGTCTGATTTACTTATATCCACCCCAGCACTTAGTAAAGTGCCTGGCACATAGTAAGTGCTTAACAAATGCCATTATTATTATTATTATTATTGTTAGGAGGTGAATGGGCAACCACTGGAGGTTCTTGAAGAGTGGGGGAACTTTTGTAGAAAAATGATCCAGGCAGCAGAGTGAAGTATGGACTGAAGTAGGGAGAGACAGGAGGCAGAGAGGTCAGCAAGGAGGCTGATGGAGTAATCCAGGCAGGCTAGATTAAGTGCTTGGACTAATATAGTAGCAGATAGGATGGAGAGAAAAGGGTGGATTCTATCTATATTGTGAAGATTTAACTGACAGGATTTAGTGATAGATTGAATATATGGGTTGTATGAAAGAGAGGAGTCAAGGATAATGCCAAGGTGACGGGCTTGTGAGGCAGTAAGGATGGTGGTGCTGTCTACAGTGACGGGAAAAATCAGGGCTAGGACAGGGTTTGGGTGGGAAGATAAGGACGTCTGTTTTGGAAATGTTGAGTTGGAGGTGACGGCAGGATATCTAAGTAGAGATGTCTTGAAGGCAGGAGGAACTGTGAGATTGCAGAGAGGGCTGGAGATATAGATTTGGGGATCATACACATAGGGGTGGTAGTTAAAGCCATGTGAGCAAATGAGTTTTCCAAGGGATTGAGTGTAGATAGAATAGAAGGAGACCCAGAACTGAGCCTTGAGGGACTCCTACAGTTGGGGGTAGAAGGCAGAGGAGGAGGTTGCAAAAGAGACTGAGAATGAGCAGCCAGAGAGATGGGAGGAGAACCATGAGAGGACGGTGTCAGTGAAGTTGGACAATGTTTCCAGGAGAAGGGGGTGGTCAGTAGTGTTGAAGGCAGTTGAGAGGTCGAGAAGAATTAAAATAGAATAGAGGCTATTGGATTTGGCAAGAAGGAGATAATTTGTGACCTTTGAGGGGGCTGTTTCTGTGGAGTGAAGGGGGCAGAAGCCAGATTGGAAGGGGTCAAGTAGAGAATTGGAGGAGAGGAATTTGAGACAGCGGGGGTAGACAACTCACTCAAGGAGTTTGGAGAGGAATGGAAGGAGTGAGATGGGGAGATAGCTGGAGGGAGCTGTGGGGTCAAAGGAGGGTTTTTTTTAAGATAGGGGCATCGAAAGCATGTTTGAAAATTGTGGAGAGGAAGCCACTGGAGAGCAAACAGTTGAAGAAGGGAGGGAAGAAGGGACGAGGCAAGTTTTTTGATAGGGATGGGATTGGATGCACAGGTGGAGGGGTGGATTTTGAGATTTATTTCTTTATATTAATGTCTTTCTCCCTCTCTGGACAGTAAGCACACTGTGGGCAGGGAATGAGTTTGTTATATGATGATGATGATGGTATTTGTTCATTCATTCATTCAATAGTATTTATTGAGCGCTTACTATGTGCAGAGCACATTACTAAGCGCTTGGAATGTACAAATCGGCAACAGATAGAGATAGTCCCTGCCCATTGATGGGCTTACAGTCTAATCAGGGGAGACAGACAGACAAAAACAATAGCAATAAATAGAATCAAGGGGATGTACACCTCATTAAAACAATAGCAATAAATAGAATCAAGGTGATGTACATCTCATTAACAAAATAAATAGGGTAATAAAAATATATACAAATGAGCGGATGAGCACAGTGCTGAGGGGAGGGGAAGGGAGAGGGGGAGGAGCAGAGAGAAAGAGGGGGAAAAGGGGAGCTTAGCTGAGGGGAGGTGATGGGGGGGTAGAGAGGCAGCAGAGGGAGCAGTGGAAAAGGGGAAGCTCAGTCTGGGAAGGCCTCTTGGAGGAGGTGAGCTCTCAGTAGGGCTTTGAAGAGGGGAAGAGAATTAGTTTGGTGGAGGTGAGGAGGGAGGGCATTCCAGGACCGCAGGAGGATGTGGCCCAGGGGTCGACGGCGGGATAGGCAAGAACGGGGGATGGTAAGGAGGTGGGTGGCAGAGGAGTGGAGCCTACGGGGTGGGCAGTAGAAAGAGAGAAGGGAGGAGAGGTCGGAGGGGGCAAGGTGATGGAGAGCCTTGTAGCCTTAGAGTGAGAAGTTTTTGTTTCATGCGAAAGTTGATAGGCAACCACTGCAGGTTTTTAAGGGGAGTGACATGTCCAGAGTTATGCACTTACTGTGAGCCAAGCACTGTTCTAAGTGCTGGGGTGGATACAAGGGAGTCAGGTTGTCCCACGTGGGGGTCACAGGCTTAATCCCCATTTTACAGTTGAGGTAACTCAAGCACAGAGAAGTTAAGTGACTTGCCCAAAGTGACTTGCCCAAAGTCACACAGCTGACAAGTGGCAGAGGTGGGATCAGAACCCACCTCTGACTCCCAAGCCTGTGCGTTTGCCACTAAGCCACGCTGCTTCTCAGGTATATTATTATGTTGTATTCTCCCAGGTGCCTAATATGTCGTGCACATAGTAAGCACTAAGTAAATAAGATTGATTGCCTATCCACCTCGGTACCAAACAGGAACTCCTTACCTTTGTCTTTAAAGCACTCAATCACCTTGCCCCCTTCTACTTTACTTCACGGATCTTCTACTACGTCCCAGCCCATACACTCTGCTCCTCTAGTGCCAGCTTACTTCCTGGGCCCTGATCTCATCTATCTCACTGCTGACTCTTTTCCCACATCCTCCCAATGGCCTAGAACTCCTTCCCCCTCCACATATGCCAGACCACAACTTTCACCACTTTCAAAGCATTATTAAGATCACACAAGAAGCAACGTGGCTCAGTGGAAAGAGCACAGGCTTGGGAGTCAGAGGTCGTGGGTTCTAATCCCAGCTCCATCGCTTGTCAGCGGTGTGACTTGGGGCACGTCGCTTAACTTCTCTGCCTCAGTTACCTCACCTGTAAAATGGGGATTAAGACTGTGTGCACCATGTGGGACAATCTGATAATCTTGCATCTATCCCAGAGCTTAGAACAGTGCTCGGCATATAGTAAGTGCTTAGCAAATACCATCATCATCTGTTGCCAAATTGTATATTCCAAGCATTTAATACAGTGCTCTGCACATAGTAAGTGCTCAATAAATACTATTGAATGAATGAATCATCTCCTCCGAGAGGCCTTCCCCAACTAAGCCCTCTTTTCCCTGGCTTTATCTCCCTTCTGCGTCATCTATGCCCTTGGATCTGGGACCTTTGGGCATTTGCTATCTGTCCCACCCCCATCCCCACAGCAGTCATGTACATATCTTTAAATTACATATTATAAATTATTTATTTATATGAATGCCTGTCTCCCCCTCTAGCCTGAAAGCTCTTTGTGGGCAGTGAAATTATGTGCCAACTCTGTGTATCATACTCTTCCAAGTGCTTAGTGGAATGACCTGCATGTAATAAGAGCTCAATAAATATCATTAATAATTGGGTGGCTGTACTAGCGACTCAGGTTGACACTACAGCTCTACGGTGAGGTTTCCTGTATGTAGGAGGGCTACGCCCCACAGAGACAGCCAAAAACTACAGGCTTGATGTTGTCTCAGCTTAGGTCTTCAGCTCCTCCCCTCCTCCTTCCCTTCCTGCCACCCTCCCCTCTCAAGCAGGAGAGGCTGAAGGGAGAGGGAAGACACTGATCCCTCAAAATATGAGAAATGCAGTCTGGGGCTTTCCCTATGGAGGAGGGTCACAGGGCTAGGGAACTAGAGGTGGGAACCATCAAGCCCATAATGTCACTGTGGTTAGTTTACATTCCCCCAGTGTGGTGGGGAGAAAGAAGGGAGACAAGGGAACCCGTAGTCTGGTGGAGAGGCAGGAGGGACATAATTCCTTCTCTCAGGGAGTCCCCACCTCCCCTTCCTTCTCCCCTTCCCTCTCCTCCCCATCCTCAGGGAGTCCCTGAGCTGGTGGGGAGATGGGGCAGCAAAGTTCTTGCACTCAGGGAGCCCCTGGCCCAGTGGGGGAGAAGGGACAGACACAGTTTCTGCCCTCAGGGACCCTGGTCCAATGGAGAGATGGGGCAAACATGGTCCTTCCTTTGAGGGAGCCCCCAGTCTGGTGGGGGAGAAGGGATGGACACAGTCCCTGCCCTGAGAAAGTTCCTGGCTGGGTGGGGAGATGGGACAGACATGGATCTTGCCCTCTGGAAGCTCCCAATCTGGTGGGGAGACAGGGCAGACACAGTCCTAGCCCTCAGAGAGTCCCCGGACCGGTGGGGAGTCTAGTAAAAGTCAACAAGTCTTTGGTCTGTGAGCTGGATTCCTGAACACAATCTAGAAACACGATCCCCACTCCCACGTCTTTGGAGAGGCCATGACCCAGAGCAGAGTTAATTGGGGCAGGGGGTTTGAAAGGAAAGTAATCTGGGCTCTCAGCCATGAAGGAGTAGTATTGCTGGAGGGATTGGTGGCGGGGGTCCCCACTGTGGCTCTGTGGCAGGGTATTCCTACGGGTTAAGCACTCCTGGGCCCAATTTGGGCAGGGTGGGGTTGGAGAGAGGGACACGGTGCCTCTTCCCTGGTAGGAGCAATCCACAGGCCGCTGCCCTTGAGACCCCCTAAAGGGGGGACTCACCACCCTCCCTCCCCCCATTCACCTCTTGGTGCCATGGCTACAGTGCCATCAGTGGGAGTAAACACAGGGAGAGGTGTATAAATATCTCTGTCCATGTCCTTCATACTTGAAGAGGACGCTGCTGGCAGGCCTGATGGGAAACCCGCCGCCCTGCCCTATCGCAAACTGACACTTGGTTCTGGGCCAAAGCCAAGGGTCGTGAGCCTGTGGTTCTTTAGCAAGGTGATCTCATGGGCCTGGTTGAGAGCTCTGAGGAGCTTCATGCCTTCTCACCGCAGCTGGCTCCCAGCAAACTCCAGCCCTGTTCATGGGTGACTTCCAGATGCCTCTTAATTCTTTCAAGTCCTATTAAAAATTCATCTCCTCCAAGAAGCCTTCCCTGATTAACCTCTTACCTCCTCACCCTATTGTCTCTCCCTTCTGCATCGCCTATGCACTTGGTTCCAAACCCCTTTAGCATTTAGGTATGCACCCCACCCCAAAGCACTTAAGTACACATCCTCATGGTCTGTTGCTTCGCCTATCTGTAATTTTAATGTCTATCTCCCCTACAAAACTGTAAGCTTCTGGAGGGCAGGGTTCATCAGTCAATCAATCAAAGTTACTTGCTGAGCACTTACTGTGTTCAGAGCCCTGTGTTAAGTGCTTGGGAGAGTACAATGTAATAGAGTTGGTAGACATGTTCTCTGCTCAAGAGGAGTTTACAGCCTGGAGGGCAGGGATCGTGTTTCCTTCTCCCTTTGTCCCTCCCCCAGCTCCCAGTACAGTGTGTGTGTTGTGTATCTGTGTGTGTGTGTCTCCTGTCCCCCGCATCAGACTGGCAGTCCCTTAGGGCAGGGGCCTCATCTCCTCCTCACTCTGTCCCTCCTTGCAGCACCCTGCACGCAGTGGGCACGTGGAACAGACTAAGAATAGTCCCAGTTCTGTCATCATAGGGGCAGGACTCAGGACATTTTCTTGTCTGACTGAGGAGAGGAGGAGACAAGATCTGAAGGTGGAAGGGGTGTTTTCAGCACTTAGTGTTGACCCCCAGGGGACCCGGGCCTGGCAAGATTTGGGAGTCAACATTGGACCCAGCTCTGAGCGTAGAAACCAGGCTGAGGAAAGGGGGATTCTGGAGCACCCAGAGAGCTGTCCTTGGGTCAAAATGGGCTGATCGGTCTCGGAATTCCAGGCACAGGACAAAGTGTGGGACGTGTGCACTTCTCAGGAGCTGGCCCCTAGATTTGAATATCCCTCCTCTGGGAAGCAAGAGGATGGACAGCAGGGAGAAAGGGAGGCACAGATCTGGGGATGGGAAGCAGGAAGAGGAAAGCATTTTTTAATCAGTTATCATTATTATTGTTATTATGGTATTTAAGTGCTTACTAAGCAGTGTGGCTTAGTGGAAAGAGCATGAGCTTGGGCATCAGAGGACATGGCTTCTAATCCCCGCTCCGCCACTTCTCAGCTTTGTGACCTTGGGCAAGCCATTTAACTTCTCTGTGCCTCGGTTACCTCATCTGTAAAATGGGGATTAAGACTATGAGCCCCACAGAAGATAGGGCTCCAATCTGATTAGTTTTGTGTCTGTCCTTGTGTGAATTGTTGAAATGCCTCTGTCCTTTGTTCACTTGGGTATTTTTTAGGAGTTGATTGGTTTCTTAAAGTTGGGTTTGTTCTGACTCTCAGGGGAGTCAGAACTCAAAGCCTGTATCTGGGTGGGGTCACGGGTGTGGGCAGGGAATGTCACTGTTTATCTTTGCGTATTGTACTTTCCCAAGCGCATAATACAGTGCTCTGCACACAGTAAGTGCTCAATAAATACAATTGAATGAGTGAATGAATGAATGGAGGGTCTAGGGAGGAAGCAACCAATCGATCAATCAATTGGATTTATTGAGCACTTACTCCATGCAGAGCACTGTACTAAGTACACAAGTTCCCTGCCCATGGCGTTCATTTCAAGTTCTTCCTTCTGTGATTTAACTCCGCCCTCTCCTCTGTCTGGCAAAATTAATCCTCCATTCTTGCTGACACCCAAGCCCACTGCTCTCACCAGCTGTTCCAGATTTTTAACTCTGTCTTCAAACCCCCGTCCCTCTACTACCTCTTCTGTCTCTTGCCCCTCATGACCTGGCCCCCTACTTTATTGAGAAGATTGAAACTATAAGGAGTGATCTCCCTAAAAAATCGTCCCTGCTCCTCTCCTGACTTCAAGGAATCTCTAATTGGATGTCCCGTTGTCACACCAAATTTAACATGTCTAAAACACATTCAACCTGTCACCAAATCCTGTCGGTCCCTCCTTCACAATATCGCTAAAATCTGCACTTTTCTCTCCATCTAAACTGCTACCTTATTAATAACACCACTCATCCTATCCTGCCTAGATTATGGCATCAGCATCCTTGCTGACCTCCCAACCTCCTGTCTCTCCCCACTCCAAGTCCATACTTCACTCTGCTGCCCAGATCATCTTTCTACAGAGACGTTCAGGACATGTCACCCCCTTCTTCAAAAATTTCCAGTGGTTGCCCATCCATCTCTGTATCAGACAAAAAGTCCCCACCATTGGCTTTAAAGTACTCCATCACCTTGCCCGCTCCTTCCTCACCTTGCCTCTCTCCTGCAATCCAGCTCGCATGCTTTTCTCCTCTAGTGCTGACCTTCTCACTGTGGCTCGATCTCGCCTGCCTTGCCACCGACTCCTGGACCACGTCCTACCTCTGGCCTGGAACTCCTTCCATCCTCAAATCCGCCAGACAATGACTCTTCCCACGACTTCAAAGCCTTATTGAAGGCACATCTCCTCCAAGAGGCCTTCCCAGTCCAAGCCCCATTCTTCCCCATCTCCCACTCCCTTGTGCATCACCCTGGACTTGCTCCCTTTGCTCTTCCCCCCAGCCAGACTCACAGCACTTATGTATATATCTGTAATTATATTTATATGTATTCATGTCTATTTTTCCCCTTCTAGACTGTGAGTTCATTGTGGGCAGAGAATGTCACAGTTTATTATGGTATCCTAAGCACTTAGTAAAGTGCTCTGCACACAGTAAGCGATTAATAAACTCAATTGAATTGAATTAAAACAGAACTCTTTCAAACCTTGTCCTCCTCCTGATTTTCTCATCACTGTAGACAGCACCTTCATCCTTCCTGTCTGCCCGTAACCTTGGCGTTACCCTTGACTCATCTCCCTCAGTCAACCCACATAGTCCATCTATAACTAGATCCTGTTGGTTCAACTGTCACAGAATTGCTAAAATCCACCCTTTCCACACCACGCAAACTGCTAGCACATTAATCCAAGCATTTATCCTATCCTGCCTTGATTACTGCATCAGCCTCCTTGCTGACCTCCCTGCCTCCTGTTTCTCCCCACTCCAGTTATTTTTCTACAAACACTTTCAGTCCACCTTTTCTCACTCCTCAAGAACTTCCAAACAGAAACTCCTTTGAAGATGATAGTCTTTAAAGCAATTACCTGGCTGCTCTCCTACTACAACCCAGACCACGCACTTCACTTCTTTAATGCCCTCGTACCTCAATCTCATCTATCTTACCACTTACCTCTTGCCCATGTCCTGTCTCTGGCCTTGAATGCCCTCCCTCCTCATATCTAACAATTACTCTCCCCACCTTCTTGAAAGCACATTTCCTCCCAGAGGCCTTCCCCGAGTAAGCCCTCATTTCCTCTTCTCCCACTCCCTTAGGATCACCCTAATTTTCTCCCTTTATTCACCCCTCGCTCAAGCCCCAAACCATTTATGGGCATATCTGTAACTTATTTATATTAATCTCTCTCTCCCTCTCTAGACCGTAAACTGGCTGTGGGAAGGGAATGTGTCTACCAACTGTTTTGTCCTCTCCCAAGCACTTAGTACAAGAGGTATTGATTGATGTGTTTACAGTCTACAGGGGGGTGGGGAGGGATCTGGGGGAGGGGGTGGGGTATGAGTGGATGCCATGGTGTTGCAGGAGGACGTGAGGATCCCGAGTCCCCACACCAAGAACTGCCTTTGGCAGCTGTTGCTGTTAGACAGAATGAGTCAAGGGGTAATTTAAAAACCAGATTCAAGACTGCAAAGGGTTTTGACAAGAGGGTGCTGCCTCAGGGGTTTCCCAGGGACCAAACTAGAAGTTTGCAAGTGGCATTGGTTAAAATAGACATAAGGAAGCAGAAGCAGCATGGCCTAGTGAATACAGCATAGACCTGGGAAACAGAAAGGATGTGGGTTCTAATCCCAGCTCCACCACTTGTTTGCTCTGTGACCTTGGGCAAGACACTAACTTCTCTATGCACAGTTACCTCATCTGTAAAATGGCTATTAAGACTGCCACCCCTATGTGGGACAAGCGCTGCGTCCAACCTCTTTAGCTTGTATCTAGAACAGTACCTGGATCATAGTGCTTAACAATTACCTCCCAAAAATAGATAAGGAAGAGATTCCTGATCATCAAGGGGGAGGTGGGGTGGGATCCATTCATTCAATAGTATTTATTGAGCGCTTACTAGGAGCACTGTACTAAGCGCTTGAAGTGTACAATTCGGCAACAGATAGGGACAATCCTGGCCCAATAACAGGCTCACAGTCTAAACGGGGGAGACAGACAGCAAAGCAAAACAACAAAACAAAACAAGCAGTCTAGCACAGATTTCGTCAAGATAAAGAGAATCACAGAGAGATATATGCATCATTAACAAGATAAATAGGGTAATACATAATATATACAAATACACACAGTGCTGAGGGGAGGGGAAGGGGGAAGAGCAGAGGGTGGGAGGGGGGAAATGGGGAGGGGAGGAGGAGCAGAGGGAATGGAGGGGGTGGATGTCCATTGTGGACCAGGAGACTAATAATGTTGGTATTTGTTAAGCACTTACTATGTGCAGAGCACTGTTCTAAGCGCTGGGGTAGACATAGGGGAATCAGGTTGTCCCACGTGGGGCTCACAGTTAATCCCCATTTTACAGATGAGGTAACTGAGGCACAGAGAAGTTAAGTGACTTGCCCACAGTCACACAGCTGACAAGTGGCAGAGCTGGGAATTGAACTCATGACCTCTGACTCCGAGGCCCAGGCTCTTTTCCACTGAGCCACGCTGAGGGTGGGTTAGGTTATCTGTTATCTGTTAGGTTCATTCATTCAAAAGTATTTATTGAGCGCTTACTACGTGCAGAGCACTGTACTAAGCACTCGGAACGTACAATTTGGCCACAGATAAAGATAATCCCTGCCCATTGACGGGCTGTCCCAAATGGGTTAGGTGTCCTTCCCCTGGAGGCAGCATGCTGGACCAGATGACCCGCCCCCCCCCCCCCCCCCCCCCCCCCCCGAGGATCCTTGGGAGGGACACCTGCAGTGTGTTCCCCAGGGAGAATGTGGTGCATTTAATCCAGCTGTCCTCCAGTGTCGATCCCCTGGGAGATAACCACCAGTCACTAGGCCTGAGGTTCTTGTGCAAGTGGTGCATCGTGGGTGGGTGGGTGGGTGGGAGGACACATGATGAGGGGAAAGTCAGAGAAACAACCGATCTCCAGCTCTAGGTCGGGGAGAGGGATGGAGGAGACGAAGCCTGCGGAGCCCGGGCAGCAAGCAGGGAAGCAGCGTGGCTCAGTAGAAAGTGGCTGGGCTTGGGAGTCAGGGGTCATGGGTTCGAATCCCCGCTCTGCCACTTGTCAGCTGGGTGACTGTGGGCAAGTCACTTCACTTCTCTGTGCCTCAGTGACCTCCTCTGTTAAATGGGGATGAAGATTGTGAGCCTCATGTGGGGCAACCTGATTACCCTATATTTACCCCAGCGTTTAGAACAGTGCTCTGCACATAGTAAGCGCTTAACAAATACCAACATTATTATTATCATTAAGCAGGAGGGCGCGCTTGCTCTGCACATAGTAAGCGCTTAACAAATACCAACGTTATTGTTATTATTAAGCAGGAGGGCGCGCTCCTCATTGCCGCCACGAGGGGGCGATGCAGGGATGCGTCGTGGGCCGCTTTCTTTTCTTTCTTTCTTTCTTTCTTTCTTTCTTTCTTTCTTTCTTTCTTTCTTTCTTTCTTTCTTTCTTTCTTTCTTTCTTTCTTTCTTTCTTTCTTTCTTTCTTTCTTTCTTTCTTTCTTTCTTCTTCCTTCCTTCCTTTCTCTCTTTCTTTCTTTCTTTTTCTTCCTTCCTTCCTTTCTCTCTTTCTTTTTCTTCCTTCCTTCCTTCCTTTCTCTCTTTCTCTCTTTCTTTCATTCAATTGTATTTATTGAGCGCTTACTGTGTGCAGAGCACTGTACTAAGCGCTTGGAAAGCACAACTCACCAATAGAGACAATCCCTGCCCACATGGGGCTTACGGCCTGCTTGCTGTGTGCCGAGCACTGTACTAAGCGCTTGGGAAAGTACAATAGAGCAGAGTGGCTTAGTGGCAAGAGCCCGGGCTTGGGAGCCAGAGGTGGTGGGTTCTAATCCCCACTCTGCCACTTGTCAGCCGTAAGATCTTGGGCAAGCCATTTAACTTCTCCGGGCCTCAGTTCCCTCGTCTGTAAAATGGGGATTAAGACTGTGAGCCCTGCGTGGGGCAACCTGCTTACCTTGTATCAGTTCTTGGATATGAACTCTGTAGAGAAGCAGTGTGGCTCAGTGGAAAGAGCCTGGGCTGGGAAGTCAGAGGTCATGGGTTCCAAACCTGGCTCTCCCTCTTGTCAGCTGTGTGACTGTGGGCAAGTCACTTCATTCATTCATTCATTCATTCATTCATTCATTCATTCATTCATTCATTCATTCATTCATATTTATTGAGTGCTTACTATTCATTCATTCAATAGTATTTATTGAGCACTTACTATGTGCAGAGCACTGTACTAAGCGCTTGGAATGAACAAGTCGGCAACAGATAGAGACGGTCCCTGCCGTTTGACGGGCTTACGGTCTAATCGGGGGAGGCAGACAGACAAGAACAATGGCAATAAATAGAGTCAAGGGGAAGAACATCTCGTAAAAACAATGGCAACTAAATAGAATCAAGGCGATGTACATTTCATTAACAAAATAAATAGGGTAATGAAAATATATACAGTTGAGTAGACAAGTACAGTGCCGAGGGGATGGGAAGGGAGAGGGGGAGGAGCAGAGGGAAGTGGGGGGAAAGGAGGGTTAAGCTGCGGAGAGGTGAAGGGGGGGTGGTAGAGGGAGTAGAGGGAGAAGGGGAGCTCAGTCTGGGAAGGCCTCTTGGAGGAGGTGAGTTTTAAGTAGGGTTTTGAAGAGGGGAAGAGAATCAGTTTGGCGGAGGTGAGGAGGGAGGGCATTCCAGGACCGCGGAAGGACGTGGCCCAGGGGTCGACGGCGGGATAGGCGAGACCGAGGGACGGTGAGGAGGTGGAGAGTACTGTACTAAGCACTTGGAACATACAATACAGCAACAGATAGAGACAATCCCTATGGGCTTACAGTCTAATTGGGGGAGAGAGACGGACAAAACAAGACTTCACTTCTCTGGGCCTCAGTGACCCCATCTGCAAAATAGGGATGAAGACTGTGAGCCTCACGGGGGACAACCTGATCACCCTGTATCTAAGCCACCACTTAGAACAGTGCTCTGCACATAGTAAGCACTTAACAAATACCAACCTTAATACGGCGAGACAGTTCCTGCCCACAGCGAGCTCATAGTCTAGAGGGAGGGGCTAGCTGAAGGGGGTCCCGGAGTCCAGGACTGTCCTCCCAGTTGGCAGAGTCGGCTGTAGCAGCCCCCCACATGCCAATCTAGCTGAAGGTCAATTGACCCCATCCTGGAAGGGCTAAATTAGGGGGCAGTTCTGCTTGGAGGCAGGGGTGGGAGGGTGGGGAGGGGGTTGACCAGATGATCTCCTGTGTATGTGGTTGGGGAAGGTGCCAGAGAAGAGCCCCCGGGGTTTAGTGCTTTATAGTGGGCTGGGTAAAGGTGCAGATAGAGCAGCATGGCTCAGTGGAAAGAGCCCGGGCTTGGGAGTCAGAGGTCGTGGGTTCTAATCCCGGCTCCACCACTTGTCTGCTGTGTGACCACGGGCAAGTCACTTCACCTCTCTGGGCCTCAGTTCCCTCACCTGGAAAAATGGAGATTAAAGAAAATGTCAGCCCCACATGGGACAACCTGATGACCTTGTATCTCCCCCAGTGCTTAGAACAGTGCTCAGCACATAGTAAGCGCTTAACAAATACCATCATCATAGAGACGCAGCATGGCTCAGTGGAAACAGCCCCGGTTTGGGAGTCAGAGGTCGTGTGTTCGAATCCCGACTCTGCCCCTTAGCTGTGTGACTGTGGGCCAGTCACTTCACTTGGCCTCAGTTCCCTCATCTGGCAAATGGGGTTTAAGACTGTGAACCTCATGTGGGACCACCTGATCACCCTGTATCCCCCTCAGCGCTTAGAACAGTGTTCTGCACATAGTAAGCGCTTAACAAATACCAACATTATTATTATTATTATTGTTATTACGGAATTCCTCGGGGAGGCCCGGATCTCGAAAGTGTTGTCACTGCCCCCATTTTCTTGCCTCCGCCCGTCACAGAAGAGGAAGTTTGACGTTGTAAACGATCCCCGGAAGTTCAGTCCTCAGCCTCCCTCCCTCCGAAATGGCTCCAGCGCAGAGCCAGCCTGGAAAGAGGCTCAGAAACGCAGAGCGGTGATAAGAAAAGCATTTCCAAAATGCAGCGCCCGCTCAGCAGAGAGATCAACGCGAGCATCTATGACTCCGGCACATCCTGAGACACACACCCCGTCACGGGCATCGAGACGGTCTTCCACACGTGTGTGCGGGAGCCTCTCCCTTCCACATTCCCGGGGCTCGGGGCGCTGCGGGCGCCGGTCGCCCCCCGCCCCTCGCCCCCCGCCCCTCGCCCCGGCGCCCCTCGCGGGAGGCTGAGCCTCTCCCCGCCCCAGGGGCCTGTTCATTGGCTCAGAGCGCGGGCTTGGCTCCGCCCCCTCTGAAGGCGGCGAATGAGTGGGCCAGGATTTGTCACCGCCCCCGCCAAGAGGCCAATGAGAGGGGCGGAAAGGCCGGGGGGCGGGGCCGGGGGGCGCTGCCGCGTGCGGACCCCGAGGGCGGACCCCGAGGGCGGAGGAGCTCCGGTCCTGGAGCGCGGAGTCCAGCCGAGCCGAGGCGAACCGAACCGAACCGAACCGAACCTAGCCGATCCGAATCGAGCCCAGCCGAACCGAACCGAGCCCAGCCGAACCCAGCCGAGCCGCGCACAGGTGAGGAAGCGACCCGCCCGGCCTTCCAGACCCGCGCCCCGACTCCTCCCCACTTTCTCCTCGTCCCTCCCCTGCCCCTCTTCGCTCGCACTGCCCTCCCTGCTCTGCTTCGCCGCCGCCGCCGCCGCCGCCCCTTTTGTGCTTTCCTCCCGCCCCGGGCCTGCCTCCCATTCATTCCCTGTTCCCTATGTGCAGAGCGCTGTATTAAGCCCTTGGATAGAGACCATCCCTGCCCGATGACGGGCTCCCGGTCTAATCGGGGCAGAGCAAAACCGAACGAAACAAAGACAGGACAGCGTGATCGCGATAAATAGAATCAAGGGGATGGACACCTCATTAACAAAATAAATAGGGCAACAAATAATATATACAAATGAGCACAGTGCTGGGTGGAGGGGGAGCAGAGAGAACGGGGGGAGCTCAGCCTGGGAAGGCCTCTTGGAGGAGGTGAGGTCTCCTATCTTCACCCTGCACCGTTCTCTTGGCCCCTTTTTTCCAGCGTCCCTTTCCCGCTGCCCCTCTTTCTCTCCTGCCTCGGGACCCCGGACTCCTCCTCTTCTTGCTCCCCTCGTTTCCCGGGACAGGTGATTATTTAATATTATTATTATTATCATTATGGGAGACGGCGCCCACCGCAGCCCCCCGGGGCAGGGGGGACGACAGCGTTGGGAGGCTTCAGAAGAAGGGGGTCAGAGGTGGGAGAAGCTTCAGCAGATGGGGATCTGAGCGGGGAGAAGGCCGTAAACGGGGAGTCCCAGGGGCAGAAAGCAGCAAAAGTTGGAGCAGGCTCCGTTGCCCCCCACTTTCGCCCCCCCCCCCCCAGTCATTCTGCGGAAATTTGTTCGGCAGTCGATGGGGACGATGCCAGGGTCGATCTGTCAGTCCGCTGAAGCTCCCCGCGGGTCACCGGTTGCGGGGTCGGGGGGCTGTGGGGGAGCAGGGCTGGAAGGGACCCCTGGTAAACCTTTCCCTCTCCCCGGCAACCCCGGCCAACGCATCCGTCCCCATCTGTGGACATTTGGGTGGTGCGTCCTGTCTGGGACCCTCCGGCTGGGCTGGGAAAAAGAGAATAATAATAATGGTGGTATTTGTTAAGCGCTTACTATATGCAAAGCACTGTTCTAAGCGCTGGGGGGGATACAAGGTGAACAGCTGGTCCCACGTGGGGCTCACAGCTTTACTCCCCATTTTCCAGAGGAGGGAACTGAGGCCCAGAGAAGTGAAGTGACTTGCCCAAAGTCTCACGGCTGGCAAGTGGCGGAGCTGGGATTCGAACCCATGTCCTCCGACTCCCAAGCCCAGGCTCTTGTCACTGAGCCATGCAGCTTCTCAGCGAGGCAGATCTGGGTTAGGGGCTACCCCCCGTACTGGTGCCCCCCTTCTCTTCCTCCCCCTCCCTTGCAGTTCACCCCTCTGCAGACCAGTCCTCGGACCGGCATCGAACGAAGCCTGGTTCGCCCCAAGCCTGCTTTGGGGACTGGGAGAGTCGAGGAGGGGGTGAAGTGTAGGTCAGAAGGTCAGAAGGATCTACTTTTAGGGAGGGATATTTCCTTCCCCCCCCCCCCCCCCCCGCCCGACCCTGCCCCCTTGCCCCCCGCCCCCTGAACTATCTGCATTCAGCTCCGAGGGGATGGAAACCGAAGCCCTGGAAGGGGATTAGGCCCCGGAGGAGGCTGAGGGGGAGCAGGTGCTCAGCAGAAGTGAGCAATTGGGCCTGGGCTCAGCCTGGCTGGCCCCCTCCTCCTCTTTCTTCTTGGAAATAAATGCCTTTTGATCGAAAGGGTTTCTGCAGCTGTATATGTGTGTGTGTGCTCCTCCTTGCTTTTGATTAGAGGGAGGCCGTAGCCAAAGGAGACCTGGGTCCCCCACGACCTCCCCAGCTTCCTCCAGTCTGCTGTGTGACCTTGCAGAAGTCACTTAACCTCTCTGGACCACCCAAGGTTGCTCCCCTTCCCAGGGCCTGCCATCCTACCCTCACAAGAAGAAGGTTGTCATTTGACACTCCCTTTTCAGCTGAGCCTGAGAACAGGTGACAGGCAGAAGGGGCCGCCAGGCCAAGAGGTGGCCCCCCGGGTGGGATCTCCAGCCCCTTGGTCCTAGAGAGTTCAAAAAAGCTGGGGGTCGGAGCAGGGAGGCTGAGCTCCCAGGCCAGGCAGTGTCTTCGTTTTATTTCCCAGCAGGACCCCAGGGACTGGAACCTCAGCCTCTGTAAACAGCAAGTCTGTCCCATGCATGGGTCAAAATAGGTTGCAAAGGCAGCTTGTTCCTCATCGCCTGTCAGAAATGCTGTAGCGGCACAGAATTGGGGTAGACATGGGGAAGAATTCCCAAATTGGGGTGGAGAAAAAAATGTTGGGGCAGATGCCCAGGGTGAGCTGTGGACTCTCTTCCCACTTTTCCTTCCCACCACCCTCGCCTTCCCAACTCTCCCTCTGGATCAGAAGGCTCAGGTATTAGACTGTGAGCTCCACAAGAGGCAGGGACCGAATCTGACCGGACTGTCTTGTATATACTCCAGTGCCTAGTACAGTGCTTGGCATATGCCGGCCTTTACAAATACAACTGTTATTCTCGTTATTGTTATTGTCCTGTTTGGAGACAGGATGGAATGCCCACTGGAAGTTCCTTCCAGGGCTAAGTCCTGAGGTTTGGGTTTGTTTGCTTCTTTAGGAGGCCTGGAGAGAGTTAGAGGAGCTGAGAAGTTCTTCAGGCTGTTACTCTTTGGACAGGCAGAACCCAAGTTTGGTCCTGGGTCCCCCTCTCCAGTTTCCTCTCCTGCTTCATGAGGTATCCTGGTATGTGTTGTCACTGGGACCAGAATGCCTGTGCCCCTTTGGGCTTGGCCCTGGGTTTCCCTGGGCACAGCTGAAGGGGATGGCTCAGTGGAGAGCACGGGCCCCTGGAGAGCAGGCAGCTGGGGCAGCCTCTGGCTTCCTCTGGCCTTGGTCTTCTGGCTTCAGGCTGGCTGGGGTGGCCCGTTTGACCCCAGGTGCCCACCGACACATGCTGCATCTTGGACACAGGCCCTGGTCACCCTCCAGACTGGGCGTCTGGCCCCAGTACTGCTGGTGGCCTGAGCTGGCGAAATGGACCGCATCTCTCGGCAAATGAGTGAGCCTGCTCTATGTGTTCCTGGCTGGCCGTCAGTAGTCCTGGGCCAGACTCTCAGAGCCTCAGACAGACTATGCCCGTGACGCCTGCTCTTCCAACTCATCCACCACCTCTTGGGTCCCAATGGGCCAGGCCTCAAGCGAGGCATGAATTCTGCCTTATGAAGGAGGCTGAGGGTGGTGGGGGCAGGTGGAGAGAAAACAGCTTCCCGGGCACAAGGGCCTGAAACTCCCTGGGCCCGCTGGGGCCCTGGTGCCGAGGAGCCCAGGTGGCTGCATGCAGCCAGGGCTCCCTCCAGCTGGAGCCATGGGAAGGATGGCAGAGATGAGGATCCACTGGCCTTAAGGCTTAAAGGTGCCAGAGTGCTGGGAGACCAGTTCAGACCATGCCTGATCAAGGGCTGGGTGGACTTAATTTGGTCCTTGCCAGTAGGTCTTGTGCCCTTCAGAGAAATGGGACCAGAGAGGGTGAGTAGCTATTTTGGGGTTGCACAGTGAGGCTGGAGCTGTCCCTCAGGCCTGAACCATGCTTGCTTCCTAGCCTCTGGTTCCTGCCCCCCGTGTTCTGCCATGCGAGCTGGGTGGTGGCTGGGGAGGCTAGCAGGAATGGCAGCTATGCATTCTTCCTGCTCCTTTATTTAGTTCATTCATTCATTCATTCATTCAGTAGTATTTATTGAGCGCTTACTATGTGCAGAACACTGTACTAAGCGCTTGGAATGAACAAGTTGGCAACAGATAGAGACGGTCCCTGCCGTTTGACGGGCTTACGGTCAAATCGGCGGAGACAGACAGACAAGAACAATGGCAATAAATAGAGTCAAGGGGAAGAACATCTCGTAAAAACAATGGCAACTAAATAGAATCGAGGCGATGTACATGTCATTAACAAAATAAATAGGGTAATGAAAATATATACAGTTGAGCAGACGAGTACAGTGCTGAGGGGATGGGAAGGGAGAGGGGGAGGAGCAGAGGGAAATGGGGGGAAAAGAGGGTTAAGCTGCGGAGAGGTGAAGGGGGGGTGGTAGAGGGAGTAGAGGGAGAAGAGGAGCTCAGTCTGGGAAGACCTCTTGGAGGAGGTGAGTTTTAAGTAGGGTTTTGAAGAGGGGAAGAGAACCAGTTTGGCGGAGGTGAGGAGGAAGGGCATCCAGGACTGCGGGAGGACGTGGCCCAGGGGTCGACGGCGGGATAGGCGAGACCGAGGGACGGTGAGGAGGTGGGCGGCGGAGGAGCGGAGCGTGCGGGGTGGGCGGTAGAAAGAGAGAAGGGAGGAGAGGTAGGAAGGGGCAAGGTGATGGGGAGCCTTGAAGCCTAGAGTGAGGAGTTTTTGTTTGGAGCGGAGGTTGATAGGCAGCCACTGGAGTTGTTTAAGAAGGGGAGTGACAGGCCCAGATCGTTTCTGCAGGAAGATGAGCCGGGCAGTGGAATGAAGAAGAGACTGGAGTGGGGCGAGAGAGGAGGAAGGGAGATCAGAGAGAAGGCCGACACAGTAGTCTAGCCGGGATATAACGAGAGCCTGTAGCAGTAAGGTAGCCGTTTGGGTGGAGAGGAAAGGGCGGATCTTGGCGATATTGTAAAGGTGAAACCGGCAGGTCGGCAGGTCTTGGTAACGGATCGGATGTGTGGGGTGAACGAGAGAGATGAGTCAAAGTTGACACCGAGATTGCGGGCCCGAGAGACGGGAAGGTTGGTCGTGCCATCCACGGTGATAGGGAAGTCTGGGAGAGGACCGGGTTTGGGAGGGAAGATGAGGAGCTCAGTCTTGCTCATGTTGAGTTTTAGGTGGCGGGCCGACATCCAGGTGGAGACGTCCCGGAGGCAGGAGGAGATGCGAGCCTGAAGGGAGGGGAAGAGGACAGGGGCGGAGATGTAGATCTGCGTGTCATCTGCGTAGAGATGGTAGTCAAAGCCGTGAGAGCGAATGAGTTCACCGAGGGAGTGAGTGTAAATGGAGAATAGAAGAGGGCCAAGAACTGACCCTGAGGAACTCCAACAGTTAAAGGATGGGAGGGGGAGGAGGCGCCAGCGAGGGAGACCGAGAATGACCGGCCAGAGAGATAAGAGGAGAACCAGGAGAGGACGGAGTCCGTGAAGCCAAGGTGAGATAAGGTATGGAGGAGGAGGGGATGGTCGACAGTGTCAAAGGCAGCAGAGAGGTCAAGGAGGATCAGAATGGAGTAGGAGCCATTGGATTTGGCAAGAAGGAGGTCATGGGTGACCTTAGAGAGAGCAGTCTCGGTAGAGCGGAGGGGACGGAAGCCAGATTGGAGGGGGTCCAGGAGAGAATGGGAGTTAAGGAATTCTAAGCAGCCATTGTAGACGACTCGTTCTAGGATTTTGGAAAGGAAGGGTAGTAGGGAGAGAGGGCGATAACTGGAGGGGGAATTGGGGTCAAGAGCGGGTTTTTTTAGGATGGGGGAGACATGGGCATGTTTGAAGGTGGAAGGGAAGGAGCCACTGGAGATTGGAAAAATAGAAGTTAAGGAAGGGAGGAGGGCGGGGCGATGGCTTTAATAAGGTGAGAGGGAATGGGGTCCGAGGCGCAGGTGGAGGGGGTGGCACTTGCGAGGAGGAAGGAGATCTCCTCTGAGGATACTGCAGGGAAGGATGGAAAAGTAGGGGAGAGGGTTGGTGGACGGGAGGGGAGAGGCGGAGGGGTGACTTCGGGGAGCTCAGACCTGATTGTGTTGATTTTTGTGATGAAATAGGTGGCCAGATCATTGGGGGTGAGGGATGGGGGAGGGGGAGGAACAGGGGGCCTAAGGAGAGAGTTAAAGGTCCGGAACAATTGGCGGGGGTGACTGGCATGGGTGTCGATGAGGGAGGAGAAGAAGTCCCCAGCAAGTGTGCCGGGTGGGTCCCTGGAAGGCCCCTGATGATCACCAGTGGCTGTGATTGCCAAGAACCACTAGGGTTGGCGAGTAGGGTCGGGGACTGTTGAATAACTCCCCAATCCACTGGCAAGAACCCCAGGTGTCCCCGCCCAGTCTTTTCCTTATGCTGGGTGGGAGCTCAGGGCACCCAGGGTAGGTGGGTGTCTCTCCCCACTTGTTCCCGGCTTTCCCTCGATCCCCTCCTCCGGGGTTGGAGTTCCTTTGGCAAGGTGTGAAGTTCTTCCTAGTGCCTAACCCAAGTCTCTTTCACTGTCCATTTCTGGTGGAGGAACCCCAGCATGGCTAGCATCTCTGGGACCCTGCCCAAGTCAACACCTAAGCACTCAGCACGGCACTCAGCAGTTATGGTATTTAATTATGGTATTCATTCATTCATTCAATAGTATTTATTGAGCGCTTACTATGTGCAGAGCACTGTACTAAGCGCTTGGGATGAACAAGTCGGCAACAGATAGAGACAGTCCCTGCCGTTTGATGGGCTTACAGTCTAATCGGGGGAGACGGACAGACAAAAACAATGGCAATAAATAGAGTCAAGGGGAAGAACATCTCGTAAAAACAATGGCAACTGAATAGAATCAAGGCGATGTACAATTCATTAACAAAATAAATAGGGTAATGGAAATATATACAGTTGAGCAGACGAGTACAGTGCTGTGGGGATGGGAAGGGAGAGGTGGAGGAGCAGGGGGAAAGGGGGAAAAAGAGGGTTTAGCTGCGGAGAGGTAAAGGGGGGCTGGCAGAGGGAGTAGAGGGAGAAGAGGAGCTCAGTCTGGGAAGGCCTCTTGGAGGTGGTGAGTTTTAAGTAGGGTTTTGAAGAGGGGAAGAGAATCAGTTTGGCGGAGGTGAGGAGGGAGGGCATTCCAGGACCGCGGGAGGACGTGGCCCAGGGGTTGACGGCGGGATAGGCGAGACCGAGGGACGGCGAGGAGGTGGGCGGCAGAGGAGCGGAGCGTGCGGGGTGGGTGGTAGAAAGAGAGAAGGGAGGAGAGGTAGGAAGGGGCAAGGTGATGGAGAGCCTTGAAGCCTAGAGTGAGGAGTTTTTGTTTGGAGCGGAGGTTGATAGGCAACCACTGGAGTTGTTTAAGAAGGGGAGTGACATGCCCAGATCGTTTCTGCGGGAAGATGAGCCGGGCAGCGGAGTGAAGAATAGACTGGAGCGGGGCGAGAGAGGAAGAAGGGAGGTCAGAGAGAAGGCTGACACAGTAGTCTAGCCGGGATATAACGAGAGCCCGTAGCAGTAAGGTAGCCGTTTGGGTGGAGAGGAAAGGGCGGATCTTGGCGATATTGTAAAGGTGAAACCGGCAGGTCTTGGTAACGGATAGGATGTGTGGGGTGAACGAGAGAGACGAGTCAAGGATGACACCGAGATTGCGGGCCTGAGAGACGGGAAGGATGGTCGTGCCATCCACGGTGATAGAGAAGTCTGGGAGAGGACCGGGTTTGGGAGGGAAGATGAGGAGCTCAGTCTTGCTCATGTTGAGTTTTAGGTGGCGGGCCGACATCCAGGTGGAGACGTCCCGGAGGCAGGAGGAGATGCGAGCCCGAAGGGAGGGGGAAAGGACAGGGGCGGAGATGTAGATCTGTGTGTCATCTGCGTAGAGATGGTAGTCAAAGCCGTGAGAGCGAATGAGTTCACCGAGGGAGTGAGTGTAAATGGAGAATAGAAGAGGGCCAAGAACTGACCCTTGAGGAACTCCAACAGTTAAAGGATGGGACAGGGAGGAGTCGCCAGCGAAGGAGACCGAGAATGACCGGCCTGAGAGGTAAGAGGAGAACCAGGAGAGGACGGAGTCCGTGAAGCCAAGGTGAGATAAGGTATGGCGGAGGAGGGGATGGTCGACAGCGTCAAAGGCAGCAGAGAGGTCAAGGAGGATTAGAATGGAGTAGGAGCCATTGGATTTTGTTAAGAGCTGGTATTTTGTTATTAGCTGGTATTTTGTTATTAGGATTAGAATGGAGTAGGAGCCATTGGATTTTGTTAAGAGATGGTATTTTGTTAAGAGCTCACTATGTGCCAAGCACTGGGGTAGATACAAGGTGATCGGGTTGGACACAGTCCCTGTCCCACATGGGGCTCACAGGCTTAATCCCCATTTTACAAATGAGGTAACAGAGGCATAGAGAAGTTGTGACTTGCCCAGGGTCACACAGCAGACAAGTGGCAGAGACAGAATTAGAACCCATGTCCTCTGACTCCCAAGCCTGTGCTCTTGCCACGAAGCCATGCTGCCTCTCAGCACGCAACAAGCACTTGATAACTACCACTGATTGAGTGGGAGAGAAGAGGGTGGGAGACTTCGTCCTGAGGGAATCCTGAGCCTGGACTTGCATGCTTCTGGTGTTCTGTCCTTTTCCCAAGGGAACTGAATCTCCTGGGCAGGGAGGGGAGGGGTGGGGATCCTCTGGGCAGGATGGGGAGGGGAGCTGGCCCCCCTTGTCTCCCAGGCCAGGAGGGGAGGGGGAGTTGGGCCCCCTTGGGTGGGATGGGGTGCTGCTGGGGCCCTGGGCGGGACAGGGAGGGGAGCAAAGAAGCCCCCCAGGGTCAAGGAGGTGATGAGGGCATCTTAATGGGCTGCAGTCGTGTCCCATTACTGTCCTGCAGCTTGCCCTCCTCCCTCCCCCACTTTCCTACTGCTCACTCCAGCGGCAGCTGGGCTTCTCACTTCTTTTCTTTTCTTCCCAGTGTGCTACAGTGGGGAGCTGGCTTGACTCCTGAAATTGCCCTATGCAGAGTGGGTGGGAGGAGAGAGTTGAGAAGGGCCTGGGAATAGGGACTGTCCACTATGCACCCTAGTGCCTAAGAAGCTCTTAAGGACTCTTCCCCACTCTCCTCCCTGTTGGGCTGCCTCACCTCTGCCCATCTGCTGGAATACCCAGGAGTGGGGCAGGGGGTAAGGCCACCAGGCTAGGAACAAGGAACCCCTGCTTGGCTCGGTCCTGATCCTGGGCTGGATGGATCTCCTTCATCCTCATCTCTGCCCCACCACAGGTCCAGTCCTGGGTCCCCTCAGGGCAAGGCTGGGCAGGATTTTCGGGTCCTGGCCTCGGGGAGCAGGGCCATCCAGATAGAATCCTCCCGCCTTCCAGGCTCTGTGGCCAGGATCAAGCCTTGGGGGGCTGTTGCCAGTCCTGGGTTGTTGCCAGGGGCAACTCACTTCTCTCCTTGACTATCTGGGATCTAGAAGACCTACTTGCCCCCTCTGCCCATATCTCTCTATCAGTTCCGCCATCCTCGCCTCTCCTCCCCAGTTAGAGGATGCTCTGGTCCCTGGAGCCCAGAGGCCAGGGACAGAGCCTGCCAAGTCCTAATTTCCTAGTCCATGACTCATGCCTGTCCTCCCTGGGGGCCTCTCCCTGGGGGCCTTGCTTTTGAGTTCCTTCACTCAGCCCCCTCCCAGAGTTGGTTTCTGGGAGGATGGTCTCTCCCAGCAGACGGGAAAGCAGAACGCATATTTCTCCTCCTACCCCATCCCTTTGTGGTGTTGAGATGGCATGACTTGGAGTGAGTCTTGGAGCTGATGTGGCTGGTGTTTTCTGGGGCTGAATTCCCCCCACTATGATGTTCCTTTCACTTCTCCTGGGGAGACCTGGTCGACCACAAGACAAAGACTTGTGGATTTAGAGAGCACTGTTTAGAACCAGCCAAGCCCCTACTCGTCCCTGCTGTGTGGGAGTCCCCCTCCCTTCAGGCTCGCATCTCCTCCTGCCTCCAGGACGTCTCCACCTGGATGTCTGCCCGCCACCTAAAACTCAACATGAGCAGAACCGAGCTCCTCATCTTCCCTCCCAAGCCCAGTCCTCTTCCAGACTTCCCTATCACCTTGGATGGTACGACCATCCTTCCCATCTCTCAGGCCCGCAACCTCAGTGTCATCTTTGACTCGTCTCTCTCGTTCACCCCACACATCCGATCCGTTACCAAGACCTGCCGGTCTCACCTTTACAATATCGCCAAGATCTGCCCTTTCCACTCCACCCAAACGGCTACCTTACTTCTACAGGCTCTCGTAATATCCCGGCTAGACTACTCTGTCAGCCTTCTCTCTGATCTCCCTTCCTTCTCTTTCGCCCCGCTCCAGTCTCTTCTTCTCTCCGCTGCCCGGCTCATCTTCCTGCAGAAACGTTCTGGGCATGTCACTCCCCTTCTTAAAAACCTCCAGTGGTTGCCTATCAACCTCCGCTCAAAACACAAACTCCTCATTCTAGGCTTCAAGGCTCTCCATCACCTTGCCCCTTCCTACCTCTCCTCCCTTCTCTCTTTCTACTGCCCACCCCGCACGCTCCGCTCCTCTGCCGCCCACCTCCTCGCCGTCCCTCGGTCTCGCCTATCCCGCCGTTGACCCCTGGGCCACATACTCCCGCGGTCCTGGAATGTCCTCCCTCCTCACCTCCGCCAAACTAATTCTCTTCCCCTCTTCAAATCCCTACTTAAAGCTCACCTCCTCCAAGAGGCCTTCCCAGACTGAGCTCCCCCCTTTTTCCCTCTGCTCCCTCTACCCCCCCTTCCCCTCTCCGCAGCTAAATCCTCTTCTCCCCCTTTTCCCTCTGCTCCTCCCCCTCACCCTTCCCACCCCCTCAGCACTGTACTAGTCCGCTCAACTGTATATATCTTCATCACCCTATTTATTTTGTTTAATGAGATGTACATCACCCTGATTCTATTTATTTTCCATTGTTTTTATGAGATGTTCTTCCCCTTGACTCCATTTGTTGCCATTGTTCTGTCTGCCTGTCTCCCATGGTTAGACTTTAAGCCCATCAAAGGGCAGGGACTGTCTCTATCTGTTGCTGATTTGTACATTCCAAGCGCGTAGTACAGTGTTCTGCACATAGTAAGCGCTCAATAAATACTATTGAATGAATGAATGAGTCTGGTGTGCTGGAGATGGGGGTGGAAGGGAAGCCCCCTCCTCCCAATCAGACCATGCCCTCAGGGATGGGGTCTGTCTCCACCTCCATCCTGCCCTTCCTGGGACCACCGCGTTCTGGCTCTTTCCTCTTCTTTCCCTCCCCCACCACTCCCTACCTCCCAGTGTCATTGTGTGATCTTGGGCATGTCACCTGGCTTCCCTGGGCCCCATTTTTCCTTCTCTGTAAAATGAGGGCCAGGTTGCCCATACCCAAACCCTCAGAGGTCAGTCAGTCAATTGTATTTATTGAGCACTTACTGTGTGCACTGTACTAAGCTCTTGGGAGAATACAATATGACAGACACATTCTCTGCCCACAGTGAGCTTACAGTTTAGAGGTGTTGAGGATGAAGAGAAAAAAGCATGACAGGCCACTTGGGGTCTTCTTTCTGCTTGCATTTCTGACCTCTCCTACTCAGACTCCAACAGGAAAGTCCAGCTGTGGCATGACCTCCAAGATGGGGTCCTGTGCCAGAAACAATGGGGATGACCCTGAGAGGTCATCTGGGCCAGCACTCTGGCTCCAGTAAGGTAAACGCCTAGCTACCCAGGCCTGATGGTTCTCTTTTGTTCACCTAGCCACAAGCTGGAACCTGGACAACAGACTCTGGCCGATGTGGCCAGGTGGCTGGAAAAGAATGTGAGAGCCCATAGTGAGCTGCCCGGCTGGCAAAATCTGCTGGTGGGTGAGGAATGACAGCGGGTGTCTCGGCCCTCAGCCTGTATGGCTCGCCATCTCCCCAGGCCGTCATGGAAAACTCCCATCCCCCGATTTACAGGGAGCCAACCACAGTCTCTGTAATAAATAATGATGGTATTTGTTAAGAGCTTACTATGTGCCAGGCACTGTATTAAGCGCTGGGTGAATACAAACAAATTGGGTTGGACCCAATCCCTGTCCCATCTGGGCCTCACTGTCTCAATCTCCATTTTACAGATGGGGGTAACTGAGGCCCAGAGAAGTGACGTAATAATAATAATAATGTTGGTATTTGTTAAGCGCTTACTATGTGCCGAGCACTGTTCTAAGCGCTGGGGTAGACATAGGGGAATCAGGTTGTCCCACGTGGGGCTCACAGTCTTAATCCCCATTTTACAGATGAGGGAACTGAGGCACAGAGAAGTTAAGTGACTTGCCCACAGTCACACAGCCGACAAGTGGCAGAGCTGGGATTCGAACTCATGAGCCCTGACTCCAAAGCCCATGCTCTTTCCACTGAGCCACGCTGCTTCTCCGTGACTTGCCCAAGGTCACACAGCAGACAAGTAGCGGAGTCAGAATTAGAACCCACGACATTCCGCTTCCCAGGCCCATGCTCTATCCACTAAGCCACATGCTTCTTTTGGACTCTGACACCTGGTTCTGCTCCTTTCCGAGAGGGGCCAGGGTAGTGACGGAGGATTTGACCCAGCAATACAGCCAACAGGAAGGGTAGCTCTGAGCAGGCAAGAAGCAAATTCCATTAATCAATCAAGGGATGGTATTGGAACATTTGGAAGAGTTCAATAGATTAGACTAGGTAGTCGTGATCGCTGCCCTCAAGGAACGGTGGGATCATGCATTGTCAGAAGTGTTTCTTTTCTGGGCTTTTTGACAGACCTAGAAAGGGTTTTCTTGCATATCGGCTGCCGAGTCACATGGGGTTATAGGACATTGGATCTCTGGGTTGTCTGCCTGTTGCTGTTGGGTGACTTTGGGGGAGATTGCTCAAGATCACTGGGCCCTGTTTTCTCTATCAGAGAATAGAGAGGCCTCCTCCTCTCATTGTCTCTCCCCCAGCACTGTGTGTTTGTCCTATTTTCTCTATCAGACTGGCATTCCCTCGAGGGCAGGGATCATGTCTCCTCCTCTCTCTATCTATCCCTCAGTGCCCCGCACGGATTTTCTGCTATTGGGTAGCAGCATAATCTCATCCCTTTGTGCACATATGTGAAGAGATCTCCTAGTCTTGTTGCTTGCAGCTGGGAATGCTTGTTTCGAAAGAATTCTTCATCAGCGTAATTGCTTGAAATGATGTTAAAGAGGAAATTCTATCTCTTCTTAGTCTTCTGTTGGAGGCACAGGCCATGCAAGCTCCTGTTCACTTTGGCTGGTGGGACCCCCGGTCCCCAGAGTCAGGGGGCTGGACCAGATGACCTCCTTTGACTTTTCCCATGTCCTTGGCCTCTTTCTTCTACCTACTTGGGACTTCTCTGCCTCCCTAGACCCCTGGGTTCTTCCTGCTTGAGTTTTGGGAGCAGGGAAGGACAGGCTCTCCTGAAGTGTCAGGTGAGCCCAGGGGCAGGCCTCTTCCAAGGAGCTGGTCAGAGAGAAACAGTGGTGTGACTAAGTGGAAAGAGCACGGGCCTGGGAGTCTGGACACCTGCTTCTAATCGTGCCTCTGCCACTTGCCTGCTGTGTGGGACCTTGGGCAAGTCACATGACTTTTCTGTGCCTTGGTTTCTTCATCTGTAAAATGGAGATTCAATACCTGTTCTCCCTCTCCCGTAGACTGTTAGCCCCAGGTGGGACAGGGACCGTGTCTGATCTGCTTGTATCGTGTTTGCCACAGTGCTCATAGAAAGCACTTAGCCGATGCCACAGTTTTAATTTTGACTAATAGGCAGGCAGCAGCTAGGCTGACATGCCAGGCTGGGCGCTGGTACCTGGCTCCGCTCTGCCAGACTCTACTCTATTCCACTGGGCAGGGCAATGTGATGGAGCTCATTCAGTCAGTCCAGTAAGGACTGAGCCTTTAACAAGGCAATGTGAAGAGAGGCTGAGGAGGGAAGAGTATGGTTCCTGCCCTCAAGGGATTGACAGTCTGAAGGGTAGAGCAAACTAAAAAGTGCAGAGACACAGGATTTCTGAGGATACAACAGGCAGCCAGACTGAAGTGTGTAAAGTATAGAGATGTTCCCAAGTGCCCAGGAGGCCTGGGGTGATAAGTGTGACCGACACCAGGTGGAGTTAATATTGACAGGCTTCCATGAGGCGGAGGCCTTTTCTGGTCTGGGGTTTGGGAATTGGGGAAATCTCTCTCACCTTGCTAAGTGACCTTGTGTGAGTCACATCTCCTTGAGCCCAAGTTACCCAGCAGACCTGCAGGTAGGAAGGGACCAGCCCCGGCCCCTGGCCCCGAGGGAGCCTTTTGAGAAAGGAGAGAGATCCACTGGGTGTTTATGGGTTTTCTGGCAAGGGAAAATTCCAGTGTGGGGTGCCGCCGGGCCAGGATGGACTGCTGCCCACCTCTCTATTACGGTTTCAGCCAAGAGAAATCTTCTGGGCTTTTAATCGGCTGTGCCGTAGGGCTGGAGGGCCCCATCTTGGTCCCTGCCTGTAGGCTCTGTGGAACTGACTGCCTCAAGTACCCCTGAGACCACCACCTCCATCCCCACAGGCCTCATCCATTCATACAACTGATGTGATTATTGATGATTAGTTCTTGCCTTCTTTGCCCTGATGGCCCCTCTTTCCCTGCTCCCCCAGCCCTTCCTCCCACCCCATCCCGGGATTTCTGGGGCTGGGTTCATGGGGACTGAGAGGTCTGGCTGGTCAAACCCAGGCCTCTCCCCTTTAGTGGCCTCCCTGTCTTCCCCTGCCTGCAGACCAAGCTGCTGCGTGACCCTCCCTCTTCACCCCACTTATCCCTGCCAGCCCCCTGACCCCACTGCACCCTGTGTGGGAACAGATTGGGGATTTGTAGGAACTGATACATTTTAGGACATCTGGAGTCTGGACCGACTGGGCCTCATTGGAATGAGTTCGGGACCCAGGGTCCAGTGAGCTAGGGTCCGAAACTGGGTTGTCTAGAGGCAACTGATCTGGGGAGCACAGCTTTGGGTGGAAGTGGTGGTGTCTTCAGTCAAGGTCTCTTCTTCCTCCTCCTCTTCCTCACTCCTACCTTGGTCTTTCCTCCTCTCCTAGGTGGCAGCATGGCTGAGAGCTAGTGACGAGGGAGTCTGCAGCTGGAGCTGAAGGCCGGGGGGATCCCAGCTGAAGGCTAGATCCCACAGCAGGATGTCGGGGACTGGCTGAGGGGCCCGGAAAGAGGCAAGGGCTGAGAGGGATGCTGAGGAGTGGGTGGGCAGGGAGCCAGAACACCTAACTTCAGCATTTGATTCAATACTCTCGGTTTCCCCATCTGAAGGAGGGAAGCCACCCAAAGGCAAGACCCAAACCAGTTGTCGAATGGGCTCCGGGTGGCTGGTAGGGGCTCATGTGTAGGTCCATTCCCGAAGCTCAGAATCACCCCCATATCTGTGATGGGGAAAACTGAGCCCCGCGTTAAATCCAGTCTGAAGAGCATGAATGTGCATGTGCACATTTGCTGCTGATTGTCTTCTCCCATCTTCCTCTCAGTAATTATAATTATGGTAATAGTTATTATGTGCCAAGCCCTGTCCTAAGAGCTGGGGTAGACACAAGATAATCTCATCAGACCCAATCCCTCTTCCACATTCATTCATTCAGTTGTATTTATTGAGTGCTTACTGTGTGCAGAGCACTGTACTAGGCACTTGGAAAGTACAATTCGGCAACAGATAGAGACAATCCCTACTCAACAATGGGCTCACAGTCTAGAAGGAGAGACAGGCAACAATACGAAACAAGCAGACAGGCATCAATAACGTCAAAATAGATAAATAGAATTATAGATATATGCTCATCATTAATAAAAATAAATAGAATAATAAATATATACAACTATGCACCAGTGCCGTGGGGCGAAGAAGGAGGTAGAGCAGAGGGAGGGAGTGGGGGCGATGGGGAAGGAAGGAGGAGCAGAGGGCTCACATGGGCTCACAGTCTAAGAGGTAGGGAGAACAGGTATTGAATCCCCTCTATATAAATGAAAAAATCGAGGTCTAGAAAAGTCAAATGACATACCCAGTCTCCCAGTAGGAACACGTGGTGGAGCTGAGATCAGAACCCCGGTCTCTTGACTCCCACACTTAGGCTCTTTCCACTAGACCATGCTGCTTTTTGTGGAAGACTTGAAGCCCATCTCCATCCCCTTTTCTTTCTGTCTCCCTTCCCACTCCTTCTCTTTCCCAAGATATCCTTTTTCCCTCTGACACATCCTGCTCTTCTCAGCTCTTCTAATTCCTGGCTCTGTATTGATGCAAAAGTAACCAGGAGCCACTCCTGCCCACCATTTTTCTCTCCCGAAGCCAAGCCGAGGAAATCAGGGCTGAAGAGTGCACTGAGAACATCCCTCGAGCCCCAGAGCCCAGCATGTGAACTGTGGGCCACGGCCTTCTGCATGGCTTTCCTGCCAACCTACCTGCCTCCGTCTCCCTTGGGCCCACCAGAGAATATCAGGAGGTGGATACTGGTCCTTGTTTGCCCCAAGGTGGGGAGAGGCTTTTGTTCTCATCTCCCCTCACCATTCTTCACAGGGCGGGCACTGGAGACTGGGCAACAGCTGGATTTTAGCTACTATAGTAAGTAGTAGTTGTAATAGTAGCATTTATTAGATATCTATTACATGCAAAGCACTGAGAAAAAGTTCATGAGTGGGAATTGGACAGGGTTTGGCCCTTCAGGGGTTTGATTTCTAAGAATAGCACGGGAATGGGGGAAGGCCTTGATGACAAGACCACGAGGAAGAAGATGAAAATGTCAGCAACGGAAAAGGAGCACGAAAGGCCAAGCTCAGCTTCCAAACCATTCCCAGATATGGCCCCTTGCCTCTAGTTGGTCACTTGGCTGGTCTCTCAATGGGTTGGGAAGCCAGCCTGGCCTATGGGCTGATTTGGGCAACCCGCCAGTCAAGTCCCCAGCCATCACCCTAGCTTCCTGTCCCCCATCCCCTGAGCCCAGTTCTCTGGGAGGCCTTGCCCTGGGGACTGTCTCTCTCGCTCCCACTGTGGTGGGGGCTTGACTGGCTCAAGCTGGATCTCAGAATAGCTTGGCTGTGACCACATGACTTTTGCCGGCTTCCCAGGGGGAGCAGACAGCAAGTCTGTTTCTAGTGGTCGGGGGAGGAGAGTGAGGCCAACAGTGCGGGGGCCACTGCTCTGATCCTGAGCCGGGTCCAGGAGAGGCTGGGAAATAAATGTTCTAGGTCAAATGTGAGGAATGAGGGGAAAATTCAATGGGGAGGAGAAGCAGTGTGGCATAGGGCCTGGGAGTTAGAGGACCTGGGTTCTAATCTCAGCTCTGTTGGGTTACCTTGGGCAAGTCACTTCACTTCTTTGTGCCTCAGTATCCTTATGTGAAAAATGAGGAGTATATGACCCCTTATCATGAGTGGTACAGGGATTGTGCCTGGCCTGATTATTTTTGATCTTCCCCTGGATTTTGTATGGTATTTGGTATATAGTAAGTGCTTAATAAAGACCACATTATTATTTCCTTGTGTTCCCTCTGAGGGGCAAAGGATAGGAAAGCCAACTTAGATCCTCCATCCAGTAAGCCCTAAGGGACTGGGAGACGGCTAATTTTAGTACTGGAGCAGGAAGCCCAAAGTTAGCCCAGTTCCTGCTCAGATGAGATATTTTGATTCCCTTAGCTCTGAGCATGTCTCCTCCACCCTTTCGGGTGTCAATCGGCAGGAAGGACCTGTGGCCTTTGGACTTTTCTCTGATCTTGCTTATCCCAAGATATCATCTGGGTCCCCTACTATATTCTCCATCTACATCTTCTCCCTTGGAGAACTCATTTGCTCCCATGACTTCAACTACCACCTATATGTGGATGCTTCCCAACTCTCCGTCTCCAGCTCTGATCTCTCTCCCTCTCTGCAGTCTTGCATTTCCTCTGCCATCAAGACATCTCTACTTTTATGTCCCACCGATATCTCAAAACGGTAGTGTAGCCTAGTGGAAAGAGTACGGGCTTGGGAGTCAGAATACATGTGTTCTAATCCTGGCCCTGCCACTGGTCTGCTGTGTGACCTTAAGCAAGTCACTTAACGTCTCTGTGCCTCAGTTACCTCATCTGTAAAATGGGGATTAAGACTGTGAGCTCCATATGGGATGGGGTAATCCAAACTGATTACCTTATATTTACCCCAGTGCTTAGAATGGTGCTTGTCGCATAGTGAGCACTTAACAAATACCACAGTTAATTCATTTATTCCCACCCAAACCCTGTCTTCCCGTTGATTTTCCCATCACTGTTGAAAGCACCACCATCCTTCCTGTCTCACCAGCCCGTAACTTTGGTATTACACTTGACTCATCTCTCTCATTCAACCCACATATTCCATCTATCACTAAATCCTGTCATTCAACCTTCACAACATCGCTAAAATCCCCCCTTTCCTCTCTGTCCAAACTGCTTCCACGTTATTCCAAGTATTTATCCTGTCCTGCACTGATTACTGTATTAGCCTCCTTGCTTGACCTCCCTGCTTCCGGTCCCTCTCCACTCCAGTCCATACTTCAGTCTGCTGCCCGAATTATTTTTCTATAAAAACATTCAGCCTGTTTTTCCCTACTCAAGAACCTGCAGTGGTTGCCCATCCACCTCTGTGTCAAGCAAACTCCTTACTGTCGGCTTTAAAGCACTCAATCACCTTGCCTCCTCCTACCTTTCCTTGCTGCTCTCTTATTATAACCCAGCCCACACGCATTGCTTCTCTAATCCAACCTACTCTACCTCTATCTCGCCTATGTCGCCACCGACCTCTCTCCCACATCCTGCCTCTGGTCTGGAACGCCCTCCCTCTTCATATATTTTCTTAAATGGTATTTGTTAAGTGCTTACTATGTGGCAGGCACTGTTCTAAGTGCTGGGTAGATACAAGCTAATTAATTTGGACAAAATCGATGTCCCTCATGGGATTCACAGTCTCAATCCTCATTTTATAGATGAGGTAACTGAGACATAAGGAAGTTTAGCAACTTGCCCAAGGTCATGGAGCAGATAAGTGGTGGAGCTGAGATTAGAACCCAAGTTCTGCTGACTCCCAGGCCTGTCCTTTATCCACTAGACCATGCTGCTTCTCCAACACTGCTTCATATCTGACAGACTACTCTCCCCACCTTCAAAACCATATTGAAAGCCCATCTTCTCCAAGCTGACTAAGCCCTCATTTCCTCTTCACTCACTCCCTTCTGAGTTACCCTTGCACTTGATTTGTTCCCTTTTTTTCACCTGTCCCTCAGTCCCCCAGCACTTGCATATCTTTCTGTAATTTATTTATATTAATGTTTGTCTCCTCCTGTAAACTGTAAACTCGTTGTGGTCAGGGAGTGTGTCTACTAACTCTGTTATATTGTCATATCATACTCTCCCAAGTGCTTAGTACAGTGGGGTGCACATAGTAAGTCCTCAATAAATACAATTGATTGATTGATTGGCTTCTTCAGCCAGGTGGAAGGCAGGACCTGAGGCCAAACTGCATGCCCACAGTTACCCAGCAGGCTAGTCGAGGCTGAGCTGGGATTAAAACCTGTCAGTTCTTCCTTCACTTCATCTCTAGAATCTGCCCATTCCTCTCCATCCAGATTGCTACTATGCTGATCCAAGCACTCATTTGCCACCTTGATGACCTCCCTGCCTTTCCCCACTCTGGTTCTTACTTCACTCTGCTGCCCAGATCATTTTTCTAAGAATTTCTATTGGTTGCTCACCCCCTCTGATTCCCTACTACAAGCCAGCCCACACACCTAACTCCTCTATGCCCACCTAGTCATTTATTTGAGCTCATCTGCCTTGCCATTGACCCCCTTGCTCACATCCTCCCTCTGGCCTGGAACTTCCTCCCCCTTTATATCTGACAGACCTCCTCTCTCCCCATATTCAGAGCCCTACTCAAATCACATCTCCAAGAAGCCTTCCCTAACTAAACCCTCCTTCTGCATCATCTAGGTATTTGAGTCTGCACACCCCTAAACACTGTGACACCCCACCCACAGCACTGCTGCGTCCCCTAGCTGTAATTTATTTTAATATGAGCCTACGGGCCTAGACTGTCAGTTCCTTGAGGGCAGGGGTCTTGTTTACCACCTCTATTGTATTGTACTATCCCAGGTGCTTAGTATAATGCTCTGCACACAGTAAGCATTCAATAAATACCCTGTTTAATTGGAATCCAGGTCTCCTTAATCTTTCCACAGCTCCCTCAGGATTGGAGCCAGCCTGGACATTTGAACGTGATTCTTCTTCTGCTCCGGACTCCCCATGGCCACCCCCTAGCCTCTCTAGGCTCCCCCTCTGTGGGGTTGGCTGGGTCGGCTTCTCTCTCCCGCTGGCCCAGGGGCTGTGTGGTGAGAGACTGCTCCTCTTCCTGTCAACAGTAAGAGAACTGTGGTGCACGGGAGCAAGGCAGAGCTTCCTGGCCTTAAGGGACCCCCCCCACCCATCACAGAGTCCCCCAGTAGTGAGATCCTGAGCAACCCCTCCCTCTCTTCCTTCTTCTCCCTGGCCCCACAGTGACCCTTGGCCTCCATCCTGGAACGTGACCTTGCTCTGGGACCCTAAAACCATCACAACACTTGCACTTCCCTTAGGATGCCCCACCCCTCACCCAAATGGACCACTCCTATACTCCAGAGCTCAGTGGAGTATTTATTAAGTGCTTACTATGTGCCAAGCACTTTCCTCAACACTGGTGTAGAGACAGGGAAATCAGCTCAGTCACAGTGCCTGTTCCACATGGGGCTCACAGTCGATGGAGGAAAAATAGATGTTTTACCCTCTACCCCCCATTTGACAGATGAAGAAACAGACCCAGAGAGGTTGTGACTTGCCTAAGGCTACACAGCAAGGAAGTGGCAGAGTCAGGATTGGAACCCGGATTTCCTGACTAGCCGTCTTTTGCACGTTCCGTGGAGGTTGGTCCTGGCATTCCTTGCCTCCATAGAGTATGGAACCAGGGAATGCATAGCTGGTCGTGCCTGGGGTGGAGAATGCTAGTTGTTGGAGTCCAAGGCCCAGGGAAATCTGTTCCCTCTTGCTGCTTGCCACCGGTTCAGCTTCCCCAGTGGGCCCAGTGGGACTGCTCGCAAGAGTCTTGAAGCATAATGTTGGTATTTGTTAAGCGCTTACTATGTGCCGAGCACTGTTCTAAGCGCTGGGGTAGACACAGGGGGAATCA
The DNA here is from genome assembly GCF_004115215.2 of Ornithorhynchus anatinus. Classification (NCBI taxonomy): domain Eukaryota; kingdom Metazoa; phylum Chordata; class Mammalia; order Monotremata; family Ornithorhynchidae; genus Ornithorhynchus; species Ornithorhynchus anatinus. The sequence continues at coordinate 18,340,379 of NC_041745.1, read as the reverse complement.
GGTTGTCCCACATGGGGCTCACAGTCTTAATCCCCATTTTACAGATGAGGTAACTGAGGCCCCCGAGAAGTTAAGTGACTTGCCCAAAGTCACACAGCTGACAAGTGGCCGAGCTGGGATTTGAACCCATGACCTCTGACTCCAAAGCCCATGCTCTTTCCACTGAGCCACGCTGCTTCTCACCAGCAGCTTCTCACCAGCAGCTTCTCACCAGATGAAGAAGGACTGTCATCATCAATCAGTGGTACTTACTGAGCACCTATTCGGTACAGAGCTGTACTGAGCACTTGGAAGTGTACAATAGCATTAATGGACATGATTAAAGAGTATACCATCAAGTGGGGAGACAGAAGTTAAAATGAATTACAATCAATCAATCAACGATATTTGAATGTTACTGTGTGCAGAGCACTGTACTAAGCACTTGGGAGAGGACAACATGATAGAATTGCTAGACATGTTCCCTGCCCACAGTGAGCTTTCAACCTAGAAGGGAAGCAGCAGAGGAGAAGGATAATGAACATAAGTGCTGTGTAAAGGGGGAGTTGAGCAGAGGGAATGATGACTAAGTGTATGCATGCCCAAATTCTTTTGTGATATGAAAGTGCTGAAGTAGCAATTTTAAGAGTCGGGGGTGTTTAGAGTGGGATGATGAAAGATCAATTGGGGCAAGCCTTTTGGAAATGTACTTCAGAAGGGCTTTGAAAGTGGGAAGCACGGTGGTCTGCCAGAGGTGAAGGAGGAGGGAGGATGTGAGCAAGAGGTCGGCAAGTGAGTAGATTGACTTCAGAGGAGTGAAATGTATGGACTGGGGTACAGTGAAAGTGGAGAGTGGCTAAGTAGGGGGAGAGAACTGATTGCCTTAAAGTTGATGGTGAGGAATTTATTTGATGTGGAGATGGATGAGCAACATTGGAGGTTTGTGAGAAGTGTGCTGGGGCTGGGTTCGGGGAAATCCCCTCTCACCCCCAGCCTCTGGCTTCCTGTTTTGGTTGAGAGGTAGAGGGTGGTTTGTTTCTTCGTCTCTCTCACTTGTCAGAAAGATTGGCTCATTCGTGGAACATATATTGTGTGTGTGTGTGTGTCTGTGTGTTTGTGTGTGACCTTCTGCTTGCCTCTGGGCTTGTTTGTGTGTGTTTGTCTTGGTCAATCAGTCACTCAGTGGTGTTTATTGAGCCCTTACTATGTGCACAGCACTAAGCACTTGGGAGAGTACAATACAACAGAATTAGCAAACATGTTCCCTGCCCATAACAAGCTTACAGTCTAGTGGGGGAGACAGACATTAATATAAATAAATAATTTGTAATATAAAATCTAAAGGTATACACGTAAGTGCTGTGGTATTGGGGGTGGGGTGAATATCAAATGTCCAAAAGTCACAGATCCAATCGCATAGATGAAGCAGAAGGGACAGTGAGCTGGGGAAAAGAGGGCTTAATCAAGGAAGGCTTTTTGAAGTAGATGTGACCTTAATAATACTTTGAAAGTGGAGAGAGTGGGGGTCTGATGTATGTCGGTGTGTTTTTTCTGTGCTGTTGGGTGACTGTTGTGTATGTGTATGGAGTTTGTGTGCTTTGCAGTTTGTGCAGCTGTCTTAGTGGGTGTTGCGGGAGACCTTCGTAAGACCCGATGACTTTTGTCTATGATTTGGGAGGGGACCCCAAATGCTGTGGGGGAGAAGGAGGAGGAGACAGCTAGCATTTCTTTTGCCAGCACTCTGCAGGTGGATCCGCGGGCGGGATGGTCAGGGCTCTTCTCTTGGGGAAGACAGCAAGAGTCAGTGTTTGGGATGCCTGGTTTTGACCTGCCCCCTCCATCGTCCCAGTCCTGCCTGAGAGTGAGCCCAAAGCCACGTTCTCTTCCTGGATCCATCAGGCCCGCAATCTGCTGGCCCTACCCAGACCACCTGTGCCCTCCATGTCCACCTGCCTGGGCTATGCTCATCCACTATACTGGATGGAGCTGGTCTGCGAGTCCGTTCTGCCTCCCTTTCCGAGGGGGGCAGCCTGCGCTTATACCCTCACCAGGACCCTCAGCCCTGGGGGGCGGAGGAAGGTTTGGATGGGCTGGGATGATGGCTTGGGGTGGAGGGGCAGCCAAGCTGGCACAGGAGCTGGTGCAGACCCCAGATATCCCTGCCTGGCTGCCTCTTCCTGGTGCCTTCATTCAGAGGCAGACTCTGGGAAGGGACTGATTCAGGTGGACACCTCTGAGGGCACTGGATAGACCCTGTGGGGAGGGATAAAGGAAAGAGGGGACTAACATCTATACGTGCATACGCACACACACTCACAGTCCACATGCACACTGTCATGGGTCCTGGCGGAGGGACAGAGAGAAGAGGAGACATAGAATCTGCCCTCAAGGGGCTGCCAATCTGCGAAAACAGAACACATACACAAACACACTGTAGTAGGTGCTGAGGAAGGGACAGAAGGAGATTCAGTCCATGGCCTTGGGGCTTTGCCAATCTAATGGGGAGACAGCATGTGTAAATATCCCTTGTATAAAATGGTCCCAAAAGCTCTGTGAGGGCTGCGATACTGGACAGCTGGTCTTGAAAACAATATTGGGCAAGCTTAGGCTGGAGGGGTGGGGCGGGAACAAAGCTGTCTCCCTGAATGGGCCTGGAACAGGACTGGACTGGTGACAGACTGAGTGGCCCGCCCCGGGAGTCACCCATGCTACCGGAACCGGTCACTGTACCCGAGCATGGCTGTGACTGCTCTCTGGAGGAACCAAGCCCTGGGGGAAGCACAAGGTCTCTGACATGGGCTGGATCATCTTCCCAGCAACGAACCCCACAGCAACTTTTATGGGTTTTAAGTGCTGTACTGTACTGAGCACTGGGATAGACACATGCTAATCTGGTCAAACACCTTGTGGGGCTCGCGATCGTAATCCCCATTTTACAGATGAGGTAACTGAGGCACAGAGAAGAGAAGTGACTTGTCCAAGCTCACACAGCAGACAAGTGTTGGAGCTGGGATGAGAACCCAGGTCCTCTTTGTCCCAGGCCTCTGCTCTTTTTACAGGGCTATGCTGTGTCTGTGAGGAAGAGAGATCAGTTTTCTCATCCCCATTTTTTTGGTCTTTGTGATCAGTGCAGCGGGAGAGGGACTGGAAGGGCTGTTGCTGGTTCTCAGGCACTGCTCAGAACCCTTTCCCAGTGGGGGAACTTGGATAGATGATGGGGAGCTGGAAGGGACACTGGGTTGGTTCAGGACATCTTGTAAATCACTCTCAGCTCTCCTGTTGGTTTGAGATTGGGGCAGATGGCTTCCGGAGGGCCCCTCCAGTCGGAGGGTTTCCCTTCCTGAGTGTTTGCAGTTGCCTGTGCTCACCCTGCCATGGTGGCTGTCGAGTTCAAATCCTGCTTGTGGTTTCTCGAGCCCCCAGCTGAAACTTTAGGAAGGAGTGAAAGCATGAGGAGAAGGCAGGGCTTTAAAATGGGGTCTTGGGTGGTGCCTTAGGTGCCAGGAGAGGGAGGGTGGGGCTGGGGGCCAGGGGTCCCGAGTTCTTGTCCCGGCTCTCCCGCTGACCAGTTGTGTAGCCTTGGGTTCTCTGGGCCTCGGTGTCCTCTTACTTACAGTGGGAGAATCCTCTCTGCTCCTCTCTGACTGATTGGCCTGGCAAGATCGCCTTTTATTAATAACACTTAATTGAAATAGTAATAAGAGTAATGGAATTTTCTAAGTCCTTACTATGTGCCAAGCACTTGGGTAATCACATGAGGCTCACAGTCTAAGGGAATGGGAGAACTGATATTTTATCTTCGATTTACAGATGAGGAAACTGAGGTTCAGAGAAGTGTAGTGACTTGCGCAAGTGGCAGAGCTGGGATTAGAACCTGTGCTCCCAGGCCAAGATGCTTTGTCTTTACAACATCTCTGTAAGGAAGGGAGTTGAATTGTCTAGTCCCCATTTTTCAGAAAAGGAAAACAAGGCTCAGGGAGGTTAAGAGATTTGTCTAAGAACATCCAGTGGACCAGGATGGAACTGGGCTAGAGCCTAACTCTTTAGGTTCCCAGAATTGTGTTCCTTCCACTCCATATTTCTTCCTCTCCATCCTCCCTGTCCCCCATCCTTGCCACCCCCCACGTCTCCCTGGCCTTCAATCGTCCCCCATACTTTCCCCATCTCCCCAACCTTGTGAATCAGTCTGAACTATAATCCCCCTTTCTTCTTCTGGCTTCTTCACAGGTGCTTCTGCGGGTCTGTGTAGGGCTCTCTGTGGGTCGCTGGGAGGGTCTCCTCAGAGCATGGCCTGGTACTGAGAGTGCTCACAACATTTCACCAGCAGAGCGCACAGCAGCATCAGCAGTGGCATCCATGGCTGCGGCTAACAAGGGTGAGTGTCAACCTATCTGCCCGGCCCGGTCTATCCGGCCCGGTCAGCCCAGCCTGGCCAGGTCTGCTGGCCCTGTCTCTTCGGCCCGGTCTACCTGGCCCTGTCTAACTGGCCTGCCTCTCTGAGGGCCTGGGCCAGGGGGAGCGGTGTCTGTCCTGGTGGGAGAAACCTTCCTAGTTGGGAAGAGTTGTCACCGCAAGGATGGGAACCCCATGTTTCCGTCTCCTGGAGTGGCAGCAAGAGGGATTTGGATCAGACACCAGCCTCATCAGCATGAATGAGCACCTGCTGAGTACAGAGCAGTGTCATGAGTGCTCTGTAATGGGTACCTGTTGTGTGTAGAACCCTGTCCTGGATGCCTATAGTGTATAGAACATTGTACTGGGTACCTATTCTGTACAGAGCACTATATTGGGTACCTGCTATATACAGAGCACTGTACTGGGCATCTGTTAGTGCAGAGTGCTGTACTGTGGACAGAGCACTATACTGGGCCACTCTGTTTCTCAAGCTCCTCAGCTCCTCTTGCTGATTCACCCTTCCCCCGGCCCCACCTTCTCCCATTTCCCCACAATGGCTGGTCACAAGAGACTGAGACTGGCTGGAGAGGGGAGTTGAGCCAAACTGTCATCCAGTGGGCCTGGGGGTCTGGGGTGGTCAGGTCTCGGAGCAGGGCCCCTGGGTCTGCCACTAATTCTAAAACATCGGCTGTCCTAGGAGGACATCTGGACTTCACTGGCCCAGATAGCTGGAAATTTTATTTCTTCTGAAAGAATAGAGCACTAAGTAGTGTTCAAAGTATGGTTCACCCCTACTGGGGTCCTTGGGGTCTGCAGGACGTGGCCCCAGCCAGCTGCTAGACCAGATTGGAGATGGAAACTGTGCTCCCAGGGGCTTGATAAGACAGACGTTATCAGGAATATTGATTGTGATATTTGCTAAGCACTCACACCATGCCCAGTGCAATGTTAACCACTGGGATTGATAGAGATTAATTAGGCTGGATGCAGCCCCCACCCCACTTGGAGTTCCCAGTCTGAGGTGCCGAAGCCTCCTTTTCTGCAGCTGGCCCTCTTGAGTCAGAAAACCAATTCCTCCATCTCCCTCTGGAACATGGTTCTTACATGGTTTCCTGCAGTGGCCAGGGCTGAAGGCTGCCCGATGTTTCTGAGGAAGGAGAGTCACCGGTCACACCTCTGGCCAGTGGGATGGCCTCAGGAGAGCTCTTGCTGCCCCATGATGCTTTGGAGGGGATGGAGAGGAAGAATTCCAAGACCTGCTTTATGCCACCCAGCCACAACCCCTCTGAACCAGGCTACCTGACCCTATGATCCCAGGAATGCCTTCTTGGATGCTCCTCCGGCTCAGTCCACCTTTCTGGAGAAAGGGATGTCTCTTTTCTTGGGCCGGAGGGGAGAAAGCCCTGGTATGAGGCACCCTTCAGGCCCCTGTCTACCCTGTCCGATCCCAGCCAGCTGCAAAGGGCCGGGAGGGCAAAGAGAGAGAGAGAGAGAAAGGCCACAGAGAGAGAGGTTGCGGCTTTGCCGCTCCATTGAGGGAATCTAGATGCTGATTGTGCTGGGGACTGTGGGCTAGTGCTGCACTTTTCTGGGCCTTCATTTTTGTTCACTGGGCCCAGAGGTGGCCTGGATCCTTTGTCCCTCCTCCTGCCAGGGGTCAGTAGGGGAGTTTGGGAGGGGAAGTCACAATCAGAAAACGGTGTGGCCTAATAGAACATAGGACTGGGAGTCAGAGGACCTGGGTTCTAATTCCAGCTCCACCACTTTCCTGCTGGGAGACCGTGGACAAGCCACTTCACAGTGCCTCAGTTTCCTCATCTGTAAATTGTACCAATTTTCTGCCTTTTGAGCCCCATGTGAGCCAGGGACTGTGTCTGCCCTGATTATCCTGTATCTATCCTAATGCTTAGTACAGTGCTTGGCACCTAATAAGTGCTGAAAAACACCACAATAATAATAATAATAGCTTTTGTTATTAGCGGTTACAATTCTCCTCTTTCTCCTCTTTCTGGCCCCCTCGGGCCTCAACCCCAGCAGGCGCCAGAGCGAAGGTTGGGGGCGTCCGTTTTGCTTCGGGCCCCAGTGTTGAGACCTCACAGGGCCATGTCCACTTCGACGAGAAGCTGCATGACTCAGTAGTCATGGTCACTCAGGAAAAAGATGGCAACTTCCTGGTCAAGGTGAGAACTTTCTCCTCCTCTTCCTCCTCTCCTCCCTCCAATCCCAGATCAAAGATAGAATAGTCCAGCATCTCAGCCCTCGACCTTTCTGTTTGATGTAGAGGTGGATGGACAATCGTTGGAGGTTCTTGAGGAGTGGGGAAACATGGACTGAATGGTTTTGTTAAAAAGTGATTTGGGCAGCAGAGTAAAGCGTAGACTAGAGCAGGGAGAAACAGGAGACAGGAGGTCAGCAAGGAGACGGATGCAGTAATCAAGTGCTTGGATTAACATAGCAGCGGTTTGGATGCAAAGGAAAGGGTAAATTTTAGCAATGTGAAGGTAGAACCATCAGGATCTCCATTTACACTCACTCCCTTGGTGAACTCATTCGCTCTCACGGCTTTGACTACCATCTCTACGCAGATGACACACAGATCTACATCTCCGCCCCTGTCCTCTTCCCCTCCCTTCAGGCTCCCATCTCCTCCTGCCTCCGGGACGTCTCCACCTGGATGTCGGCCCGCCACCTAAAACTCAACATGAGCAAGACTGAGCTCCTCATCTTCCCTCCCAAACCCGGTCCTCTCCCAGACTTCCCTATCACCGTGGATGGCACGACCATCCTTCCTGTCTCTCGGGCCCGCAATCTCGGTGTCATCCTTGACTCGTCTCTCTCGTTCACCCCACACATCCGATCCGTTACCAAGACCTGCTGGTTTCACCTTTACAATATCGCCAAGATCTGCCCTTTCCTCTCCACCCAAATGGCTACCTTACTGCTACAGGCTCTGGTTATATCCCGGCTAGACTACTGTGTCAGCCTTCTCTCTGACCTCCCTTCCTCCTCTCTCGCCCCGCTCCAGTCTATTCTTCACTCTGCTGCCCGGCTCATCTTCCTGCAGAAACGATCTGGGCATGTCACTCCCCTTTTTAAACAACTCCAGTGGTTGCCTATCAACCTCCACTCCAAACAAAAACTCCTCACTCTAGGCTTCAAGGCTCTCCATCACCTTGCCCCTTCCTACCTCTCCTCCCTTCTCTCTTTCTACTGCCCGCCCTGCATGCTCTGCTCCTCTGCCGCCCCCCTCCTCACCATCCCCCGTTCTTGCCGCGGTCCTGGAATGTCCTCCCTCCTCACCTCCGCCAAACTGATTCTCTTCCCCTCTTCAAAACTCTACTTAAAACTCACCTCCTCCAAGAGGCCTTCCCAGACTGAGCTCCCCTTCTCCCTCTACCACCCCCCCCTTCACCTCTCCGCAGCTTAACCCTCTTTTCCCCCCATTTCCCTCTGCTCCTCCCCCTCTCCCTTCCCATCACCTCAGCACTGTACTTGTCTGCTCAACTGTATATATTTTCATTACCCTGTTTATTTTGTTAATGAAATGTACATCGCCTTGATTCTATTGAGTTGCCATTGTTTTTACGAGATGTTCTTCCCCTTGACTCTATTTATTGCCATTGTTCTTGTCTGTCTGTCTCCCCCGATTAGACTGTAAGCCCGTTAAACGGCAGGGACTGTCTCTATCAGTTGCCGACTTGTTTATTCCAAGCGCTTAGTACAGTGCTCTGCACATAGTAAGCGCTCAATAAATACTATTGAATGAATGAAAAAGGATTTGGTGACAGACTGAATGTATGTGTTGAATGAGAGAGATGAGTTGAGGTTAATGCCAAATTACGAGTGTGTGAAACAGGGAGGCTGGTGCTGCTGTTTACAATGACAGAAAAGTCAAGGGGAGGACAGGATTTGGGTGGGAAGATGAGGAGTTCTGTTTTGGACATGTTTAGGTTGAGGCGTTGGCGGGACATCACAGTAGAGATGTCCTGTTGCGAGAAATGCAAGACTTTAGAGAAGGAGAGATATCAGGGCTGAAGTTGTAGATTTGGGAATCATCCACATAGAAATGGAAGTTGAAGCCTTGTAAGCTAGTGAATTCTTCAAGGGAGTGGGTTTTGATGAAGGATAAAAGGGGACTCAGAATTGAACCTTGAGGGACTCTCACAGTTAGGGGTTGGGAGGCAGAGGAGGAACCCACAAAAGAGACTGAGAATGAGTGGCCAGAGAAATAGGAGGAGATTTTAGAAGAGGACAGTGTCAGTGAAGTTAAGTGACTCACCCGGGGTCACCCAGCAGGCAAGTGGTAGAGCTGGGCTTAGAATCATTCATTCATTCATTCATTCAATAGTATTTATTGAGCACTCACTATGTGCAGAGCACTGTACTAAGCGCTTGGAATGTACAATTCGGCAACAGATAGAGACAATCCCTGCCTAGTGATGGGCTTACAGTCTAATCAGGGGAGACAGACGGACAAAAACACGAAAAATCCAGGTCCTGTGACTCCCAGTCCTGTGCTCTTTCCACTAGGCCAAGCTCAGCAATGATAATAATAATAATAATAATAATGATGGTATTTGTTAAGCGTTTTCTCTGTGCCAAGCACTCTTCTAAGTGCTGGGGTGGGTACAAGGTAATCAGGTTGTCCAATGTGGGGCTCACAGTCTTAATCCCCATTTTACAGATGAGGTAATTGAGGCACAGAGAAGTTAAGTGACTTGCCCCAAAGTCACACAACTGACAAATGGCAGAGCTGGGTTTAGAACCCACAACCTCCGACTACCAAACCCATGCTCTCTCCATTAACCTGCCTCATCGGACACTTACAGAAGGCTGGGGAGGGGAGGTGAGGGCACAGGAGAGTTCGCCAGGCCCCATGCATTTTGTGGAGATCCAGGCAGTGACTGGACCCCTGTGTTATGGGGAGTCCAGATCTGTGTTAGACCTGGTCTCCACTGTCAGGGTACTCTGGGTCTGAGTGGACAGGAGCCTAGGACAGGCCTAGAGTGTGTGAAGAGAAGGGAATGAGAGACTGGTGCCTGCCTGTGAGCTGGAGAGTGGGTGGAGTGAATGAGGGAAGGCTTCCTGGAGGGGATGTCCCATAGCTGTGAGTCCAAAGGGGCCAGACAGGAGCCACAGGGGATAAAGGGTTAGAGCTGGGAGAGTCCTGACTTAAAGTTCAAGGCCCTGCCCCTGCCTGTCTGTCTCTCTGCCTGTCTGTCTCTCTGCCTGTCTCTCTTTCTCTCATAGAACAAGGTTCTTATTCGCAGTCCAGCTCCTCCCCGCACCGCTCTTTGGGAGGTGGAGATTCTCACCTCTAATGACTTTCTTCTCCCTGAGGCACCAAACACTTACAGATCACTTCTTCCAGTCCCTGGGAAATCCAGGGAGGAAGAAAACTCATGGTCAGACAGGCCCCAGGGCCCAGACTGTGGGTGGAGACTCCCCCCACCACCCAGCCTGTTCCTCTGTGTGTGTGTGTGTGTGTGTGTGTGTGTGTGTGTAGCCAAAGCAGAGCTAAGGAAGGGACCCCAAGCCTTGGGCTCTACTGGCCTATGTCTTCTCCTGGTCCTGGTATCCCTGACCCCCTTCATACCCTCCACCTCCTAGCACCCTTGTGCTCCTCCATGGCCAGAAAACTCCACTCTGCCAATATACACCCTTGGTCGGTACCCAAATTCCAGATGAAAAGGATCTGAGTGAAATCTGTAGGTCTAGGACCCCACTTCAAGAGAGGTCATCAGTTCCACCCCCCTGCTTTGGTGGAGGGCTGGTCCCTTTCTTGCCCACCCCTTTCCCTCACCACTTCACACAGCTAGGAAGTTTTTCCCGAGGGCTAAACTGAGTCTCTCTTGCTGCTGCAGTGTAACCAGTCCAGCCCAGGCCTTGGTTCTGGCTAACTACCTGCAGCCTACCTTGGGGGGCTGTGGGGGCCCAAGGTGCCTCCTTAGGGAGGAAGTGGAGGGGTTGCTGTGTGTGTCCCCAGGACGCTGAGGACCATGGGTGTCTCTCTTCCAGATTGGACATTCTGTTTCCACTTCCCTAGTCAGGGGTGTCTCTTGGGAGGAATTCAGAATTTGGCAGTAGACAGAATGTGAGAGTTGGATGATAGGGATGAGGCCAAAATGTCAGTCAATCTTATTTGCTTAGCATTTACTGTTTGCAGAGGAAGTGACGTCAAGGACTTCTGGGCCAGGAAGGGTGGTAGTGGTGTTGACTGAAATGGGAAAACGTCAAGGGGAGAAGAGGGCTTAGGGAAAAAGATGATGAATTCTGTTTCAGCCTGAACTTGAGGTGCTGGCGGGAAATCCAAATGGAAATGTCCCTGAGGCAAGAGGAAATTGCAGGATTGTCAGATGGGAAGTCAGGGCTGAAGAGATTTGGGAGTGGGGAGCTGAAGCTGTGGGCGTTCGAGAGAATGTGGATGTAGAATGAGAAAAGTAGCAGATCCTGGGGTGGGCAAAGATTGGGGTTGAGATGCTTTAGCTGTGGGGGCTTGGTCCCTGTGGAGTGGATCTCATGATCCTGGGTGTCCTCATGCCCTCTATTTCGCCATTGTTAGGAGCTACCTCCCCTTTCTCCAACTTTCTCCCCCTTTCCCAGAGGTCTCCTGTCCACACTCGCCCTGGCCACCCTGGCCAAACCAGTGGACCCTGGCACTGACCTGCCATGCTCTATCTGTCTGTCCATCCCCCCCCCCCACTTCCCACTGGGACAGGTTGGCTTCCTGAAAATCATGCACAAGTATGAAATCACGTTCACCCTGCCTGCCGGGCCATGGCTGGGCCAGAATGTCTGCGCTGTGCCTGTCCCCAACCTCAACCTCAAGGTACTCAGCATCACTCCAGGTTCTGAAGGTGAGTCATCCCTCTTCCCTTGCCCATCTCAACACCCAGGGCTGCTTGGGCCCTGCTATGGGTGTTGATTACCAGACACCGCCCACACCAGCTCCTCATTCTTGACTGGCTGGGCCTCTTTGGGTTCACTCCCGCCCTTGGGGAGCTGGCACCTGCCAAGCTGCTGTGCCAACGGCCCATAGCAAGTGTTCCCGTCCATGCCCGGCCCTCTGTCAACCCCATTCCAGACACCAGTAGTAATGTTTCCCTTACTGCTGGAGACTGACTTGGTGGGGATGCAAAGTTCAAGGTTGGGGAAAGGTCGTTTGTTACCACCCTCCCCATGGGGCCCCCAGGTTGGAGAGATCAGGGCAGCAGTTCCTGCCCACCCCACAGCCCGCAGCATCATCTCCCACGCATTTCCAGCCAGCCACCCTCATAGATGAGTAAGGTAGCATACACTTGCGCATGTAGGGTCACACACAGGTTGAGGACACTCATGCTGTGTGCACAAAAGAAGGCACACATGAACAGCATACACATGGAGACACAGTGTTGGCACATTCATTCATTTAATTGTATTTATTGAGCGCTTACTGTGTGCAGAGCACTGTATTAAATGCTTGGAATGTACAATTTGGCAACAGATAAAGACAATCCCTGCCCAACAACGGGCTCTCAGTCTAAAAGGGGGAGATAGCAAAACAAAACAAGTAATCAGGCGTCAATACCATCAAAAGAGATGAATAGAATCATAGATATATACACATCATTAAGAAAATAGAGTAATAAATAATTTATACAAATATTCACAAGTGCTGTGGGGAGGGGAAGGGGGTACAGCAGAGGGAGGGAGTAGGGGGAATGGGGAGGGGAGGAGGGGTAGAGGGAAAGGGAGGGCTCAGTCTGGGAAGGCCTCCTGGAGGGGGTGAGCTCTCAGTAGGGCTTTGAAGAGGGGAAGAGAGCACTCTGGGCTCTAACATGGCATAGTGGAAAGAGCATGGGCCTGGAAGTCAGAGGACCTGGGTTCTAATCCCAGCTCCGCCACTTGTCTGCTGTGGGTGGCCTTGGGTAAGTCACTTAACTTCTTTGTGCCTCAGTTACCTCATCTCTAAAATGGAGATTAACATTATAACATGTTATCTTCTTATCTCACTTCTTATCTTCCCACCCAAACCCTGTTCTCCTGCTCACTTTCCCATCATTGTTTAAGGCACCATCATCCTTCCTATCTCACAAGCCTGTAACCTTGGCACTGTCCTTGACTTCTCTCTCTTGTTCCATCCACATATTCAAGCCATCACTAAATCCTGTCAGTTCAACCTTCACGACATCGCTAAAATCCGCCCCTTCTGCTTTGTCCAAATTGCTACCACGTTAATGCAAGGACTTATCCTATCCCACCTTGATTATTGTATCAGCCTCCTTGCTGACCTCCCTGCCTTCTGTCTCTTCCCACTCCAGTCCATACTCCATTCTGCTGCCCGAATCATTTTCCTTCACAAATGTTCAGGCCATGTTTCCCCACTCCTCAAGAAACTCCAGTGGTTGCCCATCCACTTCCGCATCAAACAGAAATTCCTCACCATAGGCTTTAAAGCATTTAATCACCTTGTCCCCTCCTACCTCACCTCACTACTCTCCTTCTACAACCCAGCCTGCACACTTGGGTCCTCTCACTAACCTTCTCACTCGTACCTCGATCTCGTCCATCTCGCTGCAGACCTCTCGCCCACATCCTGTCTCTGGCCTGGAATACCCTCCCTGCTCATATCAGACAGATAACTGTTCTCCCCCACTTCAAAGCCTTATTGAAGGCACATCTCCTCCAAGAAGCCTTCCCTGACTAAGCCCTCTGCTCCTCTTCTCCCACTCTTACCTGCTCCTTCATTCATCCTCCCTCCCATCCACACAGCACATATGTATATATCTGTAATTTATTTATGTATCTATTTATATTAATGTCCGTCTCCCCTGTAAGCTCGTTGTGGGCAGAACATGTCTGTTATATTGTACTCTCCCAAGTGCTTAGTACAGTGCATTGCGCACATTAAGTGCTCAATAAATGCAATTGAATGAATGAATGTGGAACATGGACTGTATCCAACCTGATTACCTTGTATCTACTTCAGTGCTTAGTACTGTACTGTGCTTAGCACATAGTAAGTGCCTAACAAATACCACAATTATTATTATTATTATTAGTTTGCGATCCTAATGGCATTGGTAGGTGCTCTACCTTCTCTGTAGAGGTGCTTGGTCCCTCCCTGTGTGGCCCCTTCCCACCCTGACAGGGAGCGGGGAAGAGGGTGGGGTAGATAGTGAGTTGGTGGGGGGAACCCTTTGGGGAAGACCTGAGGGTCTGGCCTGGGAGCAACCACTTCCCCCATGGCTCCAGTGACCACGGCAACTTGGCCTCTGCCTGGGCTTCCCTCCAGCATCCCCAGACCACCTCTAGATCAGCCAGGGCAGGGCTACAAGTTTTCAGAATCCCCAGACTGGGAAAATGAGGAACTCCCACTTTCTCCTAGAACAGAGTCCTTTCCCATCCAGGGTCTTGCTTTATCTCCTTGTGCCTCTGGCAGAGAGAAGCAGTGTGGAATAGTGGAAAGAGCAGGGGCCTGGAAGTCAGGGGCTTGGGTTCTAATCCTGGCTCTACCTCTTGCCTACCGTGTGAACTTGGGGAAGTCACTTAACTCTTCTATGCCTCAGTTTCCTCATCTGCAAAAGGGGGGGTTCAGTGCCTATTTCCCTCCTCCTTACACTGTGAACCTCATGGGGAGAGAGACTGTGTCTGATCTGCTTATATTGTGTCTACCCCATGCTTACTATAGTGTCTGGTACATTGAAAGCTCTTAGCAGATTTGGCATGAATTATTAGGAAGGAGTAGAAGGAGGTGGATTTGGAGGGAGGGTAGGGTCGTTAACAATACTTTGAATTAGTTTACAGCACTTTTATTTTCCCAAGGAGCAAACACATCATATCTCATTTCGCCTTCACCACATCTCTGAGAAGAAGGGAGAAGTCGGGATTTTTCTTCCCGATTTACAAATGAGGAAACTGAGGCCCAGAGAGGTTAAGTTAGTTGCTGGAAGCCAGGGCGGAGCTGGAACTGGACCTTGCCCTCCAGATCCTCAGACCTGGGCTCTTTCCACTGAACTGTGCTGCCCGGGCTGAGCTAGGGAGGGTCCTGGCACTCAGGGAGTGGACTCCTCCGATTCCACTGCTGGCCATTGACTGCTGGCCATTGGGTGAGCTTGGGCAAGTAAGATAACCTCTCTGAGCCTCCCTGGATTTCCCCTGTGGAGGAGGAGGATTAAGGCTGATGATGGCCTCTACCTCTGCCTCCTTCCCAGAGATGCTGTGAAGGAGAAGGAGGCTGGGACGTGACTGTTGCCTTTCCAGCCAGGGTTTTAAAGGTTCTTCTCCTCTGTATGCCTCCGGCCCCCACAGTCTCCAGCCTCAGTCTCCCTTGTGGTCAAATGGGGTTCATTGGCTCACTCTCTCAGAAGAACTGGGTGCTATCTCATGCCCCAGTGAGACCCAGCTTTCTTCTCCTCCTCATCCCCGGCCCCTCCCGGCCTAGTGTCAGGGTTTTAGGTTTCTGTGGCTGAGTGGTGCTGGGGAAAGTAGCCAAATGTGCTTGGATGGCAGCTAGGGCTCTGCGTCTCCCCAGCCCGGGCAAGGGATCATTATACCTTCCAGCTGCTCAGCTCAATTGTCTAAGCACTTTGTACTTCCACAGTAGCCACCCTCACCACCCCCAACTCACTCTCTGGGGCCTGGCTTTTTCTCTCCTCCACCCTCCTGGACAGGATGGACAGTTAAGGCTCAGAGAAGGTCACCAATGTGCCTGCTTTCACACAGTACATCTGGGTCCAATCAGGTTCCCTGGGGCTTTGTCTTCTCCACTCCCAGCCTCACCGTCCTGTGGCCGGTGCATCTGACCTGGAGAGGAATGAACTGCATGGCAGGGGTTAAGGCTCGCAACAGTTGGGATTGAGGTTATTAATAATAATAATAATAATGTTGGTATTAAGCGCTTACTATGTGCAGAGCACTGTTCTAAGCGCTGGGGTAGATACAGGGTAATCAGGTTGTCCCACGTGAGGCTCACAGTCTTAATCCCCATTTTACAGATGAGGTAACTGAGGCACAGAGAAGTGAAGTGACTTGCCCAAAGTCACACAGCTGACAGGTGGCGGAGCTGGGATTAGAACCCATGACATCTGACTCCCAAGTCCAGGCTCTTTCCACTGAGCCATACTGCTTCCCCTGCTGCTTCACTCTCTGGGGCCTGGCTTTTTCTCCCCTCCACCCTCCTGGACAGGATGGACAGTTAAGGCTCAGAGAAGGTCACCAATGTGCCAGCTTTCACACAGTACATCTGGGTCCAATCAGCTTCCCTGGGGCTTTGTCTTCTCCACTCCCAGCCTCACCGTCCTGTGGCCGGTGGTTAGACTTGAAGGCAGGATTTTCCCAGAATGTCAGGGTGGGGACCAGCAAGCTGCTGAACCAGTCATCTCCCACCCTGTTTGTGAGGCAGGGAATGAAACTAGGTGATCTCCGAGGCCCGTTCCTGCCGAAGAGTCCAGGATTCAAAACAGTGAGGCCTGAGATGGATGGAATGGTTGTCACCTTAAATGAATAGCAATAGCTGACATTCTAGCTGAGTGGTCTGATTTGGTCTCCAGTTTTTCCTGCGCAGAGTGCTGTGGGAGGGACAGAGGGAGGAGGAGACATGGTCCCTGCCCTCCAGGGGCTGCCAGCCAGTCTGATGGGAGAAACACACATACGCATGCATACACGCATGCACACACACACTCTCTCTCTCTCTCTCTCTCTCTCTCTCTCTCTCTCTCTCTCTCTCTCTCTCTCTCTCTCTCACTGTATTGGATGTTTGGGGAGGGAAGGAGTTAGGAGGAGAAGACATGGTCCCTACCCTGAAGGGGTTGTCAGAGTGATTGGGGAGACAGGACAACCACAGGGGCACTGACACATAAAGCACAGGGAAGCAGCTGGAGCGCAGCTCATCTGTCAGAATTCAAGCACACTGACACAGTGCTCCCTACGGCCTTTGAGCCTGGAGTCTTGGAGAAACAGTGTGGTCTAGTGGATAGAGCACGGGCCTGGGAAATCAAAACAATCTGGGTTCTAATTGTGCTTTCTCCACTTGTCTGCTGTGTGACCTTGGGCAAGTCAGTTAACTTTTCTGTGCCTCAGTTACCTCATCTGAAAATGGCTAAAACTGTGAGCCCCATTTGGGACATGGGATATGTCCAAACTGATTAACTTGTATATACCCCAGCACTTTGTACAGTGCCTAGCACATAGTAAGTACTTAACAAATACCACTTTAAAAATAAATAAATAAATTTCTGCTACTCCCAAGGGTCCGAGCTTAGTCAGTGTCCCTGAGCCCAGCTGGCATCCTGAGCCTATCACCCCTGAGCAGCAGCTTTGAGGATGCCTGCCTCCGGCCTGAGAGGGCGAGAGGTGTTCGAGCGAAGGGCAGGTGGAGGGGTAGAAGGAAATCTGCGTTTGGAGAAGCTGGCGGGCAGTGGGGGCTGTGGGGAAGAAGCAGGGAAGTGTTTCTTGTTTCTTTGCCAAGGAACCTGCTTTCAGCCACTTGTATCAGTTTCAAGCTGCTATCGACTGGATTTCCAAAGTCTATTAACACAGTCCCATCCTGGGGTAACCAGAGAAGGGTCAGGGATTGACTTTCTCCATGGAGACCATTGATACCAGCTGGACCCCAATCTGGAGGTCTCCTGTGTCTTGGGATGGAGAAAGATAAGGTTGGTTTCAAATGAGCGCATGTCTGAGAAGTTGGCTGAGAGGGTATAGGACTGGAATTTACAGAACCAGGCAGTGGACCGACAGGGCAAACATGGAATTTTTGTTCTGCAAATTCCCCCTCTCCACCAGACGAGGGGCACCCACAGGAGCTGGAGGGAGGCAGTGTCAGAACAAACACAAGGATACACTGCTTCCCCCAGTGATGAGAAGCTGTTACATGAGAACCCTTGTTCCCAGGAAGATGAACACTGTCAATAGTATTTATTGAGCATTTACTCTGTAAGGGGCACTGTACCTTATACACGTGAGAGTGCAGCAAGTCCAGAGAGGTTTTGAGCAGATCCATGAATGAGTGGTTCATGTCAGGGATAGAGAGGGGAGAGTGAGAAGTGTTTGGTAGTCCATAATGGTTCACTGGAGGGAGAGTCAAGGATGGAGAGGGGAGTGTCATAGATGTTAAGTGGTCCCTACTGGCTCACTAGAGGGAGAGTCAGGGATGGAGAAGGGAGAGTCAGGGATGTTGGATGGTCTGGGCTGGGTCACTGGAGGGACAGCCAGGGGATAGGGATAGTCGCCATCCTGCCTGTGCTACTTGCCTGCTGTGTCTCCTTGGGCAAGTCACTTAACATTTTCTTTGCTTTAAAATGATATTTGTTTTCGTTACTATGTGCTAAGCACTGGGTTAGATACAAGCTAATCAGGTTGGACATGGTCTATAATCCTACGTGAGGCTTACAGTCTTAATCCCCATTTTACTGATGAGGTAACTGAGGCACAGAGAAGTGAAGTGACTTACCCAAGTTTAAACAGCAGAATAGTGGAGGAACCGGAAGTAGAACCCAGGTCCTTCTGACTTCCAGGCCCCTGCTCTATCCACTTGGCCACGACAGGGAATGGGTCTATCGACTCTGTTATATTGTACTCTCCCAAGTGCTTAGTACAGTGCTATGTACACAGGAAGCACTCAATAAATACCATTAATTTATTGTCCGCCTCTGGCTCTGGAATGCTTACCACAAATCTGTCCCCCTTAGCAGGTGGCTTCCTAAATCGAGCCATTCACCCTTGTGGTTCCTAGTGCGATGAGAGCCATCAAACACCAAAGGGGTGTTAGCGTCAGTCCTTGAGGACGGATGAGGGTTTTTAATATTTCAGTCAATCAATGGTATTTGTTGGGTGCTTATTATGTCAAAACAATGGACCAAGTGCTTGCAAAAATACAATATACCGAGTTGGAAGACGCTGTATTGTACTGATTATTTTTTATGGTATTTGTTAAACATTTTCTATGTGCCAGGCACTGTATTAAGCACTGGGGTAGATAATAATGATGGTATTTGTTAAGTGCTTACTAGATGCCCAAGCACTGTTCTAAGTGCTTGGGTAAATGCAAGGTAATCAGATTGTCCCACGTGGGGCTCACAGTCTTAATCCCCATTTTACAGATGAGGTAATTGAGGCCCAGAGAAGTTAAGTGACTTGCCCAAAGTCACACAGCTGATAAATGGCGGACCCGGCATTAGAAACCTCTGAGTCCCAAGCCCGTGCTCTTTCCAGTAAGCCATGCTGCTTCTCATACAAACTAATTGGGTTGGACTCAGTCCTTGTCCCACATGGAGCTCACAGTCATTAGTCCCCATTTTACAGACAAGGTAACAGAGGCTGGGAGAAGTTAACCCACAGTCACATGGCAGACAGTAGCAGAGCCAAGATTATCACTCGGGATCTTCTGACTCCCAGGCCTGTGCTCTAACCATTAGGCCATGCTGCTTCTCTTATATTTGAATTTAGTACCTGCAGCATAGGAACCATCTCATTTGAGGTAGGCCCACCTGGCCCAACGTGTTAGGTGCAGGTTACCCCCATCGGGGGACACTGGCAGAGTCTGAGGCAGCTGGTATTGGGTCGTTCATCGTGCGTGTCCTGCAGGAAAGGAGGCTGCTGTCGGCGTGTGATGGGTTCCCCTTGTCCAGGCTGTGCTTCATCTCGCCTGGGTTCACGTCCTGCAGGGTTGGTAGTCCCCGTGGATGGGTTCCTTCTGATTCCTCTGCTTGTTGAAAATATTTTTGCTTTAGGACATCATCAGGGAATGAGAGCAAGGAAAGTACTTTGTGCTTCTCTCGAGTTTCCCAAATGCTTAGTTCAATGCACCGCACTCACCAGGTATACTCAGTAAATACTGTTACTACTCCCATCCCTGCCCTTCCCCTGGAGCTGGCTCTGGCCCATTCCTGCTCCACCAGTGCCTGAGGGTCGGGCCTGAAGTATGTCTTGCTCAACTGGAGCCTGGGGTTTGGAAGAGGCCATGTTCTGCTGTGTGGCAGGAAGCTCACGTGCAAACCCCCCCCCAACCCCCCACTGCCTCCTTGGCCCCTGGGGGTCCCTAGACCATACTGTAGGAGAAGAGACTTTCTGAGCCAAATCACCATCCTCTCCACATCCTTCTGACCTGGGTCTCTCTGGACCACCCCCTCCCTCCTCCAAGTAGCTTTTCTAGGTTTATCAGCTGCTAAATGATGCACCTATAGAATAGGAATTGGGTGACTAAAGTGGGGTCTTCCTAGCTCTCCAACTGGCTGCTGGGGTCCACTTAGGAAGAAAGCGAAGCGTCCCCAACGAATCAGTCCCACAGTGAGGACTTAGACTGCTCTCCATTGGCATCGGAGCTGGGGATCTTCTCAACAACTTAACAGGCTGAGCACACCCGGAAACCATTTGCAGGCCTTGTTGGAGTCCATGCCATAACATGTGTAGAGAGGTTTGGTCATTGGTGATGTTTTGCCCTTGCAGGACGCTGGCCTGGGGTGGGCCCCCAGACTCCTGGCCTGGGTAGGGGTTTTCCAGGAAGGGCAGGCCCCCTGAGCTGAGGCATGACTCCCTTCCTGTCACAGGCTACAGTGTGAAATGTGAGTACATCGCCCACAAGGAGGGTGTCCTGAAGGAGGAGATGGTATTGTCCAGTGAGACCCATGACAGTTCCTGCGTCAAAGTGGTCGTCCAGGCCCGAGTCATGGGTGAGTGGGGGGTTGGAGATGGGGAGGGGAAGAGGCTGGGATAGTCCAAATCTGGTTCATGGATGAATGAGGGGCTGGAGAAAGGGAGGGGAGGAGGATGGGATGGTCCAGGGTCACGGGTAAGGGGGGGAGGGTTGTGCTGTGGGAGCTGGGGTCAGGGGGAGGGTGGGACTAGCTGATGGGAGATTGCCTGGCCTACTTAAGAGCATGCACACTGTGATGAGAAACCCCAACAGGAACTGGGCGAGGCTGGCACCCGGCCACATCCCCTGCTCCCCCCTTCCTCGTTTCCCCAGAAAGCAGTCTCGAGGTCTTTGGCCTGCCATGTCTTCCGTATCTCCCTTCCATTCCATCCCTGAACTCCTTTCATCTTTCCCACACTGCCACCCTCCCCTTCTGTTCACCTGACCTGACCTCTACTCTTCCTCCATTAAGCCAAAAGCTCAGGGGCAGGAAAGATTCCTGCACCTTTTGGATGTGCACTGGAACATTTTTTTGTGTGTGTGGTATTTGGCCAAGCACTTACTCTGTGCCAAATACTGTGCTAAGCACTGGGATGGATAATAATATAATAATAATTAGAGTACTTATTAAGCACTGACTATATACCAAGCACTATACTAAGCACTGGGGAAGATACAAGATCATCAGGTTGGACAGTCCCACATGTGGTTCAGAGTCTAAGTAGGAGGGAGAACAGGGAATGACTATCCATATAAATTCTGTATCATAAATTACTTATTTTAATATTGGTTTCTCCCTGTAGACTGTTAGCTCAAGGGCAGGGAGCGAATCTGCCTGCTCTGTAGTATCGTACTCTCCCAAGCACAGTGCTCTGCACAGAGCAAGTGCTCTATAAATATCTCTGATGATAATGATTTGACAGATGAGAGGAAATTGAGGCCCAGCGAAATTAAGAGATTTGCCCGAACTCACACAGCAGGCAAGTTACAGAGCTGGGATTAGAACCCAGATCCTCAGGGCCAGGCTGTTGGCACTAGGCCACGCTGGATCCTAGGTAACTGTGTCGGACTATCCTAGGTAACTGTGTTGGACACAGTCCCTACCCCACAGGGGATGCACAGTCTAATGGGGAAGGACCCTTCCACCCTCTTCACCCCCACAGGGGAATGACTCCCTGGGCCTCAGTTCTATTTGAGATGTGTCGCTATCTTGGCATTCTCCATCTACCACCACTCACCCCGGACCCCCAGGTGTCACTGTTGGCTGATGGAACTCCTGAGGTCACAGCATACATCCCCTGACATCAGAGTGGAGCAGGACAGCATCGTGTTCTGTTTTCTAATCCCTGTCTCCTGATGTGGTAAGTGGGAGGCTAGTTTGGAGAAGCAAGGAAACCTCTCCATTATACATTTGGGGAAATAGAGAACCAGAGAGCTGAAGCAACTTGCTCAGGGTCAGTCAGCCAGCACTCAGTCATTCAATCAATGATCTTTATTGAGGACTTACCGTGTGCAGAGCACTGTACTGAGTACTTGGGAAAATACAGCAGTTAGTAGACATGATTTCTGCCCATCAGGAGTTTACTGTCTAGAGAGCAAGACATATATTAAAATGTTAAGGATCTGTATATAAGTGCTGTGGGACTGAGAGTGGGGTGAGTATCAAGTGCTTAAAGGTTGATGCAGAAGGGACAGGAAATAGAGAAATGAAGGCTTAGTCCGGGAAGGACTAAGATGTGAAGATGCGATTTTAATAAGTCTTGGAAGGTGCGGAGAATAATGATCTGTTTTTTATGGAGCGGGAGGATGTTACAGGCCCAAGGGAGGATGTAGGCAAGTGGTCGGGAGTGAGATAGACGAGATTGAGGTATGGTGATAGGTTGGCATTGGAGGAGAAAAGCGTTTGGGCTGGGTTGTAGTAGGAAGTCAAAGAGGAAAGATAGGAGGGGATTGAGTGCTTTAAAGCTGGTGGGTGGTAAGGAGTTCCAGTTTGATGTGGAGATGGTTGGTCAACCACTGGAGGTTTATGAGGAGTGGGGAGATGTGAACTGAATTGTTTTTAGAAAAGTGATCTGGGCAGCAAAGTATGAACTGGAGTGGGGAGAGGCGGGGAGGTCAATGAGAAGGTTGATGCAGAGAAGCAGGTGGTTCAGTGGAAAGAGCCCGGGCTTGGGAGTCAGAGGTCATGGGTTTGAATCCAAGCTCTGCCACTTGTCATTTGTGTGACTGTGGGCAAGTCACTTAACTTCTCTGTGCCTCAGTTACCTCATCTGTAAAATGGGGATGAAGCCTGTGAGCCTCACATGGGACAACCTGATTACCCTGTTTCTACCCCAACGCTTAGAACGGTGCTTTGCACATAGTAGGCGATTAACAAATACCAACATTATTCTTATTATTATTCTTATTATTTTTATGCAGTAGTCAAGGCGGGATAGGATAAGTGCTTGGATTAATGAGGTAGTTTGGATGGAGAGGAATGGGCAGATTTTAGTGTTGTTGTGAAGGTAGAACCGACAGAATTTGGTGACAGATTGATTACGTGGGTTGAATGCGACATATGAGTCGAAGGCAATGCCAAGGTTATGGACTTTGGAGGTAGGGAGGATAGTGGTATGAGAAAAAAAGACATGGGGCAGACGGGGTATGGGTGGGAAGATGTCTTGGGCGGCAGAGCAGGGAGTGGAATCTAGTGGATTGGGCAGCCAGATCAGCACATGGATTTCTAAGCTGCTAGGGAATGTCAAAAGCCCCTTTCCCACGGGGGTGGGGTGGGGAGGGAAGGAGGAGGAGGAGGGAAGGAGGAGGGAGGTGAACCAGATGCCACTGCAGGGTGGCCCTTCTGGTTCTGCCGCTGGTGGAAGTTCTCCCAATGCATGAGTGACAGCTGGTGGATTTCGAGGTGATTATCTCTGTTGGGGCTCCATTTTTAGAATGGGCCTGGGTTTGCATACCCCATGGGGCTGAATGAGCCCCTGGGTCACTCATTCATTCAGTAGTATTTATTGAGAGCTTACTATGTGCAGAGCACTGTACTAAGCTTGGAATGTACAATTCGGCAACAGATCCCTGCCCAGTAGCGGGCTCACAGTCTAAATGGGGGAGACAGACAGCAAAGCAAAACAAGACAACATCATCAAGATAAACAGAATCATGGAGATATACACCTCATTAACAAAATAAATAGGGTAATAAATAATATATACAAATAAGCACAGTGCGGAGGGGAGGGGAAGGGGGAAGAGTGGAGGAAAAGGGGGGCTCAGTCTGGGAAGGCTTCCTGGAGGAGGTGAGCTCTCAGTAGGGTTTTGAAGAGAGGAAGAGAGTTAGTTTGGCAGATGTGAGGAGGGAGGGCATTCCAGGACAGCGGTAGGACGCGGGCCAGGGGTCAAGGGCGGGACAGGCACAAACGGGGGACCATGAGGAGGTGAAGAGGTGAGCAGCAGAGGAGCGGAGTGCACGGGGTGGGCAGTAGAAAGAGAGAAGGGAGGAGAGGTAGGAGGGGGCTAAGTGATGGAGAGCTTTTGAAGCCAAGAGTGAGGAGTTTTTGTTTCTTGCAAAGGTTGATAGGCGACCACTGGGGGTTTTTGAGGAGGGGAGTGACATGCCCAGAGCGTTTCTGAAGGAAGATGATCCAAGCAGCGGAATGAAGAATAGACTGGAGTGGGGAGAGACAGGAGGAAGGGATATCAGAGAGGAGACTGACACAATAATCCAGTCAGGATATTATGAGAGCTTGTACCAGCACGATAGCAGTTCGGATGGAGAGGAAAGGGCGGTCTTGGCGATATAGTGAAGGTGAGACCGGCAGGTGTTGGTGATGGATTGGATGTGTGGGGTGAATGAGAGAACAGAGTCAAGGATGACACCAAGCTTGCGGGCCTGTGAGACGGGAAGGATGGTCATGTTGTCCACAGTGACAGGGAAGTCAGGGAGAGGACAGCGTTTGGGAGGGAAGATGAGCTAAGTTTTAGACATGTCCTCACTCAGAGCAAGAGGTGGGTTAGAGGCTGGGGAGAGGAGAAAAGCAAGCTAAGGGTGATCCTCAGTCTGAACCTCCAAGCCTCTGATAATTGATAGTGGTATTTACTGAATGCTTACTATATGCGTAGCTCTGTGCCTAGGAGAGTACAATATAACAGAGTTCCTTTGCCCATATTGAGCTTACAGCTTAAAGGGGGTGTCAGACAATATAAATAAATGACTTATAGAAATATATAGAACTGCTGTGGGGCCGAGAGTGGGGTGAATACGGCAAGCCAAAGGGTTCAGGTCCAAGTGCCCAGATGACACAGAAGGGAGAGGGAGTCGGGCAAAAGAGAGCTTAATCGAGGAAGGCCTCTTGGAGGACTTGAGCTTAATTGGGTTTTGAAGGTGGGGTGAGTGGTGGTGGCGTATATGAAGGGGGAAGAATTCCCCCAACAGAGGGAGGACTTGGGAAAGGGGCCGGTAGCAAGATAGATAAGATTGAGGCACAGTGAGCAAGTTGGTGCTAGAGGAGCCAAGTGTGCAGGCTGGTCTGTAGTAGATCAGTGAGATAAGGTAGGAGGGGGTGATCTGCAATGAGTACTTTAAAGCTGATGGTAAGGAGTTTCTGTTTGATGTGGAGGCAGATGGGCAACCACTGGAGGTTCTTGAGAAGTGGGGAAATGTGGACTGAACCGTTGGTAACTAAAATGATCCTGGCAGCAGAGTATAGACTGGAGTGGGGAGAGACAGGAGGCAGGGAGTTCAGCAGTGAGGGGGATTGGTCAAGGTGGGATAGGATAAATGTGTGGATCAGTTTAGAGGCAGTTTGAATGGAGAGGAAAGGGAAGATTTTAGTGATATTGTGAAAGTAGAACTGACAGGATTTGGTGACATTGAATATGTGGGTTGAAAGAGAGAAGAGTCGAGAGTAATGCCCAGGTTAGATGGAAAGATTAGTGGTATTGTCTACAGTGATGGGAAAGACAGCAGGAGGACAGGGTTTGGGTGGGAAGATAAGGAGTTCATTCACTTGTATTTATTGAGCGCTTACCGTGTGCAAAGCACTGTACAAAGCACTTGGAAAGTACCATTCAGCAACAGAGAGACAGTCCCTGTTTTGGACATGTTTAGTTTGGAGAAGCAGCGTGGCTCAGTGGAAAGAGCCTGGGCTTTGGAGTCAGAGGTCATGAGTTCGACTCCCGGCTGTGCCCCTTGGTAGCTGTGTGACTGTGGGCAAGTCACTTAACTTCTCTGTGCCTCAGTTCCCTCATCTGTAAAATGGGGATTAAAACTGTGTGAGCCCCACGTGGGATAACCTGATTACCCTGTATCTCCCCCAGCGCTTAGAACAGTGCTCGGCACCTAGTAAGCGCTTAACAAATACCAACATTTATTTATTTAGTTTGAGGTGTCATCGGGACATCCAGGTAGAGATGTTCTGAAGGCAGGAAGAAATGCGAGACTGCAGAGGAGGAGAGAGATCCGGGCTGGAGAGGTAGATTTGGGAATCATCTGCATAGCGATAGTAGTTGAAGGCTTGAGAGCAAATGAATGTAGATGAAGAATAGAAGATGCAGAACTGAGCCTTGAAGGACTCCCACTGTCAGAGGGTGGGAGGCAGAGGAGGAGCCAGCAAAAGCGATTGAGAAGGAGCAGCCAGAGAAATAGGAGAACCAAGAGAGGACAGCATCAGTGAAGCCAAGGTTGGCTAATGTTTCCATGGGGAAGGGGGTGGCTGACAGGGTCGAAGGCAGCTGAGAGGTCAAGGAGGATTAGGATAGAGTAGGTGCCGTCAGATTTGGTGAGAAGGTCACTGGTGACCTTAAAGAGGGCTAAATAAGCAGTCACTGCTAAATAAACATTTATTTTGAGGAGTGTGCTCCCTGTCCTGTTTTGGGAGGTGCCCTTTCTCCCCCTCCCACTTCCCTCACCCCCATCCCCTGTGGAGTGGGGTAGCTCTGTACAGTGCACAGAGCTAGAGGAAGAAGGAACACACCCAGGCACCTAGCAAGGCTTAGCTGGTGCCGACAGGCTGCCCACGGTCCCAGCCTGCCTTATTTCTGGCCCTCCTCCCTCTCCCCAATTACTCCTGGCCCCCACTGCTGCCCCAGATGGGGCTCAAGATTCTGCATAGCTTAGGAGAAAGAGCGTGGGCCTGGGAGTCAAGATGACCCGGGTTCTGATGCCGGCTTTGCCACTTGCCTGCTGTGTGGCTGTGGGCAAATCACTTCACTTCTCTGGCCTCAGTTTCCTCATCTGTAACATGGGGGTTCAATCACTGTTGGCCGTCTTACTTAGACCGTGAACCCCCGTGAGACTGGGACGGTGTCTAATCTGATTGTATCTGCCCCAGCTCGTGGCACATAGTAAGCACCTAACAAATACCACACTTACCATTGTATTGTCCCATACCCAGCTCTCCACCCTCACCAGGCAAGAGGATAATCAAGAGGTAATTTGAAAAAATGATCTGTCAGGGGGCAAGTCTCCCCCCAGGCTGGCTAGAGTTCCTGGGGATGGGGGGAGTGGAGGGGGCATGCTCCCCCTGCACCCTGTGGACTGAGTAGGGGCGGGTGGCGGGGCTATGTGTTGCAGACCGTCACCACGGCACTCCGATGCTCCTGGAGGGTGTGCGCTGTGTTGGGGCCGAGCTGGAGTACGATTCGGAGCAGAGCGACTGGCACGGCTTTGATTAGCCCCTGAACCCTGCCTGCTGCAGTCCCCCTGACCTACCCCACTAAGCTGCTTGGGTGTCCTGTGTCCCCACACGAGGGGGCGGGGGACTGGGGTGGAAGTCACGCAGACTTTCCCTGGGAGAACATCGAGGGCCAGGCCAGGCTGGAGGGGCACTGTCATCTTCATCTTTACAGCCTTAAAACACATGGTGTCCCCTTCTCTCCTCCCCTATAGGTGTCCATGTAGCCCCATCCCCGCACTGGCTTACAGCTGCCCACGGCACCCCCAGATTTGGCCATGGAGGCAGGGAGAGGCTGGCATGGTGTCCTCCCCACTCTTTCCACCCAGCACTGATGCCCGGTGTCCACCCTGTCCCCTCTCCCTCCCCACCCCTCAAACCAACACCAATGCCTCGTCCCCTCTTTCTGGCTTGGGAGGCTGAACCGGCCACCTGATTCTCCCAGGCCTTAAGATGGCCTTAGCTTTGTTCGCCTCTTGGTGCCTCGGTATAATCTGCCTGTCTGTTCAGAGACTACTCTCTGCAGCTCTAGGTGGAGGTAGCGGGGGAAGAATCCCGCCCCCCCCCCCCCCCGCGCCCTCACCCCCTTAGGCTCCCTGCTTCCATTATGCCAGTCTGTCCCCTTGTCCAAAGCTATAGTGTGGCTTGGGATGGGGCCTCGGGGGCCCAGGCTTTGGTCCAACTGACTGCATTGCTACAGCTGCCCCTGCTGCCTCTTCCAATTTTGGCCTCTGGCTGTGTCCCCTGCCCTGGCCATCCAGCCTTCCTCCCCTCCCCCCTGCCCTCCCCCCACAAGATGATGGCAAACTGCCTGGGGGGATAGTGGGGTGTGGGGGTTGGCGGCTAGGGTAGCTACTTGCGTGCCTCTGTCTCTTTTTGGATGTGGGTCTGTGTATTGGCCGTCCTGTGTTTTTCTTTTTTTTTTTTTTTTTTTTAGAGTAACATTTGGCAAAGCCAAAAGGAAATTAAAGTTGTGTTGGTAGGGGCCACTCACATCCAGCCCTTAGGCCCTTTGTTCCTTTTGGGGGCAGGGGCCAGGGACAGGCACAGGGGTTGGTTGGAGGGCTTCTGAGCTCTAGCTTTAAACACCCAGCCTCCCCACCCTGAATTCTAGGGTTCTAGGTGCCCTGTTGTTCTAGAGCAGGGGACCCTAGATGAGGGTTGGCCAGGCCCCGCCGTGGTGGACTTTGGTATTCTAGACTGGCACGACCCAGCACAAAACCCATGGGCTCAGCATCCCATTGACCGGTCCCCAGCCCAGACCTTCACCCGATGCCCAGGAGGACCGCTCCGCCCACCTGTTCCCATCACTCGTGAGGCACCAGGACGCCTGGGGCCTTGGCCCCGCCCTTGTAGCATACAAGATTTTATTGATAACTTGCAGAAGTTTGGCAGCTCATGCCTCCCCTGGAGGGCGTCACACTGACCAGTCTGAGGACAGTTTCCACCCCCTTGTGTCACCCCAGGCCGCTTTTGCTGACCCCCGCTTGGGACTGGGAGCCAGAGCTTGGTCCTTCTCACTCACAGCAGCACAACTCTCCACTCCAGTTGCACACTCCTGTCATAAGTCGGGTCCATCTGCCTTCCAGATCTGGAGTCCCAGAGTCCTGTGCACCTGGAGTGGATGAGAGTCAAAATTCTCCAGGGGTCACCTCATCCAGGCCCCTTCCTCCAGCCAGGGCTACCCCTAATCTGTCCTCCAAAGGTTAGCCTCCTTCTCCAAATCACCTGCATGATTCCTCCTCTGGCTCTGCCCTCAATTCCTCTCACTGCAGATGGAGGGCCCCCCTCTGCATCATGTGTGGCTTCTGGGTCCACTCATAGTTTACTTTCCCTCTCCTTTCTTCCGAGACTCAAATTGACCTCTTGGCCTGCTCCCTATCTCTGCCAGGTGGGGCTTAGTTGAGCTCCTCCAACCCTCTCACTCCCACCCTCTGAGCTGGGGCCCCCGTGCTATATTCTGGCACTCCCACTGTGTCCTCGCTCCTGCTCTCTGCCTCCTCCCCACCCCTGCAATTTATAGTATAAAAATAAAAATTTGAGTTCAATTCCTCCCTTCTTCGCCCTCCTCCCCAAAATATAGAGATACGGGAGGTAGAGGAGCAGGGCTGACCTGGGGGAGGGAATTAGATTGGCCCTTGAGGGCTCTTCTCTCTCATTCCTTCCCTCTTACTCTATCCCAGGGTAGCCATACCTACAGCTTCTATCCCATTCCCCTTAGCCGTGGTGCTTTTGGCCTTGGCCTTGGCCCTAGGGTTGCCCACCGAACAACTGGTTCTCAGCCAGAAGTTTGGGGATGCTGGGGCTGCTTAGTGGAAGGAGGTGGGGGACCCCCAGCTTTAAGCCTTCCTGAGGGGCAGGTGGGCATGGCCAGGGCTGGCCGGGAGTATGGCCCTGTTCAAGTCAACAGCCCCGAGTTCAGGCTGGGAACCTGCTGAGCTCCTCTAGCTCCCATTTTAGGGGATTCTACGAGTGGGCTGAACCAGAGGGCTCCTTCCTTGCCCCTGTGGGGAAGCCGGGTCCCAGGCCCCAAGGCTGCCCTGCTCCGGGGACTGGTGGTCTGTCAATCTCCCCCACATCTCTCTGTCCTGAGAGCTCTGGGCCAGGCAGGAGTGGGAGGAGGCTGTGGGTCTAATAGGGGTCTCTGGGGATCCAGGGCCAGCGGCGCCATGAGGGAGAGGGCTCGGGGTTCTAGTTGGAGAGAAAATCTATGGCAGCCCGGACGGTGCGAGAGGTGCTGACGTCCACGGCTGTGACCTTGATCTCGGTGTCGCCGAACTGCATGGAGGCCCGGATCTCACGGCGGCTGGGAGTCCCAGGGGTCCCTTCATGTTGCTCTGGGGCTAGCTCCAGGCTGATGGCACCACACTTGCGGACGCCAGGTCCGTGATGTAGCTGACGTCTTCAGCCGCACAGCAGTAGACATTGATGACGATCTTCCCTCTGGCCAGGCCGGGCCGGACAGTAGCTACGCCGGACCAGCCTCACCTAGGGCACGGACTGGTCCATGGACACAAACTTCTCGAAGACGTCAGTGCACCAGCTCTTGCCCTCTTTGACCCAGCAGCTTGTCGCGTGGGGTGGCGGCCCGGCACGAACTTGTTGAGGACACCAACGCCGTAGGTGAGCGGGGAACGGCGCACGCGGACCACGCCAGGGTCTAGCCCAAACAGCACAGCCCCCTTGAGGATGGTCAGCCCCACATCCTGCGGGATGATGACCCGGCAGCCCCGGCCCCCGAAGGCGGCCTGCACCGCCCTCTGCAGCATAGCTGACTCGGCAAAACCTCCGACCAGGAACAGGAACCGGACACCTTGTACCTCGGGGCGATGCATCAGCTTGTCTGCAGGAGGTTGGGGGGAAAGGGACATGGTCAGCGCCTGATGGCAAGGGTCCCATGCCATGATGGTCCAGCCTCCCCCTTCAGGTGGCCGAACCAGGATGGGTCCTTCTGCGGCTAGTGGGCCTGGAGAGATACCAGGCATCGGGGAAGCTCCTGTGTCGCGTGGCCCACTTGTTCCACATCCCCAATTTGGAAGTGAAGACTGTTCAGGACACATTCCACTTGAGAGTGTATTCCCAGGGCTTTGAGAGTCATAAAAGCACCTGGCCTGACATGCCAAAGAGCCCTCGCTGGAAGAATAAGCCCCTCTCCAGCATCCAGGGTCACAGGGAGTGGACCCCATGTCGCTTGACTAAGCTTTCACTATTCTGTGGTCCCATCATTTCTAGCCACTCCCCCATGTCCTAGCCCTGCCCCTATATTCTAGGCCCACCCCTACTCCACCAAAACCTGCCCCCAGTTTTGAGCCCTGCCCAGGAACAGTCCACAGTCAAGGTCTAGGCCACAGGAATCAATCCTCTTTTCCTAGCCCTCAGATCTGGTGGGTCTCTAGGATCCTGCAGCTTAATCTGCCATGACCCCATGACCTTGGCCCCTGCCCCACCTCTTGCCTGGCCTGTGCCAGATCCCATCCCCGCTGGGCTCACCGATGTGCTGGATGATCTGGCTGACGGTGGGCTGGAAGAGCTCATGCATGGCCTCGCTGGACAGGCGCAGCATCCCCTGGGAGGACCACGTCACAAAGTTCACACTGTGGGAGGGATGCCCAGTTGGATGGGGTGGGGGGCACCGTCTTGGCCGGTGAGATTGGTGATGGCAGCTTCCTCCCCATGCTGGCTTCATATCCCTGCTGGCTGGAGAGCTCAGTTCCCCCCTCCCCCGCCTCAATCATAATGAGCATTTACTGTGTGCAGAGTACTGTACTAAGCACTTGGAAGAGTATAATATAGTAGAGTTGGTAGGACATAATTCCCTGTCCATAAAGGAGCCACCTTTTTCCTTCCCAGCTGCTTCCCCCTAAAAAGAGATCATCTCTTCCAGCTCCCTGCCCTCGGTACAATCATCCTGCTACATTACTCTGTCAATACACTCTCATCTGCTCTGTCTTCTTTGGGCCCATTCTCCGTGCCCCCCCGTCCCTCTCAATCAAGCAAGGCCCAGGCATGCTGCCCTCCCATGCCCCCCTCCCCCCAGCATCCAGAAAGGCCCCAGGCATCCTGCCCTCCCACTCCCCACCCCCCCCAACATCCAGAAAGGCCCTAGGTGCCCCATCCTCCATTCCCCCCATTACATATCCAGCAAGGCCCAGGCATCCTGACCCCACTCCCTTCACCTCACTCTCCCTTCCTGTCCTGGGTCCAGCAAAATCCCAGACATCCTTCCCCCAGCAAGACCCCAGAGGTCCCACCTGCCCCACCCCCATCACCTGCTCCTGCGCAGGGCTGTCTCCACGTTGTGGCCACGGTGCTTGCGGTAGAAGTCAATGAAGGAGAAGGGCAGGGAGATGTTGAGGGGGTTGGTGCGGTGTGGGCCAGCTGTGCGCTTTGCGGGACTTCGAAGCGATGTCAGGTCCACCCAGCTGGCTGGCCGCTTGGCCTGAATGTGGCTATGCAAGTCCGCCCCCAAAAATCCGCACAGCAGCTGCTCGAAGGCCAGATCCACACCCACTGCCCCGTATGGACCGCCTGGAGTGGGAGGGAGCGGTGCTATAACACGGTCCCCAGTGTAGGGCGAGAGAGGGTGTGAGGGGTGCAGCCCAGGGGAGAGGACTCGGTGGTCCACCAGGGGCAGCTTCTGACCAGCCCTGGGAAAATGGGTGGGAGGCAGGCAACCAGGGGGCACCCTGTGGGCAGGGGGCACACTTCCCGGGAGGAGAGCAGGGGGCTCTTTGGCTCTACCTGATGCTTTGTACAGCTCTTTGAGGGTCCCCCTGTGGCTGCTCAATCTGGTGCACGGTCAGGTCCACTGTGCCACCCCCACAGGTCGGCCACGATGTAGCGGGTCCCCTGACCGGGGGTGAGGGGAAGGGGTCACTTTGGCTGAAACTTCTCCCCAATTCTGCACCCCCATTCATCTTTCCAGGGGGGCAGTCAACACAGGGTGGGATATTGGGAAGCGGGTCCACACGTGCAAATATACTCATACCAGATACACAACATGCACACACATGCCTTCTGCAAGATCCCAGACAAAACTAGACACTTATACCTAGACTCATTCCTGCTTCCATAAACAGCCACACATCCACACACACATACACTCATGTACACCACACACTCACTAGGAGCTCAACTCAGTCTCATGGACCAGTCCTACCTCAGATTGGGTCATAGACCCAGGGGCTCCAGAGAGCAGGCTCCATACAGCCTCACAAAGCTTCCAGTGGGGGAAGGAAAAGTAGGAAACAAATTCAGGCACCCTGGCTAACCCAGTCTCTCTCCCTCTCCGTCCTTTTTTCTGGTTCTCTCTGGGTCTCTGTCTCTCCTCTCACAGGTCAGATAGCCCATCAGGTCTCCAGGACTGTGGGGGAGGGAGCATCTCTCCCCTCTCTCTCCTGCTTCCCCCACCTCTTCTGTCAGAGGAATAGGAGGAGAGCAGGGGGCAGGGCTTTGGGCTTCATCCTCGCTGGGACTGGGGCCAAAGTAAACCTGGTCACTGGTAGGGCAGGGAGATCTGGACGTGAGAAAGCAGACGGCTCTGTGTCTGCAATGGACAGCTTGTTCCCACGAGGACTCAGTGGCTGAGAAGCTGGCTCATGGAGGGGAGGAAGGAAGGAAGGCGGAGCTGTTCATGGTCTAAGTGACAGGCCGGGGAATGAGAAGTCACAGACCTATGGAGCCCCTTGCAGGGGACTCAGCTGGGACAGACAGCAGGATGAGAAGGAGCACAAGCTAAAGAGAGACACGAAGAGGGCAAGAAACAAGGAGGCATAGAGAAGGGCAGACACCACAATCCAGATTTTTATACTGAGAGCTTATTGTGTTCAGAACACTGAATTAAGGACTTGGAAGAGTTCATTATGATAGAGTTGGTAGACAAAAACCCTGCACTTGAGGCGCTTACAGTCTAGTGGGGAAGACAGACATTCAAAGAAATTACAGGCAAGCACACAAGAGACAAAAGACAGAGACTGAGACTCAAGGAGACAGAAGTGGGGAGAGAACCCAAAGAGAAACCCAGATTGTTCTCAGAGGCTCCTGGCCCTGCTTGGAGTTTCTGTAGTCATTAACCCCAACAACCACTTGGGAGCCTCAAGCCTGTCTCCTCAAAGAAACCCCCAGACTCACTGTTGAGACACACACACACACACACACACACACACACACACACACACATCCCTGGACCTCAGTCCAATTCTGAAGGGGTGGGGGGCAGACACCCAGCCCCAGCCTGGAACCCACCATGCCTCCTACCTGCTTGCATTTCTGACCACAGCTCTCCAACTCCCGACTCCACCAGAAAGGTCCTGCTGTGACGTGATCTGCGAAGCTGCTCCCGTGCTGCAGGAGGTGAGATGAAGGAAGGGGTGTGGGTTGGGGGGGGCAGTGGCTGTGGGTCCTGGAACTTTCTAAACCTTACCTGGGGGTCAGTGGTCAGCAGGGACCACCTCCCCTCTCTAGATGAACAGATCTTGAAGAATTCCAAGAATCTATCGGCCTGTCACAACTCCTCCTATGATAAGAATAAGTGAAGTACTTATGATGTGCTAAGCATTGGGGTAGATGCAGTGCAATCTGATCAGACACAGTCCCTGTCCACATGAGGCTCAAGGTCTAAGGGGAGAGGAGATCAGGGACTTCATTGCCATTGTACAGATGAGGAAACAGGCCTAGATAAATGACTTGCTCAAGGTCACACAGCAGGCGAGTGGTAGATGTGGGATTAGAACCAGCCTGCAGCATTTGGGCTGAAAGGCCAAGAGGGACTTTTTGGGTGGGGGGCCAAGTGGTCAGTGGGTAACCACCGAGGGCAAAGGGCAACTAGAGACATTGTGGGCTGGAGAGACAGGAGGGGGGCTTATAGAGGAACACAATCTGATGAGGAAGGCCTGCTTTGCTGGAGAAAGAGCTGTCACCCCTGTCCCCCTGGCCTGGTAGCAGAAATGGGCTTGCTTGTTGGCACATCTCCCAGCAAGCCTTCCACCCAGCCGGAGCCAGGCTATGCCAGCGGCGCCACAAGGCGTTCCAGGGGCGGAGCAGGGCCGGGCTGAGCCTAGCGGTGTGGGGTCCCGGTAATCACTCGCACATGTGCTGCAGGCTCCAAACCCCTTTCTGCTGCTGCCTCGGGCCGCTCAGGAAACAGGGCCTCTGCAGGGGTCGGTCGAGCTGCTGGCTGGTGAGAGAACCCCCAGCCTCCAGACCCCCTTCCTGGCCCCTCCCCCAGAATTCCAGGCCCCCCTTTCTTTCCTCCCTGCCCCTCTTCCAGCCTCCAGAGTCCCTTCCTCAGCCTCCTAACCCTCCTTCCTCCCCACTCCTCTCCGAGGTTCCTTCCCCACTCCTCAGGTGCCCCTTCCTCCCCGAAACTCCAGGCCCTTTCCTCCCCCTCCTCTCCTAGCTTCCTGCCCCCTGCTTCCTCCGTTCCCTGCTTCTCCTCAAAATTCCCAGATGCCCAGCTTCCAGGACCCCCAACCTCTCCTTCCTGCCACTCAGCCTCCGGGCCCTTTTTTTACCCTCTCCCTCTCAGACTCCTATTACCCGTTGCTGTTTATAAACAAGATGGCCATGGGGTAAAAAGGTGGCATTTATGCATGCTAGCATGCCTGTATTCTGTTTGCCTGCAGATCAAGCACTAAACTCAGGCAGGACTGAAGGGGCCTCGGGGGTCCCTGACATAGCCTCCCGGGAAGGTGGGCCTGGCATTGAGGAACCAGACAGACTGTTTGAAGCATGACTTGGGGGCTGAGAGCTGGGGGGGTGGGGGGAATAGACAGAGCCAGTGATGGTGGGGACATGGATAGACGAGGCAGGCAGGGGCAGGGAAGGCAGACAGGATAGGAATTGGCCAGAGGAAGCAGCATGGTATAGTGGATACAGCACGGGCCTGCAAGTCAGAAGGTCATAAATTCTAATGCTGACTCTGCCACTTTTATGCTGTGCGACCTTGGGCAAGTCGCTTCACTTCCCTGGGCCTCAGTTACCTCATCTGTAAAATGAGACTGTGAGCCCAAAGTGGGAAAGGGACTGTGTAATAATAATGATGATGATATTTGTTAAGTGCTTACTATGTGCCAGGCACTGTACTAATCACTGGTGTGGATACAAGCAAATTGGGTTGGGCACAGTCCCTGTCCCACTGGGGCTCACAGTCTTAATCCCCATTTTACAGATGAGGTATAATAATATAATGTTGGCATTTATTAAGCACTTACTATGTGCAGAACACTGTGCTAAGCGCTGGGGGAGATACGGGTAATCAGGTTGTCCTACATGAGGCTACAGTTAATCCCCATTTTACAGATGAGGTAACTGAGGCACAGAGAAGTTGTGACTTGCCCACAGTCACACAGCTGACAAATGGCAGAGCCGGGAGTCAAACCCATGACCTCTGACTCTGAAGCCCAGGCTCTTTCCGCTGAGCCACGCTGGTAACTGAGGCACAGAAAAGTTAAGTGACTTGCCCAAGGCCACATAGCAGACAAGTGGTGGAACAGGGATTAGAGTCCAACTTGGTTTGCTTATATCCTCCCCAGCAATTAGTAAAGTGCCCGGGACCTAGTAATGGCTTAACAAACGCCATATTTATTATTATTATTAGTAGTAGTAATATTGGGTAGATTTATTGGTTGATTGATTGACCGACTAATATAGTGTTCTGCACAGTAAGTACTCAATAAATATGATTCATTAATTGATTGCAGATGGAGGGGGCAGGGAACAAAAGATTGGTGCAGGATAAGGGGGAGCTCCGGGGTTAGGTTAGGTTGGGTGGAGGGGAGGGAGGGGCTGGACATGGAGAAGGAGCAGGGACCCAGCTGGCAGGGAGATGGATAAGCGGGCAAGGTTGGGGAGGGGGCCAGACAGAGAGAAGGGGATGGGGGGTCCCCCACCTGCCCACCTGCCTCTTACCCTGCCTGAAGCTGGAGTCAATGGAGCGCCGCTCTCCCACACAACTGTTGGTGGTTGGCCGGCAGGTCAGGTCGACCAGTTGGTGCAACCGCAGCTTCCTGCAGTAGATCGAGGCGGCCTCAGGTTCCAGGGCAATGAGCAGCTCATCTGGGGCTTCGGGGGACACCAGTCCGGCCTGGGCCAGGGAAGGGAAGGGTTAACTGAGTGGCAGAGTCCTCCCCCTTCTTCCTCCGCTCCAGACCTGGGTCCCCCACCCCACCCCCCCCAACCTTCTTCCCTACCCCCTCCTCCCTCCTTTCCCCTCTCCAGTTCCTGCTTTTCCCCCCACCCCGTTCCTGCTCCTCCTGCTCCACCCCTGCCCCTCCCCCGGCTGCACTCCCTGCCTCTTCTTCTCCCCTCCCTGTGCTCTTCCCCCACCTCCTCTCTCCCCCCATCCCTCCCCGAGATCCTCCTTCCATCCCCATTTCCTTCAGTTCACTCCTGCTCCCCCTCTTGCTCCACTCCCAACTCTGCCTCCTCCCCAGGGTGATCTTTCCTCCACCCCCTTCCCAAACTAAGTTGCGGTCCTGGAGATTAGTGCACAGGGAGCCCTCTCCCCCTGACATGCTACTCTTATTTCAATCAATCAATAATATTTATTGAGTATTTACTGTATGCAGAGCACTGTACTAAACGTTTGGGAGAATACAATATAATTGAGTTGGTAGACACGTTTCCTCCCCATGAGGAGCTTACAGTCTAGAGGGGGAGACAAATAGTAAAATAGGTAAATAATGGAAAAGCACATAAGTGCTATGGGGCTGAGGAAGGAGTGAATAAAGGGTGCAAATCCAAGGTCAAGCATATCTGCATATACTTTGCATAGGATTGGCATATTTGTCAACCTTGTCCCTCACTTCTCTCAAAACCCCTTTTCCTCCCCCCAAACCCCCAACTCTGCTTTCCCTCTGGGTCCAGCCCCTGCCAGCTCAGCTGAGAGCCCTGTCTAAAATCAATGCTGGTTGGGAACCACAACTCCCCATGGCCAATGGACACCTGCTCTTCTGCCCCCCACCCCACTTCAGTGGGCTTAAACAAAAGCATCAGGAGGGAATTATGCTAGACAGAGAGAAGGACTTCCTGATGAGAAGTGTGAGACCTCCCCTCAGGAGGTCCTCTAACAGAGGCTGTTGGAGACCCTGTCCTTGGAGGGCAAAGAGCCGTCAGTAGAAGACGGACCTTCCCAAAGCAGGAGGATGGCCTAGGGGACCTCTGGAGGCCTTGCCTAGTCAACAGCCCCCAGGTTAGGTAGCAGGACTTGGCCCAGATGGGTGGGGAGCCCTGAAAGCCCCTAACTCTCAGCTCCTGGCTTGGTGCTTTGCTTGCCCAGATTTCTGGTTCTGAATTCCCAGGATGCTCACTCTGCTCCATCCAGCTCTTCCCGGGAAGCAGTGTGGGCAAAAAGGCCTTCGGTGCTGCTGTCTGAGCCCAGCTGAGGGCGGGGATGGGGCCAGGTCAGCAGAGCTGCTTGTGCTGGTGGATTTCCTGCTCTGCTCCCCCATAGGCAACAAGCGTGCAGTGGAGGTGGGTGCAGCCCGTGGTGCTGCTGCGTGCCCAGCTCCAGCCCCAGCCCTTGCCCAGAAACTCTCACCAAGAAGTTCCTTCCCACCCCTCTGCCCCTGACCCATGCACTCTTTCTCCTCCCTCCACTCCTATCTGAAGTCACTTTTGGCTCTGGCTCCAACCCTGCCTCTGCTCACTGTCCCCTCGTCCAACGACTGTCCCGCCTCTGAGTCACATTACTCCTCAGGCCTGGCCCGGCCTGGAATGCCCTTCCCGCTCCCCTTTGGGACCCTCTCCCTGGCCTCCACCCGCCTGCCCCATGGCTCTGCTCACCAGGTAGGCTGCCTCCCGCATGAATTGCTTGGCTGGCTGCTTCCAGATGGCAGGCACTGTGAGTACCCAGCGGATGGCATTCCTCTTGGGCAGAGCAGGGC
Organism: Ornithorhynchus anatinus; assembly: GCF_004115215.2. Classification (NCBI taxonomy): domain Eukaryota; kingdom Metazoa; phylum Chordata; class Mammalia; order Monotremata; family Ornithorhynchidae; genus Ornithorhynchus; species Ornithorhynchus anatinus. Next base: position 18,302,344 of record NC_041745.1, on the reverse strand, counting down.
ACTGGTCCCGCAACTCCTGGGAAGGGGTGACAGAGAAAGCCATCAGATGGGGGTTCCACTCTCCCCCTGCCCAGGCAGGTGTCCCTGAAGGGATGGGAGAGGCCTGACTCTTTGGATCCAAAATCTCCTAGGGTCCTGTCCACCCACCCCAGAGGTCAGGGAGTACCTGCACGGCGTGCTGCTTGAAGAAGCGGAGGGCATGGGCAAAGACCTCCAGGGCTGGCATCTTCTTCCCATTGACTGCTTCCAGCTCTGTCTTCATGGTCAGGTCCTGGAGATGGAGACAGTGGAATGGGACTCTGATCCTGGCAGACAGTGAAGGAGGGGCAGTCCCTACGAGTCAGTGGTCTCATTCCCCTTTCCCTTTTTGAGGGAGAGAAAGGTCAAGAGGTGTCAGACTGGAGGCTGCTCCCTGCAGGCTTCTGCGCTTATCCTTGCCTCTTCACTCCAATCTTTGCTCTCTCCCTTCAAGCCCAGACCCCATACCTCCTCATGCCACCCCCACTCCCTCCAAGGTCAGCACTCTACCCCCAAGCTCTGCCTTAATGCTGAAATTTCTAACTCTTCTCCCTAGCCAGAATCCCAGCTTGCCCAGGGAGATGAAGGCTCCTGAGATGACCGGGGGATGAGGAGAGGGGAGGAAGGGGAGGGGCAGAGTCTCAGGACTGGTCCCAGCTGGGCTTCTCACACTGGTGCTGTGGATCTTCATCTTGAACTTCTCGAAGTAGAGCCAATCCCGGGCTTCATCGGGGTCCAGGTCATGGTAGTAGTCACGGGCAGTGTAGCCAAAGCTGTGGAAGGCGCCATCGGGTGTCAGCAGCAGACTGGTGGGGGTCTTCTGGTGAGCCACCCCTGGGTCGCCCCCTTCCCACTTCCTGAAATGGAATGGAGCCAAGTCAGTCTGAAAGTGGGTTACTAACCAATCTGGGCAGAGCGTCTGTCTGCTTTGGGCACATCCTTGGGCTAGAGACTGTGGGATGGATAAAGGGAGGAAGCGACATGGTCAGGGGCTCTCAAGGGGCTGCCAGTACTGGGTGTTGTGGGAGGGACAGAAGAAGGAGACAGTCTTTGCCCTTGAGGGGCTGCCAGTCTGATGGGGCAGACAGGGAACACACACACCCACACACACACACACCCCCACACCCACACACACAAGTACTAGGAGCTGGGGGAGGCACAGAGGAATTAAGACTGTGAGCTCCATGTGGGACAGGGACTGTGTCTAACCTGATTTGCTTGTATCCACCCCAGCATTTAGTATAGTGCCTGACACATAGTAAGCTCTTAACAAAGCGCTTAGTACAGTGCTCTGCCAAAAGTAAGTGCTCAATAAATACGATTGAATAAATGTGATTGAATGAACAAATATCACAATTATTACTATTATTCCCCTTCCGCACCTCTCTCTTCCTACCCCAAGAAGACACACCTATCATGGTCTGCATCTTCTTGCTTTGGGGGAAACTGAAGCACAAAGGGGACAAAAGGGACATGACTCAAAGTCAGAACCAGATGTGGCACTCTGCTGAGCCCCTTTCAATCCCAACCTGTGCTGTGGGGGTCTAGGTGGGGCAGGGATGAAGGAGGGTGAGGTGGGTAAGGCCAATTTCTGCTTCCTATACAACATGTGGCTTGCCAGAAGGGAGCCAGGTTGCAGTCTTAGGTTCTAATCCCACCTGAGCACTTGTGCTGGGTGATCTGAGGCAAACCATTTAACCTGTCTGAGCCTGGATATACAACTGGGGTGGGGGCTACGTCTAAAGGCGGAGAAAGTCAAGAGACAGTCCTCCTCCTCCATCCTCAGGCCTTTCTGATTTATCTCAATGCAGGTTCTGAGACAGAAAGCCATGGGGTCCGTAACACATAGTGAGGATGATAGATTGATGCTTACAGGGGAAAAGACGGGGAAGAGCTGGGGTGTGGGGCTAGAGGCTTGCAGAGGTGGGGATGATGGAGAGGCTTATCCAGGACTAGGCAGCAGACAAGCCAGACTGCCACTAATTCCATTGCAGCCTTCCTGGATCTGGACAGGGATCAGGAGGGGTCAGGGAGCTGTTTTTTGGGGTTTTATTTGGAAAAAGCCTCTGTGAGAAGCCTTGTTAACCAGACTCAGCCAGGTTACTGGGCTGGCAGGGGGCTGGCTGGTTTGGGGGTGGGGAGGAAGCTGTCTCCAGAAGACTCCTATCCAATTGTTGGCCAAAGCCAGGAGTGAACAATAATCTTGTGCTGGAAAACATCCCTCCAGATGCCGGGAGCCTCAGGAAGAATGAGTGTGATGGGAAGGATCTTGAGGGTGTTGAGGAGGCCCACATGGGTGACAGGGAGAACTAGGAGGGCAATCGTGAGACTGTCAGGAAGGTCACTGTCATCAGAACCTCCTGAGGAACCCCTGCTCACACAGTCTTTCCTGACAGACTCTCCCTCTTACGATGGGCAGAAGATTTTGGTTCTCGTCTATCCCAGGAGTGCTGTGATCAAATGCCTCCTCTGAGCCTCACTGTTTCTGTGTACCTCTGCTCCCTCCAACCTCACCACCCCCTGAGGAAATGGGCTGAGGAATAATAATAATAATAATAATGATGATGATAATTGTGGTATTTGTTAAGTGCCAGGCGGTGTACTAAGCACTGGGGTGGATACAGGCAAATCGGGTTGGACACAGTCCCTGTCCCACATGGGGCTCACAGTCTCAATCTTCATTTTACAGATGAGGTAACAGAGGCCCAGAGAAGTAAAGTGACTTGCCCAAGGTCACAGAGTAGACAAATGTTGGACTAGAAACCATGACCTTCTGACTCCAAGGCCCAAGGTCTATCCACTATGCCAAGTTGCTTCTCCAATGAGATTATTGTCCCAAAGTACTGTAGACACTGAGGATAAACAATGACAATTGTGGTATTTGTTAAGCACTTACTAGGTGCCAAGTACTGTACTGGGCGCTGGGGTAGATAAAAGATAATCGGGTTGGGCAGGGTCCCTGACCCAAACGGGGCTCACAGTCTAAGTAGAAGGAAGAACAGGTATTAAATCTCCATTTCACAGATGAGGAAACTGAGGGCCACAGAAGTGAAGTGACATACCCAAGATCATACAGGGAAGTGGCAGAGCAGAGATTAGAACCCAGGTGCTCTGACTCTGTGCCACGGGTCTTGAGGACCTTAAAATAGATCAGTCAGCTGGGCCCTGGACCCAAGAGGAGGGAGACAGATAGAGAAACAACTTACCCAAATCCTAGGCTGAACTTCTCATTCATTCAAACGTATTTATTGAGTACTTACTAGGTGCTCCCCACTGTACTAAGCCCTTAGGAGAGTACAATACAACAATAAACAGACACATTCACATTCCCTGCCCACAATGAGCTTTCAGTCTAGAGGGGGAGACAGATGTTAATATAAATCAATAAATAAGAGGTGTACATAGGTGCTGTGATAGAGGGATGAGAAATGGGAGCAAGTCCAGGTGATGCAGAAGGGAGTGTGAGAAGAGGAAAGGGGGGTTTAGTCATGGAAGGTCTCTTGGAGGGGATATACCTTCAATAAGTAATTGTCTGTTGGATTTGAGGAGGGAAGGCATTCTAAGCCAGAAGCAGGATGTGGGTGAGAGGTCAGCAGCGAGATAGATGAGATCAAGGCACAATGAGAAGGTTAGCATTAGACAAGTGAAGTTTGTGGGCTGGGTCATAGTAGGAGAGTAGCCAAGTGAGGGTAGGAGGGGGCAAGGTGATTTAGTGCTTTGAAGCCAATGGTGATAAATTTTTGTTTGCTGCAGAGGCGGATGGGCAACCACTGGAGTTTCTCAAGGAATGGAGAAACATGTCTTCAGTGATTATGTAGGAAAATGATTTGGGCAGCAGAGTGAAGAGAGACAGGTCGCTGGGAGATCAGCAAGGAGGCTGAAGCAGTAATCCAGGCAGGATAAAATTAATTTGGTAGCAGTTTGGATGGAGAGGAAAGGGTGGATTTTAGGCAGGAGGAAGTCCTGACTTGGGTGTGACCCCGGCCTTGGGCGTGCCCTTTCCTTCTGACAAAGAAACCAGCAGGAGAAAGGGAAGGGGAGGCCGGAGGCTGGTCTTGGGAAAGGCAGCTAGGGAAACTCTGTGTATTGTCTATTTGCCCCTCCCCTCCAGAGGACTGCTTCTGTGACACTTTTACAAGATAAACTTACTGTTCCCAGAGTCTCTGCCAGCATGGTGGGAGGGAGCAGGGGCCAGTAGTAGTAGTAATCCTGGGGCTAATAGAATGCCTACTGAATGGAAGGTGCTTTACTAAGTACTCGGGAAGGTCCAGAGAGATGCAATAAGCAGCTTGGGTGTGGTTTTCCAGATCTATCTTTCTGCTCTTTTGGGGGTGTTCACAACAACTCCTCCACAACTTGAGCCCATAGCCACCTCTGAGGCCCCTCTTCTGGGTCCTCTGTAGTGTCTGTGCCTTCAGAGGGTGCCCCAAGGGGCAACAGGGGACACAGGGTGGCAGTGGGGACCCATATGAGGCGGCATGGGTGAGGCTGAAGTGGCAACCTCAGGCATTTGGGCCCCAAGCTCGGCCAGCTGGGCCAAATGACGGGTGCCACCCTTTGGTGTCCACCCTGGGGGCTTCCCCCTTGGGCAGGTGGGCATGCGAGGCAGATTGCATCCCACCTTCCTCAGTGCTTAGTGCAGTGCTTGGCTCCTAGTAAGCACCTAATGAATACCACAGTTCTTATTAAGGGAAGGATAGCTATAGCCTGGGGAGCCATCTCATACCAGAAATGGAGAAGGCACAGCACTGCCGGCCTGGGCCTCCTTCCATGCCCTCCCATGCCAGCCCTCCCCTCTCCTCCTCTGCCACTCACCTCATCATGTGGATGGCTTCAGGGTCATTGGAGAAGCTGAAGGCATAGCCGCTAGAAGTAGTGCCGAAGTCAATGGCCACCACCACGGAGAAGGGGGATGGCTGAGGGGTCCGTGTCTCGCTTCTCTGAAAATATAGTGTGGGGGGAGACTGAAAGTAAGCGAGGCCCCCAGGGAGCCAGTGCCTTGACCCTGGGACTGGCTGCCCTCCCCATTGCAGGGGCAGACTCCCTCCCGGAGGGAGCATTTCCACCAACTCTATTGTGTACCATTTTATACAATCTCTACCTTTATCAACTCTGAAATCCCTCTACCCGACCAAAACCTCCTCAGCTGCCTTCTCTCCTACACACCCACTCCCTGCAAATCTGTCCTGTTCCCTCACAGAGACCATGGATATTTTGACCCCACGCAATTTTCTCAAATCATCATGCCCCATTTAGTTTCCATACCCACACTACCTTCCCATGACCACAATGATGCCCTCAACACCACTCTCTCTACTGAACTCAACTCACTTGTACCCCTATACCTTCATCAATATTGTACCACCAACCCAAAGTCCTGGATCAGCTCTACAGTCCTTTTCCTTTGCTCCTGTGCATGAACTACCAAGTGTCTTTGGTGGAAATCCAGATATTAGGCACACCATGTCCACCTCAAGCTCATCCTTGCCTGCTTCATCTCTGTTCTCGCCTTTGCCTGGCAAAATTATTTCTCCATCCTTATTGACTCCCGTGCCCACTGCCCTCGCTAAGTTGTTTCTGGCATTCAGCTCCCTCCTCCAACTCCCTGTCCCCCGCCTTCCTCATCACTTATCCCTAATAGCCTGGCCATTTACTTTATTCATTCATTCAATTGTATTTATTGAGCACTTATTGTGTACAGAGACTGTGCTAAGCACTTGGAAAGTACAATTCAACAATAAAGAGAGAGACAATCCCTGCCCACACCAGGCATACAGTCTAGAAGGGGGGAGACAGAACACCAAAACAAGTAAACAGGCATCAGTATAAATAATTAGAATTATAGATATATACACATCAAAACAAGTAAACAGGCATCAATATAAATAGAATTATAAATATGTACAAATATACACAAGTGCTGTGGGGCAGGGAGAGGGGGTAGAGCAAAGGGAGCAAGTTGGGGTGACGCAAAGGGGAGGGGGCCCTGAGGGAAAAGGGGGGCTTAGTCTGGGAAGTCCTCCTGGAGGAGGTGAGCTTTCATAAAAGCTTTGAAGGGGGGAAGTGTGCTAGTTTGGCAGATATGAGGAGGGAGGGCATTCTAGTCCAGAAGTAGGACGTGAGCCAGAGGTCAACATCGGGACAGGCGAGAACGAGGCACAGTGAGAAGGTTAGCACCAGAGGAGCAGAGTGTGAGGGCTGGGCTGTAGAAGGTGAGAGGGAGGTGAGGTATGAGGGGGCAAGGTGATGGAGAACTCTAAAGCCAATAATGAGGAGTTTTTGCTTGATACAGAGGTTGATAGGCAACCACTGGAGACTTTTGAGGATGGGGGTGACATGCCCTGAGCATTTCTGTAGAATGATAATCTAGGCAGTGGAGTAAAGTATCGACTGAATAGGGAGAGGTAGGAGGTTGAGAGGTCAGAAAGGAGGCTGATGCAGTAATCCAGTCGGGATAGGATGAGTGATTGTACTAACGTGGTAGCGGCTTTAGATGGAGAGGAAAGGGTGGATCTTAGCGATGTTGTGAAGGTGAGACTGGCAGGCTTTGGTGATGGATTGGATATGTGGGGGTGAATGGGATAGCAGAGTCAAGAATGACACCCAGGTTGCAGGCTAGTGAGACGGGAAAGATGTGCCTTCAGTAAGGGTTTGAGGGGGGTGGAGAGTAACTGTCTATCAGATTTGATGAGGGAAGGTTTCCAGGCCAAAGGCAGGATGAGGGCAAGAGGTCAGTGGCAAGATAGATGATATTGAGGCACAGTGAGAAGGTCAGCATTAGAGGAGTGAAGTGTATGGGCTAGGTTGTAGTAGGAGAGTAGAGAGGTGAGGTAGGAAGGGACAAGGTGATTGAATGCTTTAAAGCCAATGGTAAGGAGTTTTTGTTTGATGCAGAGGTGGTTGGGCAACCACAGTGACAGGAAAGTCAGGGAGAGGACAGGGTTTGGGAGGGAAAAATTGAAACCATCAGGCATGAATACCCTAAAATCTCCCCCAATTTCCTCTCCAGTTCCTCTCTTGTCCTGCCCCTTCTTCAACTCTCCCATCTTTCCGTATCTCAAGAGGAGATCATCTGCCTTCTTTCAAAATCCACCCCCTCCACCTGTGCCTCTGACTCTAGTCCTTTGCACCTTATCAAAGCATTATTATTATAATTATTCCCTTATTCCCTTCCTGACCACCATCCTCAACTCTATGCTCTCCAATGGCCTTTTCCCCACTGCTTTCCAACATGCCCATGTCTCCCCTAACCTAAAAAAGTCCCTTGACCCCATGGCTCTCTCCAGTTATCGTCTTATCTACCTCCTACCATTTCTCTCCAAATTATTTGAGTTGAGGTGCCTACACCTACTGTCTCCAGTTCCTCTCCTCCTATTCTCTCCTTGACCCCCTCCAATCAGGCTTCTGCCCCTTTCACTCCACAAAAACTGCCCTCTCAAGGTCACAAATAATACCCTTGTCAAATCCAATGACCTCTACTCCATCCTAATCCTCTTTGACCTCTCAGCTGCCTTTGACATTGTTGACCGTCTCCTTCTCTTGGAAATGGTATCCAACCTTGGCTTCCCCGATACTTTCCTCTCCTGGTTCTCCTATCTCTCTGGCCGCTCATTCTCAGTTTCTTTCATGGGCTCCTCCTCTGCCTTCTACTCCCTAATTGTGGGGGTCCCTCAAGGTTCAGTTCTGGGTCCTCCTCTAGTCTCCATCTACACCCACTCCCTTGGAGAATTCACTCACTCCCATGTCTTCAACTACCATCTCAGTGTGGATGATTCCCAAATCTACATCTCCAGCCTTGATCTCCCTCCTTCTCTGCAGTCTCACACTTTCTCCTGCCTTCAGAACATCTCTTCATGGATAGCCCACAGACAATTCAAATTAAATTATGCCCAAAACAGAACTTTTCCTCTTCCCAGAGAAGAAGCATGGCCTAGTGCATACATCATGGGCCTGGGAGTGAGAATATCATGGGTTCTAATCCCGGCTCCACCACTTGTCTGCTATGTGACCTTGGGCAAGTCATTTAATTTCTGTGGGCCTCAATTCTCTCATCTGTAAAATGGAATTAAGACTATGGGTCCTATGTGGTTCAGGGGCTGTGTCCAACCTGATTATCTTGTATCTCCCCCAGCGCTTAGAACAGTGCCTGGCACATCCTAAGTGCTTAACAAAACCATTATTATTATTCCCACCTAAACCCTACCCTCTTCTGTCATTGTAGACAACACCACTATCCTCCCTGTCTCACGAGCCTGTAACCTTGATGTTATCCTAGACTCATCTCTCTCAATCAACCCACATACTCAATCTGTCACTAAATCCTGTCAGAGCATCACTAAAATCCACCCTTTCTTCTCCATCCAGACTGCTATCATGTTAATCCAAGCATTTATCCTGCCCTGCCCTGATTACTGTATCAATCACAGGAGACCTCCCAGTCTCCTGTTACTCCCAAACCCTGTCCTCCCCCTGACTTTCCCAGCACTGTAGATGGCACCACCATCCTTCTTGTCTCATAAGATCATAATCTTGATGTTATCCTTAACTCCTCTCTCTCATTCAACCCCCATGTTCAATCCATCACTAAATCCTGTCGGTTCGACCTTCACAATATTGCTACAATCAGCCCTTTCCTCTCCATTCACACTTTAATAAAATCACTTACCCTAAACTGCCTTGATTACTATATCAGCCTCCTTGCTGACCTCCCTGCCTCCTGTCTCTCCCCACTCCAGTCCATACTTCATTCTTCCAGCTAGATCATTTTTCTATAAAAACATTCAGGCCATGTTTCCCTCTCAAGAACCTCCAGTTGTTACCCATCCACCTCTGCATCAAACAGAAACTCCTCACCATTGGTTTTAAAGCACTTTATCACCTTGTCCCCTCCTACCTCACTTCGTTACTCCCCTACTACAACCCAGCCTGCACACTTTGCTCCTCTAATGCTAACTGTCTCAATGTACCCAGATATCCTCTTTCTCGCCACTGACCTCTCTCCCATGTCCTGCCTCTGCCTTGGAATGCCCTCCCGCTTCCTATCCAACAATTACTCTCCCCACCTTCAAAGCTTTATTTAAAACACATCTCTCTCCACTTTTCATTCATTCAATAGTATTTATTGAGCGCTTACTATGTGCAGAGCACTGTACTAAGCGCTTGGGATGAACAAGTCGGCAACAGATAGAGACAGTCCCTGCCGTTTGACGGGCTTACGGTCTAATCGGGGGAGACGGACAGACAAGAACAATGGCACTAAACAGCGTCAAGGGGAAGAACATCTCGTAAAAACAATGGCAACTCAATAGAATCAAGGCGATGTACAATTCATTAACAAAATAAATAGGGTAACGAAAATATATACAGTTGAGCGGACGAGTACAGTGCTGTGGGGATGGGAAGGGAGAGGTGGAGGAGCAGAGGGAAAAGGGGAAAATGAGGCTTTAGCTGCGGAGAGGTAAAGGGGGGATGGCAGAGGGAGTAGAGGGGGAAGAGGAGCTCAGTCTGGGAACGCCTCTTGGAGGAGGTGATTTTTAAGTAGGGTTTTGAAGAGGGGAAGGGAATCAGTTTGGCGGAGGTGAGGAGGGAGGGCGTTCCAGGACCGCGGGAGGACGTGACCCAGGGGTCGACGGCGGGATAGGCGAGACCGAGGGACGGTGAGGAGGTGGGCGGCAGAGGAGCGGAGCGTGCGGGGTAGGCGGTAGAAAGAGAGAAGGGAGGAGAGGTAGGAAGGGGCAAGGTGATGGAGAGCCTTGAAGCCTAGAGTGAGGAGTTTTTGTTTGGAGCGGAGGTTGATAGGCAACCACTGGAGTTGTTTAAGAAGGGGAGTGACATGCCCAGATCGTTTCTGCAGGAAGATGAGCCGGGCAGCGGAGTGAAGAATAGACCAGAGCGGGGCGAGAGAGGAGGAAGGGAGGTCAGAGAGAAGGCTGACACAGTAGTCTAGCCGGGATATAACGAGAGCCCGTAATAGTAAGGTAGCCGTTTGGGTGGAGAGGAAAGGGCGGATCTTGGCGATATTGTAGAGGTGAAACCGGCAGGTCTTGGTAATGGATAGGATGTGTGGGGTGAACGAGAGGGACGAGTCAAGGATGACACCGAGATTGCGGGCCTGCGGGACGGGAAGGATGGTCATGCCATCCACGGTGATAGAGAAGTCTGGGAGAGGACCGGGTTTGGGAGGGAAGATGAGGAGCTCAGTCTCGCTCATGTTGAGTTTTAGGTGGCGGGCCGACATCCAGGTGGAGACGTCCCGGAAGCAGGAGGAGATGCGAGCCTGAAGGGAGGGGGAGAGGACAGGGGCGGAGATGTAGATCTGCGTGTCATCTGCGTAGAGATGGTAGTCAAAGCCGTGAGAGCGGATGAGTTCACCGAGGGAGTGAGTGTAAATGGAGAACAGAAGAGGGCCAAGAACTGACCCTTGAGGAACTCCAACAGTTAAAGGATGGGAGGGGGAGGAGGCTCCAGCGAAGGAGACCGAGAATGACCGGCCAGAGAGGTAAGAGGAGAACCAGGAGAGGACAGAGTCCGTGAAGCCAAGGTGAGATAAGGTATGGAGGAGGAGGGGATGGTCGACAGTGTCAAAGGCAGCAGAGAGGTCAAGGAGGATCAGAATGGAGTAGGAGCCATTGGATTTGGCAAGAAGGAGGTCATGGGTGACCTTAGAGAGAGCAGTCTCAGTAGAGTGCAGGGGACGGAAGCCAGATTGGAGGGGGTCTAGGAGAGAATGGGAGTTAAGGAATTCTAGGCATCGATTGTAGACGACTCGTTCTAGGATTTCAAAGCACATCTCCTCCAAGAAGTCTTCCCTAACTAAACCCTCCTTCCCTCTTCTCCCACTCCCTTCTGCATCACCCTGACTTCCTCCCTTTGTTCATCCCCTCCCCAGCTCCATAGTACTTATGTAATTTATTTATATTAACTTATATTAATATATTAGACTGTAAGCTCATTATGGGCAGGGAATGTGTTTGTTATATTGTACTCTCCAAAGTGCTTACTACAATGCTCTGCACCCGTAAGCGCTCAATAAATATGATTGACTGACTCCCCACTTCAGTCCATACTTCACTCTGCTGCCCAGATCATTTTTCTACAAAAACGTTCAGGCCACGTTTCTGCACTCCTCAAGAGCCTCCAATGGTTGCCCATCCATCTCCACATCAAACAGAAACTCCTTAGCTGTAAAGCACTCAGTTACCTTGGTTCTTCCTACCTTACCTCGGTGCTTTCCTACTAATACCCAGACCACACACTTTGTTCCTCTAATGCCATGCTAGTGATTAAATCCTACTCCCTCCTACTTAGACTGAGCCCCATGTGGGACAGGGACTGTGCCCAACATGAGAAACCTATCTACCTCCAGTACTTATACAGCGCTTGACACATAGTAAGCGCATAAGAAATGACATAAAACAAACCTACTTACTATACTTCAATTTCATCTACCTCACCGACCTTTCTCCTACATCCTGCCTCTGGCCTGGAACACCTTCCCTCGTCACATCAGAAAGACTATCACTCTCCCTGGCTTCAAAGTCCTACTGAAGGCACATCTCCTCTCAGAGACCGACTAGAACCTCATATCCTCTTTTCCCACTCCCTTCTGCATCACCCTAGAACTTGGATGTGCACCCTTGATTCATCCCCCATAATCCCACAGCCCTTATGCATATACCCATAATTTATTTATATATTCATTCATTCAATCATATTTATTGAGCATTTTCTGTGTGCAGACCACTGTACTAAGTGCTTGGGAGAGTACAATACAACAATAAACAGACACATTCTCTGCCCACAACAAACTTACAGACTAGAGGTGGGGAGTGAGACCATATAAATAAATAAAATTACAGATATGTACATAAGTGTTGTGGGGCTGGGAGGGGGGATGAACCAAGGAAGAAAGTCAGGGCGACACAAAAGGGAGTGCAAGAAGATGAAAGGGGGGGCTTAGTCAGGGAAAGCCTCTTGGGGGAGATGTGCCTTCAGTAAGGCTTTGAAGGGGGTGGAGAGTAATTGTTTATCAGATTTGATGAGGGAAGGTTTCCAGGCCAAAGGCAGGATGAGGGCAAAAGGTCAGCGGCAAGATAGATGTTATTGAGGCACAGTGAGAAGGTCAACATTAGAGGAGTGAAGTGTGTAGGCTGGGTTGTAGTAGGAGAGTAGAGAGGTGAGGTAGGAAGGGACAAGGTGATTGAATGCTTTAAAGCCAATGGTAAGGAGTTTTTGTTTGATGCACAGGTGGATGGGCAACCACTGCAGTTTCTTGAGTAATGGAGAAATGTCCTGAACATTTTTGTAGGAAAATGATCTGGGCAGCAGAGTGAAGTATGGACTGGAGTGGGGAGAGACAGGAGGCTGGGAGGTCAGCAAGGAGATTGATGCAGTAATACAGGAGAGAGTGATTGTAATAAAGGTGTAGCAGTTTGGATGGAGAGGAAAGGGCAGATTTTAGCGATGTTATGAAGGAGGGGACGATAAAATTTAGTGATGGGTTGAATGAGAGAGGAGTCAAGGATAACACCAAGGTTATGGGTTTGTGAGAAAGGAAGGATGTGGTGCCATCTACAGTGAGGGGAAAGTCAGGAGGAGGACAGAGTTTTGGGAGTTCTGTTTTGGACATGTTAAGCTTAAGGTAGTGGAAGGACATCCAAGTACAGATGTCTCAAAGTCAGGACAATATGCAAGACTGCAGAATGGGAGAGACTATCAGGGCTGGAAATGTAGATTTGGTTATCATCTATGTAGAAGTGGTAGTTGAAGCCATGGGAGCAAATGAGGTCTCCAAGGGAGACTAGAAGGGGACCCAGAACTGAACCTTGAGGGACCCCCACACTTAGGGGGTGGAGCCTGCAAAGGAGACTGAGAATGAGCAGCCAGAGAGATAAGAGAACAAGGAGAGGACAGTGTTAGTGAAGCCAAGGTATAATAGTGTTTCCAGGGGAAGGGGTTGGTCAACAGTCAAAGACAGCTGAGAGTCAAGGAGGATTAGGATGGAGTAGAGGCCATTGGATTTGGCAAGGAGATCACTGGTGGCCTTGAGAGGGCAGTTTGTGAGGAGTGAAGGGGACAGAAGCCAGATTGGAGGGGGTCAAGGAGGGAATTGGAGGAGAGGAACTGGAGATAGCAGGTGTAGACAACTCCTTTAGTGAGAGGAATGGTAGGAGGAAGATGGGTGATAACTGAAGGGAGGCGTGGGTCAAGGGCGGGTTTTCTTAGGATAGGGGAAACATGGACATGTTTGAAAGTCGTGGGGAAGAAGCCATTGGAGAGCAAACAGTTGAAGAATGGCTGTAAGGGAGGGAAGAAGAGAGTAGGCAAGGTTTTGATAAGGTGTGAAGGAATAGGGTTGATGTGCAGGTGGAGGGGGTGGATTTTGAGAGAAGGCATAATTATGTCTGTCTCCCCCCTGAGACTGTAAGCTTGTTGTGGGCAGGGAATGTGTCTTTCAACTCTGTTATACTGAACTCTTCCAAGTGCTTAGTACAGTGTTCTGCATGCTGTAAGTGCTCAATAAATACTACTAGTTGATTGATTGGCCCTGCTTTCATTCATTCAATCCCTTCCCTCTGTAACTATTAACTCTACTGGACTCTCTCAAGCTCTCAGAGCAGTGTTCTCCACACACAAGACTGTAATCTTCTTGAGGGCAAAGATTGTAGATGAACTTTACTGGACCCTACCAAGTGCTTAATGCTTTCTGCACACAGTAATGACCTGATACACCCCATCTATTGACCGATCCCTTCCCTTGGGGAGATAGTTTCAGAAAAACTCTGGGGGCTGGTGGTAGGGCTGAGTCCCGGGGCTCAGCCTGGTAGGGCAGCAGGGCTCGTTCAGGCAAGTCCAGTGGCTTGTCAGCAGGATTCTGCCTGGAGGCGAAGGGAGGGGGAACCAGACAGGATTGATGCCACTGACTCCTCCCCACCACCCCTAGTGCTCCCATTGCCCATCTGGGCAACACAAGTGCCTTATCAGAGACTGGGCCTTGTGGGCAGGGTTGGACCCCAAGCACACAGTCATGGGCCCCTGCAGGAACCAGCTGTCCACCCACTGCAGAAAGGACAGGGATAGACAGTGGGCAGGGTCTTCAGGAGGAAAGGGACTTGCTGCTTCTCCCCGACTCACTAGCCGAATTGAGGGTTCTTCCACTGTCTCTCCTGTCCCCCTCCACCAACTGCCTCAAGTGGGTCTCAGGCTGCCCTGGGGTCCGGGTTGCTTGTGGGAGGTCTCGGGGCACCACTGATGTATGGGCAAATCCACGGGGGGTGGGGAAAGAGGGAGTCTCAGGCCACCTTTAGAATCCGAGCAGATCTTGAAGGAGGTTTCAGGCTAACCTTAGGGTCCAAGGGGCAGAAGATAGCAGCTATCTGCTCGGTGGACTCCTGAGGTATTTAACCATGGGAATGTTCCTCTGTCCTCTCAGAACTGCCCTCTGAGCATGGCTCTAATCAATGGTTTCCAGTCCTCCCATGTGACAAGAACTGTCGATGCCCTTCCCACCAAGCCCCAAGATCCCCCACCCCATACCCAGCCCTACTCCAAGCCCCAACCCCTGCAATCGCAATGGCGGTTCTCCCACACCAACCCCTCAGCCCTCAGGTTCTAGCCATACCAGTTTGGGTGTTGGGAAGGCCAAGACCCAGGAATAGCCCAGGTGGACAATGCTTTCAACCTAATGTATGCTCTGGGCAGCCCTGGCCCCAGGTCTAGATTTCCTCCCCTGCTGCCCCCTGCCTGCCCCTTACACCCATACTCACAGGAGATTGGGATGGGGTGAGCGGAGCGATGTTGCAGCTGTCCTGGGTCCTCGGGGAGCCTGGAGGAGTGGGAGTGGTGGACCTGTTCCCATTGGTACCTAAGAACACACACACACACACATACCTTAGATGAAGGAGATCTCAGAGTGGTAGAGAGAGGGAGAGAGAAAGGGAGAGAGAGGTAGTGGTGTGTGAGTGTGTGTGTGCGCACGTGTGTGCATGCATGCGTGTTTTGGGAGGTGGCTGGGTCTGGCCTTCCAGCTTGCAGGCGCCCAGTTTAATAAGCTTTCTCCCACCTGCTGGTCCTCCCCCAGTGTCTGACTCCTCCACATGTTTCCAATTAAGGTCTGATTTAACAATCACACCCTCCCTGGACTGGCTGGCTGTCCCCCGCCCTCCCCCCCCCCATCATCAGGTTCTCTGGCCTCCCAGAGGCAGATGGAGCCCAGCTGGAGGGGAGTGAAGTGGGGGTTCTGCTGAGGTGGCATGGAGCAGGGTCTGGAACAGTAAAGAACAGAGCTGGGGGCTGACAGTGTCAGGGGAGACTCTACTGCAGGGGAGAACTGGATTCCCCCCCCCCCCCCCCCCCCCGCCCCAGTCCCCAGAGAACAAGATAGGAGAGGTTGGATGTTTGGACAGAGGAGATGTGAGAGGATTCCCTAGGAGACTGCTGAGCTGTCTCTCCCACTGGCAAGGGCATAGACTAATTGGCCCCTCTGGTCTCTGGCTTTAAGGAAAGTGTGCTATGCCTCAGAGGTTTTTTGGTGATGGTTGGGAAAGGGGCAGGGACAAGGGCTCGAAGTAGCCACAAAAGAGACCAGAGGAGTCTGACAGTCCATCTTGCCATGAGGAGAGGGCTGTAGACTGGGGGGTGGGTGTTGGCAGGAGGATGCCTGTCTTATTGGGAGCTCTGCTCTCACATTCCTCTCCTAGACCCGGTGAGGTGTGGGCTATCCCACGTTAATGGACTCAAGAGGAAGGAAAGAAAAAAGAGTGGGGGAAGAGAGTGGAAGAAAAGGAGAGGGGGCTAAAGGGGGAAGAATTAGGGAGGGGACAAGTTCCATGCGCTGAGCCAGGAAGGTGCTGTGGATAAGAAAATTAATAATGGTATTTATTGTTTACTATGTGCTAAGCTCTGGGTTGGATTCAAGATAATCAGGTTGAACACAGTCCCTGTCCCATGGGAATTCATAGTTAATGGGGAGGGAGAACAAGTATTGAATCTTCATTTTACAGATGAAGAAACTGAGACACAGAAAAGTGAAGTGATTTATCTAGGGTCACCCAGGAGGCAAATGGCAGAGACACGATCAGAGCCCACGCCCTCTGACTCCTAGACAACACTGCTTCTCAAGGGGGCAGCTGATCGCCGCCCCCCAAGCCACCCAGAAACCAACTGGCCTAGGCCAAGGGCAGGGTACTTGGAGTCTTGGCCCACCTTCTCCACTGACTTGCTGTGTATTCTGAGCAGGTGGTTAGTCCTCTCTGGGCCACTGGGCTTCTCCAGTGGAGAACTGGGGAGGCAGAAGGATTTGGGGCATTCATCCTCCCTAGAAGTTTGTTCAGCTGTGTGGTCTAAAGCCCTTGAAGCTCTCCAGCAACCTCTCCTCGCACTTGTACCTTTCACTGTATCTGTCTTACACACCTTTGAGTACCATGAGGTCCCGGTGGACACTCAGTAAATACTATAGACAGATTGACTGATGGACTGAGGAGGAGGCTGAACTGGAGGAGGGACTGAGCCTGGGCAGGGAGAGAAGAAGGAGAGTGGCTTGGTCCGGGGTAGCTAGTCTCCTGAGGGATAGGGCAGGGAGGGGACCAATGAGGATTAGCAGATGGAAGGTTCTGAGGCCTCTGTGGGGACAGGAGAGGGAGCCAGGGCAAGAAGTGAGTGGACATGGCTGAGGTGTCGGGGGGGTGTGGAGAAAGGGAAGCGGGAAGAGGGGTAGGGGCGGGAGAGAGGGGCAGGGCAGAGCCTGGGGAGAGGAGTCAGGAAGGAAGGGTTTCGCTAGCCAGGCTTTGTGAGAGCTTCCTGCCTCAGCTACACCCGAACTGAGCCAGAGGGGGATGGAACAGCACAGAATGGGACGTTCCTGAAACCTGCTCCTGCCCCTGGACAATCCCCTGCACCTCTACTACACTGATACATTCACAAAAACACTCCTTCACAATAATATACATACCCAAGAATCATGCCCTCACCCCTCTTCCCCAAAACATAAAAGACACACCCATGCCCCTCAAATCCACTCCAGAATCCTGTCTCCAAAATCACTCAGAGACACACACCCCAGAGTCGTAACCCTTACACACTCACAAAGAAACACTCTCACATTCATCCCCCTATTTAAATACACCCCCCATAAACATAAGCATGCATGCGCGCGCACACACACACACACACACACACACACACGCACTATGTCTGCAGATTTTCACAGAGTTCCCCATCCAATCCCTCTGGTTAATGTGGAGAGAGAGAGAGGGGCAAAGGTAGGAAAAAGGGGAGAAGAGCAGAGGACGGGGGCACACAGAGATGGGTCCTTACTGATTTGCAGGCTGTGCATCTGGGCCTCTGGGACTGTCAACATCTTCACATTCCCCTAGAGCCTGGAGAGAGAGATAAAGAGAGAGAGAGAGAACTGCATTATTGACTGGGGGACACACCTGGCAGTGAAACCCTAGGCTGGGTCTCACTGGGTGCCCCTGGGGACTCTGGGGACTACATCCAACCCCCAGGGATGGGACCCTGCCAAGTCTCTCCCAGCGTTCCTGCCCTTCTTCCTTCTTCTTTCTTTCGAGCTACCAATGAAACAGACGCACCCACAACCTCAACACTGACAGGATCCCACACAGTCAGACACACTCAACTTAAGGCACACACACCTGGGCACACATTTGAACAGGCAGCTACAGACTTACCCACAAACACATCTGACATGTACACACAAACACAGAACATAAGCAGTGCACTCACACACAGATGCACAGATTCACACGTAGTCCCACACATTCATGCCTACACACACACACACACACAATAGAGAAACCAAAACTAAAGAACCATCACTCAGCCATCCTCTAATATGGCCACGTTATCTGCCCAGGCGGCAGGAAGAGGAGTTGGAGAACAATATCCAGCTGTCAGAACACTGTGAGTGACCAATCCTGATTGAATCATGGTTCCAGAGGGAAAAACTGGGTGAGGGGTCGGAGGGCAGACCTGGATCAAGGAAATGAAGATGGCCCAGCTCTGAGAGGAGAGGGACAGAGCTGGGATTTTCTCTCCTGGACAAGAAATGGCATAGTGTCTGGGTCACCCAAGTCTCCTTGGACAGGAAGGGTACTGTCAGAGGTTGGGGACATTCTCCATCTCCCCCCAGCCAGCAGGGGAAATGGCATGAGCTGCAGCATGAGGGATTCAGGTTAGGGTGGAAGAAGAAAAAAAAAAGTTAGCGATCTCATCCATCTTGCTGCTGACCACTTTCGCATGTCTTCCCCCTAGTCAGGAACTCCTTCCCCCTCTATATACACCAGACTACCACTCTCTCCGCCTTTGAAGCATTATTAAGGTCACATCTCCTCCGAAGGGTCTTCCCTGATTAAGACCTCTTTTCCCTCTTTATCATCTATGCACTTGGATCTGTGACTTTTGGACATTTGCCCCGCAGCACTTATGTACATATTTTAAAATTTTATATTATGAATTATTTATTCATATTAATGGCTGTCTCCCCCTCTGGACTGTAAGCTTGTTATGGTCAGGGAATGTTTCTGCTGATTCTCTTGTACTCTCCCAAGCACTTAATACAGAGCTCTGCAGATGGTAAGTGCTCAATAAATACCACTGATTGATTGATTGAAGTTCCTGATATTTGGGGATTTATAAGACCCTGAGTTGCGGGCCTAGGGAAAGTTGGGGAATTTTGAAAAACAGGAGAGATTTTTTTCTCTCTGGGACTCAATAGTTGCTGTCCTGCATGGTGACAGGGTTTGAAAGAGCTGTCCTCGGGAGGGACACTCTGGTTCCCCTGTTTCCTTGGTTTCCGGTCCAGCTATCCTGTTAACAAACACAAACCCACATACACACGTCAACCACCCCTCCCAAACAGCTCCTCATACACCTATAAATCAGAAACAATTTTCTGTCTATGCACCACACCCACAACCAACACAGTCAGACACACTCAGGGTACACCTACCTGGGACACATCTGTACAGGCATCCACAGGTCTGCTCACACGCATATCTGACAAATACACACAGACACAAGTACAGAACATAAATAATGCACTCGCACACAGATGCATGGACTCACACATGTAGTCTCACACACCCATGCCTGCGTGTGCGTGCACACACACACAGACACACACACACACACACACACACACACACACACACACACACACACACAAGTGCACCTACCCGGCTTCTTCTCCCATCTGCAATCTCTTCAATGCGAACCCTACCCTACTAAATGTCAGGAACACATACACTCCCCACCTTACCTAACATCTAGAACAAGCACACACACACCATCCTTTCCTCCTAAACAACTCCTCATACAACCATAGAAACAGGCTTCTGTTTGGGTTCCACACCCACAACCCAGTTAATGCGAGCTCGCACATGCAAGCGCGCGCACACACACACACACACACATCTGTGATCTCTTCAATGCACACACTGTCTCCACCCTACCTAACACTGAGTACACACGGTTACACACTCCACGCTACCTAATGTAAAACACACACACACTCCTCACCCTACTTAACTTTGAGAACACGAACACACACAAATCGAAACGTCCACCTCCTCCCATCCATACCCACCCTTTCAGAGCAGTGAGCGCTCACCACCCGACCCATTGACTCTGACCCCCTCCTATTATCAGCAGTCTCTCACCCATATTTGCACAGGCACAAACCCATAAGCGCGCACACAAACACACACATACTTATACGAGGAACCACCCAGGCCCGCTGGAAGCTCGGGCACTGCTGCATACCCATTTCGTGGGTCAACAGAGCCCACCCCAGCTCCCCTGCCCCCCCCCCCCCCCCCCGGGCCACCCATCCCCTCCCAGCCTCTGACCCACAACTAACGTTTGTCCACAACCCTACACACTTTTTTCCCCAGCCGGAGACTAAAAAAGAATGTTCTTCCCCACCCGCTCTCAAACCCATCTCCAGAAAATCTCCCGGGTTCTAATGTCCATCCCACTTCCGGATACGTCTGTGCCTTGCCCCCTGACATCCCCCCGGCCTGGAATACTTTTCCACTCTGAGTCCCTCCCCTACCAAACTCTCAGAAAACATCCCCTCCCCAAGGATGCCTTCCCCGGCTATCCCTGCCTGATCCGGAGGGCTCCGTCTCAGGACTTGGGCACACCTTCGTAGGGCGAAGGGAGTTTTTGTGATCTGTCATTGGTGGTGTGAGTTTATTCGGGTAGGGAGCAAGCCTTCTCCCGTCTCGGTCCTTCCGCACAGACTCACACGGTGTGCCCGGCTCCATAAACATCCTCTCCCCCCCAGGAGCCTGGGAGGAGTGGGGCCTCTCCTGGGGACCTCCTGGCCTCCAGCAGAGGAGGAGGAGGCGGGGGTTAGCCAAAAGAGTCCTGCCGGACCTCCCCGTGCCCTCTCCTCAGATCTCCCTCTCCCCTCATTCCCCTCCCCTTTCCTCAGAACAGACCCTCCCCAGCCCCCCTTTCTCCGGAGGCTCTAAACGCCTTTCTCCCGACCTAGGACTCCTCGCTTTTCCGGCTAAAGCCCCTTTCTCCTGCTGGAGCTGGCGAAAGGACCCAGGTGTCCGGCCTCCCCCGCGGCCGAGGGAAGAGAAGGAGGTCCATCCGTCCCCCGGCCCCCTCCCCAGTCCCCTTCTCCAAGCTCCCCATCCCTCTGAGCCCGTCACTGGGCAGGGATTGTCTCTATCCGTTGCCGGTACAGTCCAAGTGCTTAGTACAGTGTTCTGCACATAGTAAGCGCTCGATAAATACGAATTAATGAATGAATGAATTAATTAATTAATTAATTAATGAGAGCCCCCTCCCTTTCGCCCGCCGCGTCCTCCCCCTGCCCCCCAGCACTCACTCTACTCTGGCTCGGTCCAGTCGGGTGCGATGCCCACTTCCCGCGGCCAGGCACCTTCGGGTTCGAGGAAGTCCAGCCCCGTCCAGTCCAGTCCAACCCAGTCCAGCCCAGTCTAGCCCGCGCTGCGCTCCCCTCCCCCAGCGCCCCCGGACCTGGAGTTCCTCGCCCGCTGCCGTCCCAGCCAGGGCGGTGGTCTTAATAAAGTCCGTGGGCTACTCGGTAATTTCCTCCCCCCCACCCCTCCCTCGTCCCTCGTCCCTCCCCCGTTCCCGGCCCGGCCCCTGGTTCAGATTGCAGCCCGACACAGATGTGGGACGGAGGGGGAGCGAAGGGGAGGAGCGGGAGGAGGGATGAAGGAGGTGGGGGGAATGAAGGATGGGGGCGGGTCGGGACGGGGAGGCCCCGTCGGGGCTCCGGAGCGTGAAACCTAACCCCCGGGCTGGGCCCTGCCGCCGCGGGAGCCTGGTGGGTGGTGCTCCCTCCCCTCCCAGCCTCGCACAGCACCTCCCTCGCCTCTCAGCCCCGAGGAAGAGAAAAGACCCCTGTGCGGTTGTGCGGTGGGGGGAGGGGAGGGGAACGGAACCCACTCTCCCCTTCCCTCTCCGTCCCCCCACCGCATCGGGGTCCTCAGTGACCCCTCAGTCTTCTCTTCCCCAGGGCTGAGGGGTGAGGGAGGCAGCGAGTGAGGCCCTTGGGGTAGATGGGAGAGTATCAGGATCCCCCCAGGGGCCCCACCCTTTGCCCCGATCCTGAACCCACACCCCCTTTCATTTTCCAACCCACCCCGTCCCCCAACCCTACCGGTCCCACTGTCCCATTAACTCCAACCTCGACCTTGTTCCTCCCTCAACTCTTCATTCAGCTACAACTCCCGGCCCTGCCACCCTCCTCTTCCTTTTATTCCTCCTACCCTTCCCCTCCCTGCTCGGTCCTACAGCTCTTCCCCCACAACATCTTTTGGCCTGGAGGATTCCCTGCTACGCTCCGTGGTACCATAGATAGCCTCAAATTTCCCTTTCAGACTCTATGTTTTCCTTCCTGGTGTGGTGCTTCACTTTCCCATTCTACAATTTAGGGAGGCAAATCCCTTCTTCCCCCCACCCCCCACAACCACAGGGTGACAGGCTTGGAGATCAGGAGGGAGGTCTGGACCACATAGAAGCTTTTCCCAATTTGCGAGTGTATGTGTGTGTGTGTATGTTTGTGTCTGTGTGTAGGGGAAGAGACAGACTATGTGGGATCCTGCTGGTAGGAGTTGAGTGTGAGAATATGTACTTGTGTGTGTGTTTGTGTTGGGGCAGGGATCGTGTCTGTTATATTGTTATATTGTATTCTCCCAAGCACTTAGAACAGTGCTCTGCACACATTAAGCCCTCAGTTTAATTGATTGTCATATTCTTGTTTGTGGGTTTTTGTCACTGTAGCTAGGAGAGTTGGATGTCAGTTGAGTAGAGGCAGTTATAGGTTCGAAGTTTGGGTGTATGGGGGGATTCATGTGAGTGTAGGGAGTGGCAGGTTCAGGTGTGAGTGTGTGTGATTCTGAATATTTGGGTAGAGATGAATATAGGGTTGTCCATAGGTCTAGGGTGAGTGTGTGGGGTGTGTGTGTGTCTAATTTTAAAGGGAAAATTATTGGAGGACAGACACTGTGTCTGTGTTTTTGTGATGTTTCCCAGTAGTGCCCTGCCCCAGTAACACCCATCCTGGCCTCATCCCAGAGGCCTGCTGGAGTCAGCAACCTGTGACGCTGTGTGGTCTGGACCTTTGTATCCTGGGACCAACTGGCCAGGGTCCCAGCCAGCTGACATCTCTGGCGGAGGGGAGGTCACTGTCCGTGGCTGGGGCCAGGGTGGAGTCAGGGGGCTGGATTACATGACTTCTCAAAGACCTTTCTGTCCCTCTAAAGAGGTCTGGCATGGGGGGAAGGTATGTGGGTAAAGGAGCCCCAAGTCAGCAGTCCTCCTCTTGTCCAGACACAGGAGTACCTCAATAACCTGCCACTGAACCCAGTCTGATTCCATCTCCCCAGAGCCTCAAGCAGCACGAATCCTAGAAGCTTTGAGCCATCGTGGGGGAGCACCAACTTAAGCCCAACCTCTCTTGTATGATCAATTGCCTGGGTGACAGAGGCTGGGAGGAGAAGGATTTTCCCAGAACTGAGAGAGACACAGTCCCTGCCCTTGAGGGGCTGCCAGTCTAATGGGGAAGACAAGACATACACAGAAACACACACACACACACACTATACTGGGCACTGGAACAGTGGCAAGGGGATAAGACAGTCTCTGTACTCGTAGGGGCTGCCGGTGTGATGGGGGAGGCAGGACGCACCCAGGGGAATAGCTTCAGAAGTAAAAGTGAAGGACCCCAAACAAAATGGATCCATTAAAACTCAGATAACAGAAACTCAGTTCCATAATTCACAAAGTCTAATAGTTAATGCAGTGGTTTGAGGGCCTGAATCAGTCTGGAGTCAATCTGTGAAGGGTTCTTGAAGATTTGGGTATTTTGTAAAACTTGGAAGGAGTTGAGGAAAATGGCTAAGAGGAGTGGGCTCTCCATCCGAGAGAAGAGCTTGCCCAGCAACTCAGAGTGGGAAACTGATGAGACTGTCCTTTTTCTCCTATGAGAAGCTGCTGTGGGGTTGGGGTGGGAGCAGCTGGGGCTAAACTGTCTGCGTCAGCTTCATTCTGGGAGCCTATCTGGAGCCCCCGCAAAATCCCTATCCTGAACCCCAGGGAGAGAATTGAGAAGCAGAGTTGCCAAGTGGATAGAGCACTGGCCCAGGAGTCAGAAGGACCTGGGTTCTAAGCCACGCTCTGCCATTTTTCTACTGTGGGTCCTTGGACAAATCAGTTAACTTCTTTGTGCCTCAGTTACCTCATCTATAAAATGCGGAATAAGACTGCTAGTCCCATATGGGATAGGTACTGTGTCCAATCTTATTATCTTGCATCTACCTAATAGTTTGGATCAGTGTCTGGCACATAATAAATGCTTAACAAATACCATTTAAAAAAGGACTGGGCCCAGGACTCTGTCCTGACAGCCTTGCCCCAGGACGAGGGCTCGCCTGTGATACTGGAGCTTCCCTGAGTGCCCTGGCAGGTGGCTGAGGTCAGAGTGGGGTCAATCTCCTTCTTGGGCCCACCCTACCATCTTCCCCCTACCCCCCTGCCGCCCCACTCCCAGTATCCTAGGTCTGCTGGGACTCTGTCCAGTGGCTCCGCCTGGGCCCGTCTCCCTGCCAAGGGTGATGCTAACACTTCCTCTGAGCGGCTGATGCAGGAAGTGCTGAGGAAACATTCATTCCTGGAGCCTCTAGCCTGGACCTGGGTTTGGGGGCTGGACTGGACCCACCCTGCCCCTTCCCCTACAGCCCCTCCAGGGCTTTTACTTTGGGTGTATGGACAGGCCACATGTTGGGCAGATCCTGGTCCCACCCCCAGTCCAGGAAGGCTGAGCCTTTCTTTGGGCCTCAGGGTGGGAAACCAGGGTGGTCAGTGAGTCAATCTGGGAGGACTTCCTGGGAAAGATGGGTAACAACAGCTGAGATTCAGCCTGCTGATTGTCATTGGCAACAATCCTCCCCTTGCAGGGTCGTACCCTCAGCCCACCACTGGCGGGAGACCCTTGCCCACTGTGAGCATGGGAGTTGGAGTGGGTAGAGAAACTGGCCAGACCGCAGTTCCCACAGACCCCAATTGGGCCCTTTCCTGACCTGTTGGGAAGCTTCCAAGTCAGATTGGAGCCAGAGTGGAAAGTGAAGCTTAGGGTCCAGCCTGAGCAGGAGTGTGGCAGTATGTGGGGGGACCGAGTGAGATGATGACTTCGCCTCCACAGCTGGAATTCCACTGGGTCACTGGCCCCCACTGCCTCCTTGTAGCTGGCAGCCCAGTCCTGGTCTGCCTTCCTCCTCTTTCTCTGATCTCCGCTCAGGTGATGGTGAAGTTTTTGCCCGAGGATAGCCAGGATCAAGCCTAACCCTAACCCTAACACTAACCCTAATTAGTTTAGCCTAAGCACTGAGTGATGTTTGGGAGCCCTGTCTGCCTGGGGTGGGCCGGAAGGGATGGAAGAGAAATAAGCAGGTGCAAGGCAGGCAGCAGACAGGCAGAAGGCAGGCAGGAGGTAGGCAGCAGACTGGCAGAAGGCAAACAGGAGTCAGGCAGTGGACGAACAGTAGGCAGGAGGCAGGCAGGAGGTAAGCAGGTAGTAGGCTGCAGACAGAAGGCAAGTAGGAAAGGCAGGTAGCAAGCGGGAGGCAGCAGGAAGGAGGCAGTCAGTCAAGAGACAGCAGGCAGGTGGTAGGCAGCAAGCAGGGGGAATGAGACAGGCAGCAGATAGGTGGCAGGTAGGCAGCAGACAGGAGGAGGCAAGCAGGCAGCAGGCAGGCAACAGGCAGCAGGCAACAGGCTGCAGTCAGGCAGGTAGCAAGCAGGAGGCAGGCAGGCAGGAGACAGGTAGGCAGGCAGCAGGCAGGCAGGCAGGCAGGCGAGAGGCAGCAGGCTTGAGGTAGGCAACGGGCAGGAGACAGGCAGCAGACAGGAGGCAGGTGGCAGGCCACAGGCAGGAAGTAAGCAGGCAGATAGCAGTCAGGAGAAACCTATGCAGGAGACATTCAAGTGGCAGGTAGGAGACAGGGAGGAAGTAGGCAGGCAGGCAGGCAGGCAGGCAGTAGACAGGTATCAGACAAGCAGGAGACAGGCAGCAGGCAGCAGAAAGGCAGCAGACAGCAGGCAGGCAGTAGGCAGGCAGGAGATAAGGGGCTCAGTCATCTGCCCAGCCTCTCTCCCAGGCTCCCACTGTACCTCCATGAGTGCCTGGGGCCGGCCCTGACTCACCATCGAGCAACCAGCAGAAAGACTCTGTAAGGGGAGGGCTCATTTGCATCCCACCCCACCTCATGCCTCTCCCTGGCATTGAGTTCCCCTGACCCCTAGACTTTACGAAACCCCTCCCTTCTAATAATAATAATAATGTTGGTATTTTTTAAGCACTTACTATGTGCAGAGCACTGTTCTAAGCGCTGGGGTAGATACAGGGTAATCAGGTTGTCCCACGTGGGGCTCACAGTCTTAATCCCCATTTTACAGATGAGGTCACTGAGGCACTGAGAAGTTAAGTGACTTGCCCAAAGTCACACAGCTGATAAATGGCGGAGCCGGGATTAGAACCCATGAACTCTGACTCTTAAACCCACGGTCTTTCCACTGAACCATGCTCCTTCTCCGCCTTCTCCACAGCCTTAACAGCTACCTCCTCCAAGAGGCCTTCCCTGATTGTCCCCTCACCCCCATCTCACTGGCCTCTTCACAGCCCCCTCATTATTCGTGGGGCACTTGTTATTGGAGTTCACTGCTTTCTTTTGTTTCTAGGCTCTTACTCTTTCCCCTATTGTGTGCTTGGCCATTTGGGTCTGCTTGTCTTTCCCAGTAGATTGGAAAGACTTCTAAATGGCAGGGACTATTATTTTTTTTTCTGTAGTATATGTCCAACTGTTCTAGGCCTTGCACCCAGGAGACACCCAGTACAGTGCTCTACATAAGGTAGGTGGACAGTACTGTGTTGTGCTCCCAGGAGGCACACAGTACAGCCCTCTACCTTTAGTAGGTGGCCAGTACAGTGTTGTCACACCAGGCGGCACCCAATATAGTGCTCTACATGTAGTAGGTGGCCAATACAGTACTGTGCCCCCAGGAGGCACCCAATAAAGTCCTCTA
Source organism: Ornithorhynchus anatinus (assembly GCF_004115215.2). NCBI lineage: Eukaryota > Metazoa > Chordata > Mammalia > Monotremata > Ornithorhynchidae > Ornithorhynchus > Ornithorhynchus anatinus. The sequence goes on along the minus strand of NC_041745.1, from coordinate 18,275,743 downwards.
TACATAAGTGGCCAGTATAGTGCTCTGTATTCAGGGTGCTGTGTGCAGTGCTCCCAGCCCGGGGGTCCTGGTGGCCAAGGGTTGGGCCAGGCCTCTGGTAGGGGCCTGCTCTTCTGGTCTCAGCTCTGTCCTCGGTTTGGTTTGGCTTAGGCCGGAGAGGGCTGGGTCTAGAGTCAGAGTCTCAGTGGTCGCAGCCAGGCCTCGCCTCGGCCTCTCCTTGGCCTCTTTTGTTTTGCCAGATCTCATCCAACAGCCAAGTATGTCTGGAAAATGTGTGCCCCAGCTCGACCCTGTCGCCTGCAGAGAGGAGGGTGGGGGACTGGAGAAGGTCTGGAGGTGGCTGAGGTCACTGGAAGCAGAAGGTTGAAATTATGGTCTGTTGCCCTCATCCTTCCTGCTCTGTTTTCTCTTTCTTTTGAGGTAAATTCCCGACACTATTGACCTGTGGTGTTTCTAAAGCCAGGCAGTTGCAGGTCTGAAAAGCATTCCCCAGAAAGCCCGGTGCAGTCAACACAGAGGTGTGAGGCTGGGGCTGGGGTGGGGGGCTGGATGTTGGGGGTAGGGGTTGGTGGGGCTGGTGCGGGGGGGTTGTATCGGAGGTTGGGACAGGGGTTGGGGCCAGAAAACTAGAGAACTAGAGACTGGGATTGGGGTTGGTGGGGCTAGGTCAGAGGATGGGGGGTTGGGTTGGGTTGGGGGGAGTCAGGGTTGGGGTTAATAGGACAGGGGTTGTAGGGCTGTGGTAGAGACCTGGGACAGGGGCTGGGCTATGGGGCAGAGGGGCTGGGTCAGTGGCAGGGGGCCTGGTCCTGTGGTAGGGGGGCTGGGCCTGGGCCTGGGTCTGCTGGGACTCTGTCCAGTGGCTCCGCCTGGGCCCGTCTCCCTGCCAAGGGTGATGCTAACACTTCCTCTGAGCGGCTGATGCAGGAAGTGCTGAGGAAACATTCATTCCTGGAGCCTCTGGCGTGGATCTGGGTTTGGGGGCTGGACTGGACCCACCCTGCCCCTTTCCCCACAGCCCCTCCAGGGCCTTTACTTTAGGTGTATGGACGGGCCACATGTTGGGCAGATCCTGGTCCCACCCCCAGTCCAGGAAGGCTGAGCCTTTCTTTGGGCCTCAGGGTGGGAAACCAGGGTGGTCAGTGAGTCAATCTGGGAGGACTTCCTGGGAAAGATGGGTAACAACAGCTGAGATTCAGCCTGCTGATTGTCAATGACAACAATCCTTCCCTTGCAGGGTCGTACCCTCGCCTGTGGCAAGGGGGCTGAGGGTGGGTTGGTGCTCTGCCCAAGACTTCACAAAGGCAGCTGCAGGCTCTCCTCCAGCCCCTCCTGGCCCTCAGCCTCCCAGATCTCTCCCCACAGCTGGAGGCCCAGAGCGCTAAATATTTTTGAAGAGTTTGGCAGGAGTCTGCTTGGAAAAGGGAATGGAAAGTGGGGGAGGGTAAGGGAGAGGGACCACAGATGTGCAATCTAAGTCAGAGACCCCCAGCCACTGGCCCCTCCCCCCACCCTGAACAAGCACCCTATTTCAGCTGAGACCACAGCTCTCTCCCCACTCAGAACAAGGTGATGGCCTGAAGAACAAAAGCAAAAATGCAAAACAAATTTTAAACCAGGAGCAGCATGGCCTTGTGGGAAACACGGGCCTGGGAATCACAGGAGCTGGGTTCTAATCTTGGCTCTGCCAGTCATCTGCCATGTTACCTTAGGGAATTTCTCTGTGCTTCAGTTTCCTCATCTGTACAATGGGGATTCAATGTCTGTTCTCCCTCCTACTTAGACCGTGAGCCCCTCATGGGATACAGACTGTAACTTGTATCTTCCCCAGCACTTAGAACAGTGCTCGACACATAGCAGGCACTTAACAAATATCATTTTATTATAATTATTGTTATTATTATCATTAGTGTGATTATTTGTGATTTTAGCAGAACCCTAGATCGGGTAAGGGAGTGAAGATAATGAAAAGGTCAACCTCCTGCTCTGAGTGAACCCTGAGCACTGACTATAGCCCTGGGTTGGGGCAAGGCGGGGTGGGGAGAGATACGGCACCTGCCCTTGAGGGGCTGCTGGTCTAATGAGGGGACAGGACACACACACACACACACACACACACACACACACACACACATATTATACTGGGTTCTGGTAGAGGAATGGGGAAGAAAAAGGGAGCTATGGTCCCTGCCCTCAAGGGGCTGCCAGTCTGATGGAGGAGACAGTTCACACACACACCTATATACACACATGTATTGGGCACTGGGGGAGGGTCAGAGGGAGGAGGAGACATGGTCCCTGGCCTGAAGAGGCTTCCAGTCTGATGGGGGAGACACGATTCACACACACACACACACACACACACACACACACACACATGCTACTGGGTCTTGTGGGGAGGGACAGAGGAAAGAAAAGCCACAACACTGATCTTGAGAGACTGACCGTATGGTGAGGCAGTGAGGACACATGAAAAAAATGCCAGAGCATAGGACAGATAATCCCACAAGGATACAAACACACATTACCAAAGCAATACAGAGCTGCTGGGAGGGTTGGGAGCCAGAGTGACTGGGATGAACAACCAGGAAGAATGAATCAGGGAAAGCTTCCTGAAGGTGGTAGGCTCTGGTAGCACTTTGGAGGGGAGGGTTGTGGTGTGGTGAAGTGGAGATGGAAGGGTATTCTAAGCCATGGCTGATGGTGAGGGGCCCTTGACCAGGCCCAGCTCAAAGTGAGGGTAGAGAAAGAGAGATTAGCTCAAATTCACAGAGATTCTAACTTATATGGTGTGGCTGCTTCCTTTGAAAGGCAGAAATAAAATTAAACTGCTCTTGAGAAATTCCCCTTCAAAAACAGAATAAGGATCACTGGTGTCCTCATGGACAGAACACAAACAATACCAGTCCAGGCTGGGGAAAGCCTGATGAGGCAGGCAAAGACCTGGTGGTCATAGTAGACCAGAAGCTGAATATGAGTTAGCAATGTCAGGTCATTGCTAAAAGAGCCACCACAGTGCCAGTCTGTATCACCCAAGGTGGGATGTACAAGGGACTAGAACCACTGAACTCTGTCCTTATCCAAATCCTGAGTCCAATTCCAGGCTATCTCACTGCTCAGAAAGGATGGGAGGAAATCAGAGAAGGCTTCGACCTTACTGGAATCTTGAAAAAAATCAGGAGCAGCTCTGTCAGTTTGGGTAGAATGAGTGTAGTGCTGCCTAGAGGTAGGGTTTGGGATGACTCTTTGACCCTTAGGTCTATTAAGTCTGGAATTTCATGATCTCCTTTCCATTCTAACATGTCTAATGTTGGTATTTGTTAAGCGCTTACTATGTGCAGAGCACTGTTCTAAGCGCTGGGGGAGACACAGGGGAATCAGGTTGTCCCACGTGGGGCTCACAGTCTTCATCCCCATTTTACAGACGAGGGAACTGAGGCCCAGAGAAGTGAAGTGACTTGCCCACAGTCACACAGCTGACAAGTGGCAGAGCTGGGATTCGAACTCATGAGCCCTGACTCCAAAGCCCGTGCTCTTTCCACTGAGCCACGCTGCTTCTTCTAACTCTGAAGAAGTCTACCAACTCTGTTGTATTGTACTCTCCCAAACACTTAGTTAAGTGCTCCGAACAGATTAAGTGCTCAATAAATATAATTGATTAATTGATTCTCCTCCTCCTCCCCCTCCTTTTCGTCCTTTTCCTCTTCTTCCTGCTTCTCCAGTCACCTCCTTGGACACTCTTCTTGCTCCCTGATCTGACCTCATCCAACTCCACTCTCAGCTCTATCCTCTTACTCACCCATCTCACCACTCCCTACAACAATGACCTCATAGCCCTCCCTTTCCCTCCGGATTCTTTCTCTTCAAACTGCAGGTTCCTCCATTTCCTCCCCTTCCCCAACTCCAAGGCCTTCAAGAGCATCATCATCATCATCATCATCACCATCATCATGACATTTGTTACTTATTATATGCCAAGCATTGTACTGCTTGCTGGGGTAGATACAAAATAATCAGGCCCCAGAGTCTAAGTAGGAGGGAGAACAGGAAATGAATCTCCATTATACAGATGAGAACACTGAGGTCCAGAAAAGTCATGACTTTCCCAAGGTCACAGAGCAGACAAGTGGCAGAGTCAGAATTAGAACCCAGGTCCTCTAATTTCCAGGCCCGTGCTCTTTCCAAAAAGCTATATTGCTTTCTACTAGGCCTGTTTTTACCAATGGCATTTGGAGCTGTCCTCCTGAGGGGCCCTTCCTGGACTGGGAGTTATTAGGGCTGGACACATGAAGACTTGAGGCCCAAGCTTGGCCACAGGGGGAGTGAAGAGAGTTTGGGAAGACAGAGAGGCGTTGGGGGTCTTTGATTTGGGTCACTATATTGTGAAATCAAGAACAAAACCATTTTGAGTTATCCCATGACCCCTCCTGCCTAGGATTCTGCCTCTGCCCAGGGGCATCTGGAAGCACCACACCAAGTGGAAAGAGCACAGGCCTGGGAATCAGAAGGACCTATGTTCTAGTTCTGGCTCCACCAATTGTCTGCTATGTGACCTTGGTCAAGTCACTTCACTTCTCTGGGCCTCAGCTACCTCACCTGTAAAATGGGGATTAAGACAGTGAGACTCATGTGGGGCAGGGACTATGTCTAAGCTGATTACCTCGTGTTTACCCCAGTGCTTAGAACAGTGCCTGGCACACAGTAAACACTTAACAAATATCACTGAAACAAAACAAAACAAATTATGGGTTTCTCTCCTGGATATTCATTCTCATGGATACGTCTCTCAATGTCTGTGTCTCTATCTCTGAGTCTCTGTCTCTGACCCTCTCTTTGTTTTGGGAAGGCAGCAGGGTGCTCTGTTTCCAGTTTCCCTACCAGTGTCGGTCCTGGGCTACTTTTAGCTGTTCCGGGTATGGCTCACCCCCTCCCCAGGGGCCAGAAGACCATGCACTGTTAGGGGATCTGTCATTTGCTGCCAGGAAATGGGTGGGGATCCTATCCTGTTCTCTCTTTCTCTCTCCACCCCTCCACCCAGGGAGACTCCCCAGTGATCATAATTCACCATCATGAATCTCCATGGCCCGCACCATTCTCTTAAGCTCTAGGGAGCTTGCAGTGCCCCCAAGAGGCATGATTAGGCCAATAGTACAATTCATTCATTCATTCAACTGTATTTATTGAGTGCTTACTGTGTGCAGAGCACTGTACTAAGAGCTTGGAAGAGTACAATACAACAGTAAACAGACACATTCCCTGCCCACAACAAGCTTACAGTTTCAGGGTGGGGGTGGGGGCTGGAGGGATGGACAGACATCAATAAAACAAATAAATAACAGATGTATACATAAGTCCTGTAGGACTGGGAGGGGGGAAGAACAAAGGGAGCAAGTCAGAGTGAAGCAGAAGAGAGTGGGAGAAGAGGAAAGAGGAACTTAGCCTGGGAAGGCCTCTTGGAGGAGATGCGCTTTCAATAAGGCTTTGAAGGAGGGGAGAGTAATTGCCGGATTTGATGAGGGAGGACATTCCAGGCCAGAGGCAGGATGTGGGCTAGGGGTCGGTGGCGAGATAGGTGAAATCGAGGCACAGTGAGAAGGTTAGCATTAGAGGAGCTAAGTGTCTGGGCTGGGTTGTAGAAGGAGAGTAGCGAGGTGAGGTAGAAGGGGGCAAGGTGGTGGAGTGATTTAAAGCCAGGAGGATGGGCAACCACTGGGCTTCTGGAAGTACTGGGCTAGAGATAAGTTAAGCAAGTTGCTCACGGTCATAGAGACTGATTTAGAAGTAGAGATGGGACTAGAATCCTCTCACTTGCTGTACCTACAAATGCCGTCGAGTTGCCCAGTTTCCCGTCGAGTTGCCTAGTTTCCGGAAAAGGAATCAGACCACGCCAGTCAGGCTTAGTGAGATATATATAAAAGTGGTTTATTTGGGGAAGTTAATTACAGGACAGCCCTGGGTGGTGGCAGGGCACAGGAGACACCCCCCCCCCCCCCCGACCTAGCTGGGACTGACCCTTTATATGCCGGATGATGTCACTAAAAAGCAAAATAGCCTACATAAGGTGTTTACCTGCCTGGTCTGCTCATGCCCAGGGCACATACCATAACAGCGAAGGTGCAGCAGTGCGCATGACTCGGCCTTGAAACTGTGGTGGGTCAGAGCCAGGGCACAATCACCCCTACACTTGCAGAGCCCAGGGTCTTACCACTGGACACATGTGACCTCTAGACTGCTAGCTCATTGTGGGCAGGGAATGTGTCTGTTTATTGTTGTACTCGCCCAAGCACTTGGTACAGTGGCCTGCGCACAGAAAACTCAATAAATATGATTGACTTACTGACAGACATGGAAGGACTCCAGCTGCCATGCCACTTCCCCACTGACATAGTCAATGTGGCTGAATAGATGAGGGGTATCTGGAGAGAGGGTGCAGGCTGGATGATTGACTCTGCCTGTCCCAATCCCTGAGTGTGGGACCAGTGTTCCCACTCAAAGCTGCATCTGGCTTCCCATCGGCCTTTATGTTGTCTCCCTACTCTCTCTGACTCAGGTGTGATAAATTCTTCCTTGCTAGTCCCTGCCTCTTCTCTTCAGCAGAGGGGACCCTAGCACACTACCCCTTCCCCCGGCCCCTTACTAGGGCACTGCCATAATATTCCTGAGTGGTATATGTAAAATTCCTCTCCCTGACAGTCCCTAGCATCCCCCAACTTGTGGAAATTGCACTCCATCCAGGTGACGGTGGCTGTGCCTTCCTGCCAAAGGCAGGGCTAACTTCCTGGCCCAGCTAAAGGAACTCTGCTGAGAGAAGTCTTCCACTGACCTGCAGGCTCACAGAGTTCCTGGGCTGGAAGGTCAACTAGGCCAACCCTGACCTGCAAATCCTCCCAATTTGGTTCTCCTTCCTTGGTAATAGGCTGCAGAGTGTTCCAGGCCGTAGCCAGATAATTCGGCAAGGAGCTCTATGCAATGGTAGCGGAGACAACAGAAACCTAAGATTCTGGAGGCCTGGGTCCAGGCAGTACTGCTCACTTAACCATTCTGAGCAGGGCCAGTTTGGGGGACTAGTGGGTGGGGATTGGGGATGGGGAGAGACAGCTCCTCGTTCAATGACTTGCTTCCTCCAAACCCCCTACTTCCAGCTCCTTTCCTTCTTCCCAGTTACTGACCCAGTTCATAGCACTGAGCCTCAATTTTCCTTTATGAAAGATGGGGGGAAGAAAAATTCACAGACAATGAGCAGAAGAAACTGAAGAAATTGCAGAGATGGAGCTTAGGAAACTAATGGCTGAATGAGACTCAAAGAGGTCATCTAATTCATATGATTGCCTCCAGTGCGACAGCACCTAAACCATTCTGGATAAACCTGCTTCTTAACTGCAAGCTCCTTAAGGACAGGAACTGTGTGTTCTACTTTGGTGGACCCTGCCAAGGGTTTAGTACAGGCCCCTACATCTAGTAGATACTAAGTAAATACTACTAATTCCACTGATGGAGCGATTAATAAATCTCCCCAGAGTTTGAGAAACACAGGCCACAGTAGTCTTCAGGCACCTCTTCTGTGTTCCCCACCCTGCCTGAAGGGAAGTTGCTCCAGCGTCCACTCTGGATTCTCAGACTCTGGCCTCTCTGGATTATTCACCTGCTCTTTTCATCCCTCCCCACCCCCAGTTGCCAACTTTGCTGGAAAGATTAGCTAGTTAATAATTATGGTATTTGTTAAGTGCTTACTATGTGCCAGGCACTGTACTAAGCACTAGGTGGATCAAGCAAATTGGGTTGGACACAGTCTCTGTCCCATGTGGACTTATTTTGCAGATGAGACAACTGAGGCACAGAGAAGTGAAGTGACTTGTCCAAGGTCACACAGCAGACAAGTGGTGTAGATGGGGTTAGAACCCATGACCTTCTGACTCCTGGGCCCGTGTTCTATCCACTACACCATGCTCCTTGCAAAGCCAGTTGTCTCAGCAGGGCCTGGAGGTTTGGGGGGCAGAAGGGTATCATCCTGAGCTTGCGGTAGAGTAAAGGGCTGGCCACTACTGACCCAAACTGGATACAGGAATCCAGCAGCAGAGAGAGGTCCCTTCACCACCCTCCCCCTTCCTTAACCTCTGCTAGTGCCACTTCTGGCTTCTTCCTTCACCAGCCAGGAAGCAGCTGGCCGGGGAGGTGCAGGTGGAGTTTGTGGCGGTTGGTGGGGGATGCAGTCCAGCTTTGCATGAGTTCCATCTAGATGGGTAGCTGGTCAGTGTCCTCCCCCCTCTCTGTCCCTCTCTTTTGGGCTTCTAGAACCCAGTGGCTGAGAGACCATGAGGTCACTGGGCCCAGTCACCTGTCTCCAGGTACGGGAACACCAAATCCTCTCAAGACACAGGTGTGTCCCCATTCTGTCTCCCACCATCACTGGGGATGGGAACTCTGCCTCCCATCAGGATGTGGAGGGTGGGGAAATGTGCCAGGGTTATCATGTCACTATCACTGCATTGGCATTGACAGTATTTGGTTCTGCAGCTGGGCTGGGCACGGTTCCCAGGGAAGGGTCAGCCAGAGCCTTAGCCCTCTGGGAGCAGACTGACCCCTGAAACAAGGGAAGCATTTCCACTGGGTTCATCCTTGCCAACTCAGGCAGGTGGGGGCCAGAGTCATTGCTGGGGGAAGGGGGAAGGAGGGGCGCCTTTCCCCTGGCTAATCAAGAAAGCTATAGAATTGGAGGAGATTCCTGAGGGTCACTTTGCTGGGAGAGGTCTTTCGAGGGAATAATAAAAACTGTTGTATTTGTTCAGGGTGTACTATGTGCCAAAACTGTGGTAAGCACAGATCCAGTACCTTTCCCACGTAGGGCCCACAATAATGGGGAGAGAGAATAGTTATTGAATCCCCATTTTACAGATGAGGAAACTGAGGCACAAAGAAGCTGTGGCTTGTCTAAGGTTATCCAGCAGACAAGTTGCAGAGCTCGTATTAAAACTTGGATCTCCTGACTCTCAGTTTTGTATGCCCCACTATTGCTTCTCAGAGTCAGGAGTAGAGATGATCACATAAATTTGAGGTGTGTGTGTGAATGTTTGTCTGTGATAGTGTGTGTACATGTGTGTGTATGTGTGTATGTGTGTGTGTGTGGCGGGAGGAATGGACTGGAGAGGAATCACCCAGGGAAACAGTCATCTTTGCACATCTCACTGTCTCTTCTACATTGACTGTGCACTTTGATCTGTAATAATAATAGTGAATAATTATGGCATTTATTAAGTCTTTCTCAAGTACTGTTCTAAGAGGGGTAGGTACAAATTAATTAGACTGGTCACTGTCCCTTTCATTCATTCAATAGTATTTATTGAGCGCTTACTATGTGCAAAGCACTGTACTAAGCGCTTGGAATGAACAAGTCGGCAACAGATAGAGACAGTCCCTGCCCTTTGACAGGCTTACAGTCTAATCGGGGGAGACAGACAGACAAGAACAATGGCAATAAATAGAGTCAAGGGGAAGAACATCTCGTAAAAGCAATGGCAACTAAATAGAATCAAGGCGATGTACAAAATAAATAGGGTAATGAAAATATATACAGTCGAGCAGATGAGTACAGTGCTGAGGGGATGGGAAGGTAGAGGGGGAGGAGAAGAGGGAAATGGGGGGAAAAGGGTTAAGCTGTGGAGAGGTGAAGGGGGGCGGTAGAGGGAGTAGAGGGAGAAGGGGAGCTCAGTCTGGGAAGGCCTCTTGGAGGAGGTGAGTTTTAAGTAGGGTTTTGAAGAGGGGAAGAGAATTAGTTTGGCGGAGGTGAGGACGGAGGGTATTCCAGGACCGCGGGAGGACGTGGCCCAGGGGTCGACGGCGGGATAGGCGAGACCGAGGGAAGGTGAAGAGGTGGGCGGCAGAGGAGCGGAGCGTGCGGGGTGGGCAGTAGAAAGAGAGAAGGGAGGAGAGATAGGAGGGGGCAAGGTGATGTAGAGCCTTGAAGCCTAGAGTGAGGAATTTTTGTTTGGAGAGGAGGTTGATAGGCAATCACTGGAGGTGTTTAAGAAGGGGAGTGACATGCCCAGATCATTTCTGCAGGAAGATGAGCCGGGCAGTGGAGTGAAGAATAGACTGGAGCGGGGCGAGAGAGGAGGAAGGGAGATCAGAGAGAAGGCTGACACAGTAGTGTAGCCAGTAGTCTAGTCCCTGTAACACATGGGCTCACATTTAGGCTAATTGGTCCCATTAGATTGAGAACATTCAAATGGCTACCCTCCTACCTTTAATAATAATAATAATAATAATGATGGTATTTGTTAAGTGCTTACTATGTGCCAAGCACTATTCTTAGCGCTGGGTAGATACAAGGTCATTAGGTTGTCTCAAGTGGGGCTTGCTGTCTTAATCCCCATTTTATACATGAGGTAATGGAGGCACAGAGAAGTTATGTAACTTGCCCAAAGTCACACAGCTGATTAGTGGCGGAGTCGGGATTCGAACCTATGACTCCCAAGCCTGTGCTCTTGCCACTAAGCCACTCTGCTCCTCTGGCTTTAAATCTCTTTAAAGCTTCTCTTCCCTCCTTTCCTGATGGAATAACAATAATAATAATAATTAATAGCTATTATAATATTTATTAAGCACTTACTATGTGTCAAGCACTGTTCTTAGTCCTGGGGTAGATACAAGTTAATCAGATCCCACAGAGGGCTAACAGTTTAAGTAGGAGGGAAAATAGGTATGAATTTCCCATTTTTCAGATGGGAAAACTGAGAAACATAGAAGTTAAGTAATTTACTCAAGATCGTACAGCAGGTAAATGGCAGAGCCGGGATTAGCACCCAGGTCCTCTGACTCCCAGGCAAGGGCTCTTGAAATCACTAGTCTCCTGAAATTGGCCTGGTTAGGAATCTCTGAGTTTAGAGATGTTTACGTACTTGATGAACCCAAAGAGTACAGTGGAGTGGGTAGACTTCATGTTATAGAAGCAACATGGCCTAATTGAAAGAGTACGGGCCTGGGAGCCAGTGGACCGGGGTTCTAATTCTGTCTCTGCCAGGAGCAGCATGGCCTAGTGGATAGAGGACAGGTCTGGGACTCAGAAGGACTTGGCTTTTAATTCCAGCACTGCCGCTTGTCTGCTTTGTGACCTTGGATAAATCACTTCACTTCTCTGAGTCTCGGCTACCTCATCGGTAAAATGGCTGTTAAGACTGTGAGCTCTATGTTGGACTGTGTCCAACACAGCTACCTTGTATCTGCCCCAGCACTTAGTACAGTGCCTGGCATGTAGTGCTTAACAAATATCACAATAACGAATACCACAATAACAATAACACCTGCTGTGAGAGCTTGAGCAAGTCACTTAATTTCTCTGTGCTTCAGTACCCTTATCTGCAAAATGGGGACTTGATACATGTTCTCCCTCCTACTTAGATATGAGCCCATGTGGGACCTGATTATTTTGTATCTAACGCTGCGCTTAGTGCAGTGCTCAGCAAATAGCAAGTGCTTAACAAGTACCATAGTTATTATTATGTTATTCCCCAGTTAAGAGTGCAACTATCTCACCCCACTCCAATATCAGGCCATTGTCCCTGTGGATTTTAAGAGTAACACACTGACAGACCCTGAGATGGCTCCATAAACACTGAAGCTGTATCACAGAGAACCCTCTTCAGAACCCTCTTCCTAATCCAGAGGGAGAACTTGCAGCACCTGCGAGATGTCCAGACTTCCTCTCCCTTTGAAGTTTTATTGCTCAGCTTCTCACCCACCCACAATATTCATGGGTTGCTACAAACTCAGCTCTTTCTTCCTAGATGATCCTACCTCTCCTACAACAACTTCTTTTGAGCAGGTTTCTTGTTGTCAGACCTGCTCCCCTATCTGACATAGTGAGAAAATGTAAGTGCTGATTGTTCTTCATGCCTGAGAGAAGGATGGTTGCTGGATGAGGAATATGATCCTGAAAAAGCATCTAAATCCCTAGCAGGCTTGTAGGGTTTCATGACTTCTGAAAAATGGTCTTACAGTTGTGGAAAGAAAACAGAGTCTAGGAACAAATCTTATAGGTGGGAATAGTGATGAAGGTGGTAAAGGGACATCCAGTCCAAGACTGTAGGAAGAATAATTCAGGCTATAAGTACTTATTACATGGCTACAGGATGTAATGCTCTGTACTAAGTTTTTGGGAAAGGACAACTTAAGGACAAAAGATATTCACTTCCCATAAGGAGCTAAGTCTTGGAAAGAGAAAATGGAAATAAAAGTATTTACAAATAGAGTCATCAGAGTAAGTAATTGACTCTTTACTTGATTAGGTCTAAATACACAAATGCAGAGGAATAGCAAAAATAAAATCTAAAGTATTAGAGTGGTTGTCGGGCTCATATGCCTTGGGAGTACAGTGCCTGGCATATAGTAAGCACTTAAATAACATTATTATTATTATTATTATTTGTAAAGTCATTCCCTCCTTTCCTTAGACTTCCTTGTGATTCTTCTTAGCCTTTAGTATTAATTCCTTTGACTCCCATGTACAGTTTTCATCCTCCCATGTCATCCTTATCATCCTTACCCACTGGCCCGTTTCTCTTTTTCCTTTTTCTCCCTGAATTCCTCAAGCTGAAGGGAAGCTGGGGAAGCAGCATAGCTTAGTGGAAAGAGCACGGACCTGGGAGTGAGAGGAACTGGGTTCTAGTCCCTTGCTGTGCCACTTACCAGATGTGTGACCTCATATTTATTGAGCACTTACCTTGTGCAGAGCACTGTATTAAGAGCTGGGAAAGCACAATTTGGCAACAGATAGAGACAATACCTACCCAACAACGGACTCACAGTCTAGAAGGGGGAGAGAGACAACGAAACAAAACAAGTAGACAGGCATCAGCAGCAGTATTCCCAGGGAGATGTGAATTACTGGAGAAATCTTGTTGGAGGAAATGGGATTTTAAGAGGGCTTTGATTATAGGGAGAGTTGTGATCTGTTGGAGGGAGGGAGAGGGCAAAGAAGAGTCTATGCAAGGGAAATGCATCGGGGAGGAGACAGAATCTATAGCGAAATAGTTATAAGGTCAGAGTAAGTTGGGAAGTTGCAACATAGTCTGGTGGAAAGAACACAGGATTGGGAGTCATGAGACCTGAGTTCTAATTTGGGCATCACACTTCTCTGTGCTTCAGTTTCCTCATCTGTAAAATTGGGAATGAATACCTTCTCCTTTCTCCTTAGACTGTGAGCCCCATGTGGGACATGGATTGTTTCTGATCTGACTATTGTATCTAATTCAGAGTTTAGCGAAGTGTGTTGTTAGTACTGCTCAGAGGCCACAATTATTATGAGCAGATGAAGAGAGCTGTTCTGTAATACTGGGAGAGATGGTACAAGGCCATGAAGCCAATCATGGGTAATTTCATATGATTGGAAATGGGAAGGAATGTTGGAATGGAAAGATTTGTGTTAAGTGATATTTAATGAAGATGATCCACACAACAGTAGGTAGAAGAGGGCAGAGAGGTCAAGTATGAATAGGACAGATTTGAGACCACTGGACTAGAGCATAAGGGGGAATTGGTGATCAAAGTGACCCAAAGAGGTACCATGTTGATCAACCCACAAAATGTTTTGCCTATAAGAAACAGATGAGTTTGAAATGGAAAAAAAAATTTAGGAAAATAGGAGCAAGTGATGTTTGATAGATAATTATTCCTCAACTTTTTAATCTCAAATTTTGGGTGTGACTCACCATAAAATAATTGTGGTATTCACTAAGCACTTACTATGTGCCAAGCACTGTATTAAGTACTGGAGTAGATACAAGATAATTAGGCCCCACAAGGGGCTCACAGTCTAAGTAGAAGGGAGCACAGGTATTGAGTTTCCATTCTGTAGATGAGGGAACTAAGGCTCAGAGAAGTTAAGTGACTTACCCAAGATCACACAGCAGGTAAGTGGCACAGCAGGGACTAGAACCCAGGTCCTCTCACTCCCAGGTCCATGCTCTTTCCACTAAGTTATGCTGCTTCCCTAGCTTCCCTTCAGCTTGAGGAATTCAGGGGGAAAAAGGGAAAAGAGAAATGGGCCAGTGGGTAAAGATGACATGGGAGGATGAAAACTGTATGTGGGAGTCAACGAGGAATTAGTACTAAAGGCTAAGAAGAATTACCAGGAGGTCTGAGGAAAGGAGGGAATGACTTTTCAAAAAATAATAATAATGGCATTTGTTAAATGCTTACTATATACCAGCCACTATACTAAGCGCTGGGGTAGATACAAGCAAGTTGATTTGGACACAGTCCCTGTCCCATGTGAGGCTCAGAATCTCAATCCCCATTTCACAGATGAGGTAACTGAGGCACAGAGAAGTCAAGTGACTTTCCCAAGGTCACACAGCAGACAAGTGGCAGAGCTGGGATTAGAACCCGTGACCTTATGATTCCCAAGCCTGTGCTCTATCCACTAAACCATGCTGCTTCTCAAACAAAGGAGGGGAATATGGAGTTAGAATGGAATCACACACATAGAAGCAAATGAGTTAGAAGCAGTTCTGAACTCACACCTACTGCCACACACTGGAGAAAGAAAATAAACCATATTCTGCTGCACATTCTCAAGTTTCTTATAGTTTTTTTTGTAGTCAGTGACCCCTGACCCCATTTTTGCTACCATACTCTCCTAATTAGATTGCATCTATGCCATAATTAGATTGCATTTATGCCAACACTTAGGACAGTGCCTAGCACATAGTAAGCTCTTAAAAAAACAGCATTTAAACACACACACACACACACACACACACACAGTCACTTGGAAAGAGGAAAGAAGGGGGCAGTGGTTGGGAGAAAATGTGAAATATAAAGGAAGTACAGAAGAGAGAGAAGGGGTAAGGAAGCTCAGAAGAGAAGATATGTATTATTTAAGCTGAAGGAACAGTGCAACAGACAATAGGAAAACTAAGACAAAAATGCATCTATCAATCAATCATCTTTATTTAGTGCTTACTGTGTGCAGAGCACTGTACTAAGTGCTTGAGAGAGTAAAGACACATTCCCTGCAAACAACAAGCTTACAGTCTAAAGGGGGAGACAAACACTAATATGAATAAATAAATTACGGGTAGGTGCATAAGTGCTGTGGTGCTGCGATGGGGGATAAATAAAGGGAGCAATTCAAGATGATGCAGAAAGAAATGGAAGAAAAGGAAAAGAGGACTTAGTCAGGGAAGGCCTCTTGGAGGAGATGTGCCTCCAAGAAGGCTTTGAAGGTGGGGAGAGTAATTGTGCGTTAGGAAGAGGGAGGGAGTGCCAGGTAGAACGTGGGCAAGAAGTTGGCAGAGAGAAAGATGAGATCGAGTTACATTGAGAAGGTTGGCATTAGAGGAGTGAAGTGTGTGGGCTGGGTGGTAGTAGGAAACTAATGAGGTGAGGTAGGAGGGGACAAGGTGATTGAGTGCTTTAAAGCCAATGATGAGGAGTTTTTGTTTGATGCGGAAGTGGATGGGCAACCACTGGAGTTTCTCAAAGGAATGGGGAAACACATCCTGAGCATTTTTGTAGGAAAATGATCCAAGCAGCTGAGTGAAATATGGACTGGAGTGGGAAGAGAAAGTAGGCTGGAAAGTCAGTAATAATAATAATAATAATGTTGGTATTTAAGTGCTTACTATGTGCAGAGCACTCTTCTAAGCATTGGGGTAAATACAGGGCAATCAGGTTGTCCCACGTGAGGTTCACAGTTAATCCCCATTTTACAGACGAGGTATCTCAGGCACAGAGAAGTGAAGTGACTTGCCCACAGTCACACAGCTGACAAGTGGCAGAGCCGGGATTCGAACCCATGACCCCTGACTCCCAAGCCCAGGCTCTTTCCACTGAGCCACGCTGGTAAGGAGGCTAATATAGTAATCAAGGTGGGGATAGGATGAGTGATTGTTTTAATGAGGTAGCAGTTAAATGGAGAGGAAAGGCAGCTTTAAGCGATGTTGTGAAGGTTGAACTGACAGAATTTAGTGATAGATTGAAAATGTGGATTGAATGAGAGAGGATAATGCCACGGTTATGGGCTTGAGAGACAGGAAGGATGGTGATGCTGTCTACAATGATGGAAAAGTCAGGGGAAAGACAGGGTTTGGGTGGGAAGATAAGGAATTCTGTTTTTGAGATGTTAAAGCTTGAGGAGACAGCAGGACATCCAAGTAGAGATGTCTTGAAAGCAGGAGGAAATGTGAGACTGCAGAAAGGGGGAGAGATCAGGAATGGAGATATGAGCGAATGAGTTCTCCAAGGGAGTGGATGTAGATGAAGAATAGAAGGGGATCCAGAATTGAACCTTGAGGGACACCAACAGTTAGGGTTTCCTTCAAGGTTAAGGCATCGCCCCCAACACCGTTCACTCTGCCCCAGAGATCACCTTTTGGGCCATCCATTTCGGTAAATAATATCACAAATTGGAAATGGGGCAGGCAGAGAAATGAAGGAGTAGGATCAGGAGAGGTGGGAAGCTGAGGGAGGGAGTGGCTACTCCCAGCCAGTAGTTGGGTCGGGGCAACATGGCAAGTTTGATAGTAGCAATGGTAACAGTAGCAGCAGTAGTAATAGCGCTACTAATAGTAGCAATAGCAGTAGTAGTAGTAGTAACAGTAATAGCAGTAGTAGTAGCTACAGAAGTAACAGTAATAGCAGTAACAATAGTAATAGTAGCAGCAGCAGTAGTAGTAGCAGAAGCAGTAGTAGTGATAGTAATAGTAGTAGCAGTAATAGCAGCAGCAGTAGTAATAGCAGCAGCAGCAGTAGTAATAGTAGTAACAGTAATAGTAGTAGTATTAATAGTAGTAACAGTAATAGCAGTAGTAGTAGTAATGGTAGTAACAGTAATAGCAGCATTAATAATAGTAATAGTACTAGTAGTAATACTAATAGCAGTAGTAGTAATAATAACAGTAGTAACAGTAATTGCAGTAGCAATAGTAATAGCAGTAGTAGTAGTAGCAGAAGCAGTAGTAGTGATAGTAATAGTAGTAACAGTAGTAGCAGCAGCAGTAGTAGTAACAGTAGCAACAGTAATAGCAGCAGTAGCAGTAGTAATAGTAGTAACAGTAATAATAATAGTAGTAACAGTAATAGCAGTAGTAGTAGCAATAGTAACAGTAGTAATAGTAATAGCAAAAGTAGTTATAGTAACAGTAGCAACAGTAATAGCAGTAGCAGTAGCAATAGTAATAGTAGTAACAGTAATAGCAGCAGCAGTAGTAGTAATAGTAATTGTAGTAACAGTAATAGCAGTAGTAGTAATAGTAACAGTAGTAGCAGTAGCAATAGTAATAGTAGTAGCAGTAATAGTAGTAGCAGAAACAGTAGAAGTGATAGTAATAGTAGCAACAGTAATAGCATCAGTAGTAGTACTAGTAATAGTAGTAACAGTAATAGCAGCAGTAGCAGTAGTGATAGTAATAGTAGTAACAGTAATAATAGTAGTAGTAATAGTATTAATAGTAATAGCAGTAGTAATAGTAATAGTGACAATAGTAACAGTAATAGCAGAAGTACCATTAGTAACAGTAGTAACAGTAATAGCAGTAGTAGTAACAGTAATAGCAGCAGCAGTAGTAATAGTAATAGTAGTAACAGTAATAGCAGTAGTAGTAATAGTAGTAACAGTAGTAATAGTAATAGTAGTAGTAGAAACAGTTGTAGTGATAGCAGTAGCAGGAGTAGTAGAAGTGGTCCCAAGAGCCACAGCAGTAGCAATATTAGCAGTAGCAATAGCAGTAGCTGCAGCAGCAATAGTATCATTTGGGAAGTTCCAAATATTGCCCCTTCCCATCTTATCCTAGAACCTCTGTCTCACCACTTCCCACAATCCCAGATCTAACTTACGGGTCTGAGGGGAGCACTTTTTTCTCCTGACACAGCCTGAAAACCCAGGACCGCAAGTCTCTGTCCTAGTCTATCATTTAAATTCTTAACACTCATCCCGCCTTCAGCCTCACAACATTCATGTCTTGTTTCGTCTTATGCTGTCGAGTCATCTCCGACCCATAGCGACTCCGTAGACACATCTCCCCCAGAATGCCCCACTCTCCACCTAGCACTTATGTAGATAGCCATAATTTATTTAATGTCTATTTCCCCATCTAAACTGTAAGCTCCTTGCAGGCATGGATCATGGGAAGTATGTCTCAAATTCCTCTCCTCCAACTCTCTCCTGGACCCCCTCCAATCTGGCTTCCATCCCCTTTGCTCCACAGAAACCACCCGCTCAAAGGTGATCTTCTTCTTGCCAAATCCAATGGCCTCTACTCCATTCTAATCCTCCTCGACCTCTCAGCTGCCTTCGATACTGTGGACCATCCCCTTCTCCTGGATATGTTATCCAACATTGGCTTCGATGGCTCTGTCCTCTCGTGGCTCTCCTCTTATCTCTCTGGCTGTTCATTCTCAGTCTCCTTCGCGGGCTCCTCCTCTCCCTTCCACCACCTAACTGTGGGGTTCCCTCAAGGTTTAGTTCTTGGTCCCCTTCTATTCTTCATCTACACTCATTCCCTTGGAGAACTCATTTGCTCCCAAATGAGCACCACCTTTATGCGGATGATACCTCAATCTACAACTCCTCCCCAATCTTTATCCCTCTCTCCAGGCTCACATCTTCTCCTGCCTTCAAGACATCTCTACTTGGCTGTCCTCCCATCACCTCAAACTTAACATGTCCAAAACCGAGCTCCTTATCTTCCCACCCAAATCCTGTCTTCTCCTGGACTTTCCGGTCTCTGTAAACAGCACCACAGTCCTTTCCATCTCAAGCCCGTAACCTTGGTGTGATCCTTGACTCCACTCTTTCATTCAACCCATATATCTAATCCATCACCAAATTCTGTTGGTCTCACCTTCACGACATTGCTAAAGTCCGCCCTTTTCTCTCCATCCAAACTGTTACCACATTAGTATAATCACTCATTCATTCATTAATTCAATCATATTTATTGAGCACTTACTGTGTGCAGAGCAGTGTACTAAGCACTTGGAAAGTACAATTTGGCAACAGATACAATCCCTACCCAATGAGCTCACAGTCTAGAAGGGGGAAGACAGACAATAAAACAAAACAAAGCAAGTGGATAGGCAGCAATAGCATCAATGTAAATAAATAGAATTATAGATATATACACATCATTAATAAAATAAATAAAATAATTAATATGTACATATATACACAAGTGCTGCAGGGCAGGGAGGGGGGTTAGAGCGGAGGGAGGGAGTACGGGTGATGGGAAGGGAAGGAGGAGCAGAGGAAAAGGGGAGCTCAGTCTGGAAAGGCCTTCTGTAGGAGGTGAGCTTTCAGTAGGGCTTTGAAGTGGGGGAGTGTGTTAGTTTGGCGGATGTGAGGAGGGAAGTCATTCCAGGCCAGAGGTAGACGGCGGGACAGGCAAGAATGAGACATAGCGAGGGGGTTAGTAGCGGAGGAGAGGAGTGTGAGGGCTGTGCTGTAGAAGGCGAGAAGGGAAGTGAGGTAGGAGGGGGCAAGGTGATGGAGAGCTTTGAAGCTAATAGTCAGGAGTTTTTGCTTGATTCTAACCCACTTAGATTACTACATCACCCTCTTTTCTGTCCTCCCAACTTCCTGCCTCTCTGTGCCAAGGTGGACCTGGGCACCGGCTACCCAAAGGTCAAAATGCCATCAGTGATGTAACCTCTCTGGCCAGAGGAGGCAGGACGGGAAGATAGGTGTCCCTCACCTCCGTGCCCACCCAATAAGGTATGGAAGGGAAGGGAGCGGAAGGGGGCGGAGATTGAACAGGAAGGAAGTGGGGACCACCCAAACCAAAGGTAATAAATACCTGTTGCCTCTGGTGCTCGGGTCTCTTTGGGAAGACCACAGCGGTAGCAACGGCCACCCACGTGTCTCTCCCTGTCCCGAGCACCAGACGCCATTCTGCCACCAGGAACAATGCACAGAGACAGGAGTCGTGGGATGGGTGAGTGTAACACATAACTGGGTTAAATACATAAGTGGGTAATGTATGAGTGTAACGCATATGTGAGCTTAGTGTATAAGCGGGCAATGTATAAGTGAGTATAATGCACATGTGAGTTTAGTGCGTAAGTGGGTAGCGTACAAGCGAGTGTAACGCGCAAGTGAGTTTAACGCACGAGTGTGTAACACATAAGTAAGTCTAAGGCCTAAATGGGGTCGGCGCATAAATAGATTGAACGCTTAAGTGGATTCCTCCCAAGTGGGTGCGCACATGGTGGGAACTAGCCGCCTCACCACGTTGTGAGTAAACCATTAACGAGCTCTTCCTGGGCGGGCCCTGGTGTCCGCCCACACTCGAGTAACATACTAGTGTAATCCTCCCATCAGGGAAGCTTTAACACCAAATTCCTCCCAAAGGGGAAGCTTTAACACCATATTTCCCCCAAAAGGGAAGGCCGACTGTCGCGTCTAAATAATTAATTAATTCAATCCGCCCCGCGGAATAAATTCTATACAAAACTCAGGTTTTCCATCTCCAGCCTCTCTCTCTCTCTCTCTCTCTCTCTCTCTCTCTCTCTCTCCCGCGCCGATTCCGAAAGAACCTGTCCCCGGCGACGGGTGACACTCTCCCCACTCTAGTCCATATTTTTTCCGCTGCCTGGATTATCTTTCTTCAGAAACGTTCAGGGAATATCACCCTATCCTCCCCTTCTAGACTGTGAACCTGCTATGGGAAGGGATTGTCTCTGTTACTGATTTATACTTTCCAAGCACTTAGTACAGTGCTCTACAGAAGGTGCTCAATAAATACGATTGAATTGAGTTGATTGAATTGAAATGAATCCTCAGAAATCTCCAGTGGTTGCCTATCCACTGCTGTATCAAACAAAAACTCCTCACCACTGACTTTAAAGCACTCTGTCACCTTGCACCCTAACACCTCATCTCACTTCCCTCCTTCTACAACCCAGTCCACTAACCTTCTCACTGTGTCTCCATCTCTCCTGTCTCACCACCAACCCCTGGCCCATGTCCCATCTCTGGCCTGGAATGCCTTTTCTCCTTAAATCCACCAATCACTCTCCCCTCCTTCAAAGCCTTACTGATGGTACATCTCCTCCAAGAGGCCTTCCCAGATTAAGCCTTACTTTTTCTCATCTCCCACTCCCTTCTGCATCATCTGACTTACTCCCTTTGCTCTTCCCCCCTCTCCCAGCCCCAAAGCACTTATGTATATATCTGTAATTTTATTCATTCATATTGATGTCTGTTTACTTGAATTGATGTCTGTCTTCCCCCCTCTAGTCTGTGAGCTCGTTGTGGGCAGGGATTGTCTCTATTTCTATATTGTACTTTCCCAAGCACTTAGCACAGTGATCTGTACACAGTAAGCGCTCAGTAAACATGATTGAATGAATAAATGAATGCGGTGTGTGTTCATTCATTCAATAGTATTTACTGAGTGCTTACTATGTGCAGAGCACTGTACTAAGCGCTAGGAATAGACAGTTCGGCAACAGATAGAGACAATCTCTGCCATTGACGGGTTTACAGTCTAATTGGGGGGATATGGGAAGATAGAACAGAAGCTCATAAAGAAGAACAGGAATTATGAGGGTTCTACTCTGCCTTGACAACTAGTCAAGGCTAATACAGATTTGGGGTGGGGGAGGTGGGGTTCAGAAGGGCCAGGAGGCTTTCAGGGGATAGGTGTAGTGGGATTCAGAAGGATCAGGTGGGGTTCAGAGATATCAACTGGGGTTGAGGAGATCAGGTACAGTGGAGTTTAGGGGAATAGGATGGATTTCAGAAAAACTAGATGGGGTTTGGGGGGTTAGGTTCAGTGAGGTTTTTGGGGGACCAGAGGACTGCATGTGCAGCTAAGAGGTCTAGGTGGGGTTTAGGTTGACCAGATGGGGTTCATGGGGATCAGATAGGGTTCACGGGGACCCAGCAGGTTAAGGAGGTACAAGCAGGATTTAGGGGAATCAGTTGGAATTCAGGGCGATCAGGCATAGCGGAGTTTAGGGTGATCAGGTGGGGATCAAAGAGATCAGGTGGGGCTCAGGAGGGCCAGGTGGGGTTGAAAGGGACCAGAAAAAGATTTAGGGGGATCTGACAGTGTTCAGAGGGTGCAGGCAGGGTTCAGGGGAGCTAAAAAGCATTCAGGGAAGAGTAGGAGTTCAGGGGAACTAAAAAAGTGTTCAGGGGGACCAGGTTGGATTCAGGGGATCCCAGGTGGTGCTTGAGGGAACAGGTGGTATTCATGGGGGCCTAGATTGTTCAGGGGGACCCAGGTAGGGTTCAGAGGGATCCATCAGAGGTCAGGGGTGCCAGACGGGGGTTTTGGTCTGGGAGGTGTAGGGAGAAAAGTTTCACTTCAGCTTCTCAGTTCATCTGAACCCTGATAGAACATCTACTTGCTGATGGAGGAGGAAGGAAGTGGGGAAGAGAAGGGGAAGAAGGGAGAGGCAGAGATGGACACTGGGAGCCATAGAGCCCACCCCTCCCACAGACTGGAATGGTGGCTGTGTCATTAACTCCTCACATTCAGGGAAAAAATCCATCTGAGCTGGGAAACCCAGGGGATCAAAGCAACATTCTGTTGAAGAGGGATGGGTTTTCTAATGAAGATTAACAACTCACTTCCTCCAGGAAGCATTCCCAGATTAGCCCACTCCTAGCATACATGTATATCTCTCTAATAATGTTAATAATAATAATGATAGAATAATAATTATGGCATTTATCAATTCTTTTACTCTGTGCCAAATTCTGGGGTAGATATAAGATAATCAGGTTGGAGACATGGAGCTCACAGCCTAAGGGGGAGGGAGAGCAGGTATTTAATCCCCATTTAGCAGATGAGGAAACTGAGGCCCCGAAAATTTAAGTGACTTGCCCAAGATCAACCAGCAGACAAGTGGTGGAGTCAGGATTAGAACTCAGATTGTCTAAATCCCAAATCTCAACTTTCCATTAGGCCACCCTACTTCCTCCCTATAAATGCAGTTGACTGACTGATATACTAAATGCTTGGGAGAGTGCAGCGAGAAACAGTAGTAGGTCCAGAAGGGTTTGGATAGATACATGCATGAATGGTCCATGCTGAGTTACTGGGAGAACAGCCAAGGATGGAGAAAGGAGAGTCAAGCGTCTGTGCTGGGTCACTGGAGAGGCAGTCAGGAATGGAGAAAGGCAGGGGTGCTGAATGGTCCAACTATGACCATGAAGAGGGATGTCCAGAAGGGCAACCAAAATCTGGTTCTTCTAAGCATCCTGGTGCCCATGCTGAAGACAGAGACCTGGATTGGACAGGCTGAGGGGCTGAGTCTAGGGAGGGCACTGAGAGGTCTGATGACCACATCTGTCCAGTCCAACTTGCTAAGTCACACCTCAATAGAGCTGTACAGTTCCAGAGTTTACAGCCCCCCAGAGATTCCTGCCTCTGACTTCTCTGACCCCTGACCCCTCCTTAGAGATAACCCCCTGGCCCAGCCTGTGCAACCTAGGGGTCGATTGGATTGAGGTCAAGTCCCCCAGGGCTCAGCCCCTGCCCACATGGACTTCATTGCCCTCCAGGCCACCTCTATCTATGAAACTCACTGGCCACCCCCATCACTAACTCAAGCCATTTCTGGACCGTTGACTCTGTGCAAGGCCGGGCTGGGGGAGGGGGGCGGGGAAGTTTTGGTTCTGGAAAAAGAGGAAGCAGCAGCAGCTGCCAGCAGTGCCTTCAGTGTCTCCTCCAAGAGTCAGAAGACAGCAGAGAAACAGTTTCCATCCACCTCTGACATCTTCTTTCTTCTCCTCCTTCTTCTTCCTAGTCCTCTTCCAGGCTCCAGCTCCTCCCCAGGCACGCTGAGCAGGTATGAGTTTTTACTCCTTTGGGAATCTTATCCCTACTTTGGGAGAGATGAGGGGAGGGGGAAGGGTTAGGGGACACAGGCAGGGTCCAAGATCCAGTCAATGGGTGCCACAGGGGCTAGTGGGAAAAGCAGCGTGGCTCAGTGGAAAGATCCCGGGCTTGGGAGTCAGAAGTCCTGGGTTCAAAAACCGGCCCTGCCACTTGACAGCTGTGTGACTCTGGGCAAGTCACTTAACTTCTCTGTGCCTCAGTTACCTCATCTGTAAAATGGGGATTAACTGTGAGCCTCGCGTGGGACAACCTGATTACCCTGTATCTATCCCAGCGCTTAGAACAGTGCTCTGCACATAATAAGAGCTTAACAAATACCAACATTATTATTAGTTGTCCTGCTGGGATGGTGCCTTTTTTGAAAGGTCTGGTTCCACCTTCGTCCTCAGTTTCCCCCTCTGCAAAATCCCCCTCCTCTAAGTACTCCCTTTAAAATTCTAAGAATGGGATGAGAAGTGGGTTGAAGAGTAGAGAGCACAACTAACTGAGCTGGAAGTCTGGACTTCCCAGATTCTAGGTCTGATTATGTCCCAGTTCATGCTATGTGGCCTTGGAAACATTACTCCCCCTCTCTGGGATTCATGTTTTTCATCTGTTCAGTGGGGAGAATCATCCTTGTCCCTCCTTGGCTCCTGCCTATAGAGCTGGGCAGGTGAGGAATGCAAGCATTAACATGTAAGCTTTCTGGGAAACTGTGGTTGTGAGCTCCCTGAGGGCTCCCTGGACAATTGATTGATTGATTGAAAGAAAAACCCTTAGGTCCATTCAAGGTTCAACATTAAGGGCCATATATCCATTGGTGTAGAGGTCCTGGCTGTTTTCCATTTCCCCTGAGGACAAAGGAAAAGGAAATTTGTTTTCAGTGCAGCAGAGGGGATATGGATTAGACTAGAGGAAAGTCCTCCAGGGGATCGAGGGTGATAAAACACACCAACAGGTTACACAGGGAGATCCAAGAGAGATTATGTGATATGTCCAAGACCATGCAGTGACGCTGGGGCTGGGGTTGAATGGGCCTTGGTGGGGACCCCGGTCCCCACCTCCCAGTCTGGAATTCTGGCACCTGGGGATCTGGTTCCCTAGAGCCAGCTCCACCTACTTGGCCACCCTGACTTTGTTCTGGTTATGAAAGAGCGGTGGGAAGGCCTGTGGAGGGAAATTGAAACTGGACTGTGGAGGCGGCAGAAGGCAGAAATGAAACTGATCAAGAGCAGAGGGCTGCTTGATCCCAGTCCCTTCCCCAGCATCCTGTTCTGCTGTGCCCACCTGAGGGTGGGGGGCCACCAGCAAGACCCTTTGCTGCTGGGCCCCAGGGTGCCTGGACTGGTCACAACTCTGCTTGGGTGCCCGACCTGGACACCTGCTGGTCCAAGACTCCTCCCTCCCCCCCACACCACCTTGTGTCCTGGAAGAGGGGCTGCATTGCCCCAGAGAATAGTTGGTGAGGATGAAAGATTCTGGCTCAACTAGCCTCAAGCCAAGAGATACCTTGGGGGTGGAGTCCTTCAAGGAAGGGGCCATTAGCACTGTATTGGGTGGTGGCCTGAGCATGGGGTTGGGCACTGAAGCTGCTAGGCAGCTTTGGGAAAGGAAGAGAGGAACCAGCCAGGCTGAGACTCCATTTTCCACGAGCCCCCGGCCCTCTTCTCAGCCCTCATCTTCCCTTGCCAGCACCCTCACCCCTCACCATTCATTCATTCAGTTGTATTTATTGAGCACTTACTGTATGCAGAGCACTGTACTAAGCGCTTGGAAAGTACAATTTGGCAACAGATAGAGACAATCCCTACCCAACAACGGACTCAGAGTCTAGAACGGGGAAACAGACAACAAAACAAAAGAAGTAGACAGGCATTAATAGCATCAAAGTGGGATCTTCTCGCCCCTGCACCCCCCCCACCTTAGCAGAGGGCAAAGGAGGAGGGTTGGGAGGAGGAGGGGGAAGATGGGGGGGTGGTGCATGAGAGGAAGTAGAGCTGATGCCCCTGCATAGCCTAGGGGAGGGACATCAAAGTAGAACCCTATACTTGGACCCTGGAATCTTAGGGACTGGCTCAGATTCTTCATCTGACTGAAGAGTGTTTCCTTGCTCTTATTCTTATTCCCAGCCACAAGTTGCCACCACCCCTGCCCTCCCCACCCCCTACCATGCTCCCTCCTTCCCCCTGCCTCCTGGGGTTTCAGATCTTTTAGGAGTAGTGTGGCCTAGTGGAAAAAAAGCACAGAACTGGGAGTCAGAGCTCTTGGTTCCAATCCCAGCTCTTCCACTTGCCTGCTGTAAGAACTTGTACAAGTCTTTGACTTCTCTGTACCTCAGTTTCCTCATCTGTAAAATGGGGGTAAGATAGTTGTCTCTCCCTTATAGTGTGAACCCTATGTGGGAGAGATACTATGTCCAACTTGATTATCTTCTATCTACACAGCAGTTGACACAGAGTAAGCACTTAACAAATAGTACAGTGATTATTAGGTGGCCAATGTCCATTTCTGCTGGAGGGTAAGGGGTGCTAGGATCAGCGTAGTCAGAAGGGGTCTAGATTACTTTTCTAGACTGTAAGCTCACTGTGGGCAGGGTCTGTTATAATGTACTCTCCCAAATGTGTAGTGCAGGGCTCTAGACTCAGTAAGCGATAAATAAATACGATTGTCTGACTGACTGACTGACTGACTGACTGACTGACTGACTGGACCCTCTCCCAGAAGAAGCCCTGCAGCCTGCCTGACCTGCTCAGGCCAGGAGCAAGGGCCTGGCAGGGAGGGGTGGCCAGTCCTGAAGCTTTCTGGAGACGGGAGGGGTCTAGGACAGCCGGTCACCTATCTGCTCTTTCCAGTTCTCACAACTGCTGCTCCAGTGGATTCTGCTTGGTTCCAGTTGGTGCCATGTTATTCCTGCTTCTCTTCTGCCTCATTTCCTGCGTGTCCCCAGGTAAGGTTACTCCAGGACCTCTGGGTCTTGACCACCAGATATACAGCCATTCCTACCCCAGGCCTCTCTTCCCCACTCACTGGTGGTGCTCCACAAACTAGGGGACCCAGAGGTATAGGAGGGGGAAGAGAGGGTCAGCCTACCAGAAGGAACCTGATCTGAAAGTGGTTCTCTCTGGAAACAGGGCTGGGAGTCACCAGCCTTCACCATAGTGATCACCCAGATCTATCTGGCAATGGCAAAGGCAGAAAGATGTAAGCTTCAATCAATTGAAAAACAACCCCCAGGATTTAGCGAGTTCAACCCCACTCCTCATCCTTCCATTTCTCTCCTTCATGTCTTCAGCTTCTCCCAAGCCCAAACTACTACTACCCTCATCCCCAACTCCAGCTTCTCCAGAGAGGCCTGGAAATATCCTAAGTTATGGCTGTTTGGAAGGAGGAGAGACTTTTGTTTGGACTTTTGGAGAGAGGAATGGGAATGGCATTCTAGGCAGAGGGAAGAAGGGCAGGGGGAGTGCTGAGCATGGGGGACAGTGAGGACACTGGGGCATACTGAGTAGGTGGTGCAGGGTAGAGTCCCTGGAAAGAAATGGAGCCTGAAGTTACTGGAGATATGGAGGGTCAATCTACAGTGGAGCTGACCTCACTTCTCCCCTCTCTCTATCTGCCTCTTCATTTCTCAATGTCTCTCGGTCTCCAGACCTGGGGTCCTGGGGGGTGACATGCCCCAGGCAGCTGCAAGCTGTCCAGGGCTCCTGCCTGGTCATCCCCTGCTCCTTCACCTTCCCCAGTAACATCAACATCCCTGACAGCGGCATCACCCTTATCTGGTACCATGGCTACACATCAGCAAATCCTCTGGTGGTCTACCATTCAACCCAGCCAGAGCTAGTGGACGGGCGCTTCCGGGGCAGGGCATTTCTGCAGGGTGACGTCAAGAAGCAGACCTGTACCCTTCTCCTGAGGGACTTGACCCCAGCTGACGACGGCCTCTACAACTTCCGCTTTGAGATCAGCGAGGGGAACCGCTGGTCTGACATGCAAGGCTCGGCTGTTACTGTGACCGGTGAGGGGTGGCTGGCTAGGGCTGGGGGCTGAGGACAGAGTCTTTGGGGATGGGTGGAGGAAGGATGGAAATGGGGCCCCTGGGGAGGTGCCTCAGCCTGCTCCCCTCTCCCTGCAGAGCACCCAGACCCACCTGTGATTGCCTCCATGACTGAGCTCCGAGAGGACACCAAGACCATCTTCAACTGTTCCACAAAATATGGGTGCCCGGAGGGCATAGTGCTTTCCTGGCAGGGACAGGACCCCGCCCGCTCAGAGACTGTGCAGCTGGAGAAGGATGGCATCTCCCAGGGGCTGAGCCTTCAGGTTGACCTGTCCTGGAAGGATCATGGCCGGAGGCTGACCTGCCACCTCTCAGTTGGGCAGCAGCAAGTCCAGGGGGAGATTACCCTCAAGGTGAAATGTGAGTGAGGTGGCCAGTGGCCCCCCTTCTCCCAGCCCCTCCATCACCCCATATCCTGAGTCTTGCAGCAGAATGTTGCTACAACATGGTGGTCTGGTCTCCCCACTCAGCCTTCATGCCTTAATAGCTCAGTGCCTTGATTTACCTCACCCCCCACCTCACATCTGTGCTTCCTCCACCTCCCTCAGCTTTATTCTCTTCTGCTTCCCAATTATCATAGCCTCCCTGTCCCCTTCTCTCAGCAATCTTGGTCCGCTCAAGAGGGCCTCCTCTAGAAAGCCTTCCCTGATTGACCTTGCCCACTTCTCCTACTCCATCCCATCCTGTCATGGCTGTCTGTTTGTGCTTGTGAGAAAGGACTGTGTGCATCCCCAGAGTGGAGGGACCATGTCCAATGTCTCTCCTCAATTGGTCGAAGTTTCCCCTAAGGGAGAGGACAATATATGTCAATTCATTCATTCATTCAATCGTATTTATTGAGTGCTTACTATGTGCAGAGCACTGTACTAAGCACTTGGAATGTACAGTTTGGCAACAGATAGAGACAATCCCTGCCCAACAATGGGCTCACAGTCTAAATAATAATGATGGTATTTAAGTGCTTACTATGTGCCAAGCACTGTTCTAAGCACCGGGGTCGATATTAGGTAACAGGCTGTTTCATGTGGGGCTCACAGTCTCATTCCCCATTTTACAGATTAGGCAACTGAGGCACAGAGAAGCTTGCCTAAAATCACAGAGCTGACAAGTGGCGGAGCTAGGACTAGAACCCATGACCTCTGATTCCCAAGTCTGTGCTCTGTACATTAAGCCACTCTGCAATTAATTAATCAATCAGTCATATTTATTGAGCACTTACTATATGCAGAAGTAGTGTGGACTGGTGGATACAGCACAGGCGTGGGAGTCTGAATGATTTGGGCTCTCATCCTGGTGGTTCTACTACATGTCTGTTTTGACCTTGGAGAAGTTGCTTCACTTCTCTGTGCCTCATTTACTTCATCTGTAAAATGGGAATTAAAACTGTGAGCCCCATGTGGGACAGGGACTGTGTCCAATCTGATTATCTTGTATCTACCCCAGTGCATAGTAGTGCCTGGCACATAGTAAGTGCTTAATAAATAACATAAAAACAAAACAAAACAGAGTTTTTTACTAAGCGCTTGGGAGAGTACAATACAACAGAATTAGCAGACGTTCCCTGCTCATAATAAATTTACAGACTAAAGGGACTGTAAACTGTCCCATCTCCTCTGTTGGTCAGAGGCTCTCCTGAAGATGGGGACCATGTCTGTCCCATGTCCCAAATTCATGGTGGTTTGGAAGGAGGAGAGAGACAGGAGTCAGGGGAAGAGGAGGGGGAAGGGTGTTCCAGGCTGGGGGAAGGAAGAGGTGGTAGAGCTCACCTTGAGGGACAGCAAGTTGGCAGCAAAAAATAGTGGTAATAGTGGTATTTATTTAGTGCTTACTGTAGGCAAAGTACTGTATTAAGGCATTGGGCATTAATACATGCCTGAGAATTGGACACAGTCCCTGGCACTTAAAAGACTCATGATCTGACAGACATCATCATGCAAAGAGAAGATCTCTGTATGTTCAAGAGGAGCTTGGCTCAATTCACAGCCAAGAATCCATAATGGATAACTAGAGGGAGAGGCAGAGCATATTAGATAGTTCATTAAGATGACTGCCCATCACAGTCCTGTCAAGCCCCTTCCAGACAAGCATCTGAGCAGGTTGGACCATGGTATGACCCAGTAAGGTTGTTCCTTCTGTTTGTAGTGGTGAAGGAGATGTTTAAAAAGGAATATATCCAGGACCACAGTCAGAGATAAGAAAGCACAAAGTAAACACACAAGCACCCACACACAAGCCTGTGAACACACGCATGTATGCGCACACACACAAGCACGCACACACAAGCACACACATACACGTATGCACTTGCAGCAATATCATCAGAAAATATTATTTGGGGCAGTGCCAATAAAGATTAAGAAAGGTAAAAATCCTTTTCTGAGCAACTTCTACTGTGTAGCACATCTGTACTTTGGCACTCAGCTCTGAATCAGTTGCTCACATGGCCATGCTGAAGTCTAGCTAAGACTCAGCTTTTCATTATATATGCCCACTCACACATGCATAAATGCCGATTAAAAAGTACCTTTCGAACTACAAGGCCCAGAGAGTCAATCAACCTACTCTATTTATTGATCGCTTACTATGTTCAGAGAACACTGTATTAAGTGCTTTGGGGAGTGCAATATAACTTCATACAACAGAACTTTTCCTTTAGGACATTGTTTGACAAACCAAACTGTGTTAACATCTAGGGAGCTTACTCTTTTGGTGTGGTGAAAGCACAGAAGAGAGAAATAAAGAACTACCACCATTCCAGAAAGTGGTGGTAAGAATTTAAGTTTAATAATAATTGTGGTTTGTGTTCAGTGTTTACTTTGTGCCAATCACCATGCTATGCACTGTACAGATGCAAGTCAACCAAGTCTGACACAGTCCCTGTCCTACAAGAGGGAGGCAGAACAGGTTTTGCATCCCATTTTATGTAGGAGGAAACTAAGGCACAGAGAAGATATTTAAAAGTTTAAAAGAAGTTTAAAAAGGCAGTTTAGCTTGTGGTCTGCAGGGAGCTTGTGGGCAGGAGAGAGTCCGTCCAATGAGGTTGGACGTGCAGTGGCGAAAGGTCTGCCCCGTCTCTCCTACTGTCCTGGGGAGCTGTGAATGGGGAGATCAATCAATCAGGCACCCAATCAGTAGCATTTATTGAATGCTTACAGTATTTATTGAATGGTTACTGTATGCAGAGCACTGTACTGAGGTCATGGGAGAGTACAATGTAATAGAGTTGGGGGACACAGTCCCCACCTCAAGGAGCTTACAGTCTAGTGGGGGAACATGTCTGCTCTCTAGCAGGGACTCCCCCCACCCGACCCAGTGTCTGCTCCATGGCTCTGCCCTGTTCCCTCTCCGCACTGGAACAGTTGAGCTCATGGCAGGGCTCCCATGTGCCCCTCAGCTACCAACCACTTTCCCCTTTCCCTTCTCAGATGCCCCCAAGAAGGTGTCAGTGACCATAGACCCCTCCCGACGGAACATCCATTTGGGAGACCTGGTCTCACTGACCTGTGCCGTCAGCAGCAGCCAACCTGATGCCACCGTCTTCCGCTGGTTCAAGGATGGCGCCCCCTACCCCGGCACCCGATCTGTCCTGTCTCTCCCCAGTGCCTCTCGGAAGGACTACGGTCTCTATTACTGTGAGGCTGAGAACCCCATGGGCAAGGGAGTGGCAGCCCCAGTGACCCTTTACATCTTCTGTAAGTACAGGGCATGTGTTGGAAGGACCCAGCTGTGGCACCAGGGGAGGGCCATGGGGGGAGAAGTCAAAGAGGTGGGTGGGTGTGGGAAGGGGCTGGCTTGTGGCAGCTTTGGCTGGTTATGGCATGCCTCCCCATCCCCTGTTCCAAGCACTGCTATGTGCTGGCTAAACAGCTGCCATGCTCCATCCCAGAAACAGCTGTCACTTCTTCTGGCTGACACCTTAGATCTGATCAGGCCAGGGGCTTTCCTTGAGGTCTGGGGCCGGGTGGGGGAAAGACAGCTGAGGAGCCAGGACCTAGAAGAGTATCCTAAGAAGGAGTGCCAGGGGGATCCCAGGTCCCAGGCCTGCCAGCCAAACCCAGTCTGATTGTTGCTTCCACACTGAGGAGGCAGAAAAAGGTTCTGATCCAGTGCTGTTCCATGGGATTTGAGTCAAATCTGGTCTGAGTTGACTAGGACCCACCCTGGTGGTCCACAGATTCGGGCCACAGTTTTGACAGTCACTGGGGGGCAGGGCAGAGAACAGGCAGCCCCTGGCATTGGCCACTGTGCCTATCCTTCTCCAGCTGCAGAGATCCAGGTCAGCCCAGCCAACGAGATCCGGGAAGGGCAGAGGGTGACACTGACCTGCAGTGTCCCAGAGGCGGCCCGGCAGGAGATCCACTATGCCTGGTACAAGAACAACATCTGGATTAAGGAAGGGACAGCCCAAACCCTCACCTTCCATGAGGCATCCAGTGCTGACACTGGCTTCTACTTCTGCAAGGTCCAAAATGACAAGGGCAGAGAGCAGTCCCCTCCCATCAGCCTGCTGGTGACCTGTGAGTCTATCCGTCTTCCCTTCTGTTTATCCCTCCCACCCTGCATAGCTATCCTGGGTCTTCCCTGCAGATATGGAAGGAAATAGGCAAGGGGGGATTTGTGCTCCCCATTATACAGAGGGAGAATTGAAGGATCTAATAGTCTGTCAATTAAGAAATAGTACCTATTGAGTGCTACAGTGTGTGGAGCCCTATACGAAGTGCATGTGACCAGGTGTTCAGTGTAGAGTGGGGACTAGAATCCATTAGCCAATCAATCAGTGATATTTATTGAGCTCTATGTGCAGAGTAGTGGACTGAGCATTTGGGAGAATACCATACAACAAAGTTAGTAGACACACTCCCTGCTCACAATGAGTTTACAGTCTAGAAGGGGAGACAGAAATATAAATAAATAAATTACAAATACATATATAAGTGCTGAGGGGCTGAGGATGGAGTGAATATGAATTCAAGTGCAAGGGTGACTGAGAATCATGGGTCACTGAATCGGAGATTTCCAGTACAGTCAGGGATGAACTCATACATCCCCTAGCCTCTAGGTGACATCTGCAGCAAGCCTGCCCTTCCCTCTCCCAAACAGATCCCCCACGGATGCCGGTGCTGACCTCATTCCTGGAGACTCAACAAGGGAGGCTGGCTATCATCCACTGCACGGTGGACAGCCAGCCCCCGGCGGCCCTGACACTACAGCGCGACGGCCACGTGATGGCCACCACCAGTTCCTATGCAGCCCCCAGCCAGAGGCTCAGCATCACATCCACCCGCAATTCACTGAGGCTGGAGATCCGGGGCTTGGAGGCAGAGGATGGGGGAGAGTACTGCTGCGTGGCCACCAATTCTCTTGGCAATGCCAGCACCGCCTACCACTTCAGGGCCAATAGTAAGGACGGGTGATGCTCCACTATCCAGCCTGTGGATTATCCAGGCCCTCCTGCTTCCAGGTTGTTTCTCTGCTCATCCAGATTTTGCCGGGAGTTTGACCTAGACAGAGCACAGGGAACTCAGACCTGCTCCGGCCACTTCTGGGAGCAGCTCTGTGGAAGTTGGGAGGGTAGATGGTGAAAGAAAGGGCTTTGGATTATCTGTGGGTTTGGATTATTCTGGCCCTGTGGCACAGATCATGGAGAGTGGTCTGGGTGGAGACTCGGCAGAGAGCTGGCCTGTAAACTCTCCAGGTCAGGGGCACCCTTAGGCCTGGAGCATCCCCCTCCCCTCTGGCCCCCACTTCCACCCACCCTCACCAGCCCCCATCCTCCTCACAGCAGCCCGGGTACTGATTTACCCTGCCCTGGAGGTCCAGGAGGGCCAGGAGGTGACCCTGTCCTGCATAGCCACCCAGAGCATTCAGCCTGACGTCCGCTACACCTGGTACCGGAATGGCGTGCCACTTCAGGACCGCACAGATAGCACTACTGTCACCTTCCAATCTGTTACCAGTGCCAATGCGGGAGCTTACCACTGCCGGGTCTGGGACAGCCAGGGAACAGACAGCACCTCACCCGCCGTCCCCCTGACCGTGCTTTGTGAGTGGCTTCCCACTGGGGTTCAGCCTAGGGGCCTGCAGAGGGAACAGAGACTACAGGCTGGGCATCTTGGAGGGGTAGAGAGAGGGGAGGAGTTTTGGGTGCTGCGGCGGTGGGCAGGGGGTTGGTGGCGAGAAGGACTAATAGGTGGGAATGGCGAAGAATTCATCTTGAGGATGCCTGGGCACTACCTGAAAGTTGAGGATGGGAATGGGGAACTAAGTCAGGCACCTGGAGGCATGGCAACTCTATAAGTGATAAGTGGGACTCTTGGGGTTATTAGAGGAACAAGAACCAGAAGGGTTAATCTGGGAAGTCTTCCTGGAGGAGGTGGATTTTTAGAACCATTTGGAAGGAGGGGAACCTTGTTTGGTGAAGAAATAAGCGGAGGGAATTCTAAGTCAGGGAGGAGGGCAGCATTTAGTGAAGAAGGGCAAGGAGGAAATTTTAGATGGGAGGAATGGCATCCATTGGAGATACTGAGGACGGGCAGGTGGTGTGGTCCTAACTTTGTGTTCTTTGCAGACTCACCCCGTCAGCCTCTGCTGACCTTCTTCCTGGAGGCAGAGATCAGGTCGGTCCTCCTCCTCTGCACTGTGGACAGCCTACCTGAGGCAGAGCTGACTCTACTCCGATGGGACCGTCCAGTAGCCTCCTCAGCCCAGTGTGGGGGTTGCTGCTCCCGGATCTGTGCCACTGCATCCCCCAATGCCCTGCGTTTGGAGATCCGTGATGTGGTGCTAGAGGACGAGGGCAACTACACCTGCATGGCCAGCAACTCCTACGGCAATGCCACCGCCTCTGTGACTTTTACTGCCCAGAGTGAGTGTCCGGTAGTGCTGGAAGAGCCAGGGCCAGCTGGGGGCACCCGGGGGCGCCTGGAGGGGCCAAGTGAGTGCAGGTCAGCTCCAGGGGTTCTTGAGCTGGCAGTCTCAGAGTTAGACAATAGCAAGATTAGAGAATAGAGAATAGAGAAGCAGCATGGCTCAGTAGAAAGAGCCTGGGCTTGGGTGTCAGAGGTCATGGGTTCGAATCGAGGCTCTGCCACTTGTCAGCTGTGTGACTGTGGGCAAGTCACTTAACTTCTCTTTGCCTCAGTTACCTCATATGGAAAATGGGGATTAACTGTGAGCCTCATTTGGGACAACCTGATTACCCTGTATTTACCCCAGCACTCAGAACAGTGCCCTGCACATAGTAAGCACATAACAAATGCCAACATTATTATTATTATTAAGATCCCCACTTTCCAGGACAGTCCACTGTCAGTCATCTGCTGCATTAATGGGGTGGAAAGATGGAAATCAACAGATGGGGTAGGGGGGCTGGAGTCTAAAGATCCTGAAACCTGTTCAGGGGTCAAGAGGCAGTGACCCACAACCAGCGGAGCCTGGAGCAGACCTGGCCAGGGATCAAAATGGGAGGTTGATGGGAAGGCCTGCTGGTGAGAAACTTGAAGAATACAGAGTGGATAATCTGCATGGAGATAATAGAGAATTACCAATAGGTGGAAGGCAGCATGGCCTAGTGGAAAGACCATGGATGTGGGAGTCAGAGGACTTAGGTTCTAATCCCGGTTCTGGAAACTGTCTACTGAGTGATCTTGGGCAAGTCACTTAAATTCTCTGTGTGTCATTACCTAATCTGTAAAATGGGGGTTTAAAGCTATGAGTCCTATATGGGACATGTTCTTTGTCCAACCTAATTATCTTGCATCTACCCCAGCACTTAGTATATTGCCTGGTTCATAGTATATGCTTAACAAATACCATAAAATACAGAACAAGACAAAAAAAATACACAACAGAAAACAGGTCTGAATGGGCTCAGGAGTCACTGTGGGCAGAGGCTAGAGATGAGGCTGTCTTGCCAATTCTCTTTCCAGGGCTTTTTGACCAGTGGTCTTCAGCGTGAGGGGAGAAATATCAACCCCATGTGTTCCCCTGGACTGGCCATACCCGAGATTCTTGCATTCCCTGTTTGGCTCTGAATGGGATAGACATAATCTTGTCCCCTCCAACGTTCCCACCTGAGCTCCCCTTCCCTTGCTGTGGCCAGGATGGCTCCATCACTTCCCCTTCATGAGGCTTCATGGTCTACCAAGAAGAGCAACCAGGAGGCAGGAATTCTAGTACTTGTTTACCTCTCTCTGCTCTGAAGTCCCGACCAAGTTACCTAGCCTCTTTGAGCCTCAGTTTCCTCAGATGTAAACTGGGATGTTGGGATGTTGCAAAGATGAAATGAGATGTTGATTTGAAAGTGTTTCTGGACAACTAAAGCTCTTGGTTGTGAGAACCTCAGGGTCCTGGTCGTCCCCTTCTCCTCTCTCCCAGGGAGGCAGCAGAGGGGTGGATACCCCCAATCACTGAAGGTTCCATCTCTGCCCCTTTCATTTATTCATTTAATTGTATTTAATGAGTGCTTAGTGTGTGCAGAGCACTGTACTAAGCACTTGGGGAAGTACAGTACAACAATAAACAGACACATTTCCTGCCCAAAACAAGCATACAGTCTAGAAGCGGGAGACAGACATCAATACAAATAAATATATTACAGAGATGTGCACAAATGCTGGGGCTGGGAGGGAGGTAGAATAAAGGGAGCATGTTAGGGCAATGCAGAAGGGAGTGGGAGAAGAGGAAAAGGGGGGTCTAGTTAGCCTAGAAGGCCTTTTGGGGGAGATGTGCCTTCAATAAGGCTTTAAAGGGGGGCAGAGTATTTGTCAGATTTGAGGAGAGAGGGCGTTCCAGGCCAGAGGCAGGATGTGGGCCAGGGGGCAGCAGCGAGACAGGCGAGACCAAGATACAGTGAGAAGCTTAGCACAGGAGAAGTGAAGTGTGCCGTGTTGGTTTTAGGAGAGTAGCAAGGTGAAGTATGTGGGGGTAAGGTGGTAGAGTGCTTTAAAGCCAATGGTGAGGAGCTTATGTTTGATGAGGAGGTGGATGGGCAACCACTGAAGTGTTTTGAGGAGCGGAATGGCATGTCCTGAAGATTTTTGTAGAAAAATGACCCAGGTAGCAGAGTGAAGAATGGGCTGGAGTAGGGAGAGACAAGAGGCTGGGAGGTCAGCAAGGAGGCTGAGAGAGTAATCAAGGCGAGATAGGATGAGTGATTATATTCACGTGGTAGCTGTTTGGATGGAGAGGAAAGGGCAGATTTTAGCAGTGTTGTGAAGTGGGACTGGCAGGATGTAGTGAAGGATTGAATAAGTGGGTTGAACGAGAGAGAGGTGTCAAAGACAATGCCAAGGTTACAGGCTTATTAAGGTTATGGGAATTCATTCATTCATTCATTCATTCATTCATTCATATTTACTGAGTACTTACTGTGTGCAGAGCACTGGACTACGAGCTTGGAAAGCACAATTCAGCAACATATAGAGACAATCCCTACCCAACAATGGGCTCACAGTCTAGAAAGGGGAGACAAAAAAACAAAATAAGTAGACAGGCACCAATAGCATCAAAATAGATGAAGAGAATTATAGATATGAACACATCATTAATAAAATGAATAGAATAATAAATATGTACAAATATACACAAGTGCTGTGGGGTGGGGAAGGGGGTAGAGCAGAGGGAGGGAGTAGGGGCGATGGGGAGGGGAGGAGGAGCAGAGGAAAAGGGGGGCTCAGTCTGGGAAGGCCTCAAGGATGGTGGTGCCACCTACAGTGATGGGAAAGTCACGGAGAGGGCGGGATTTGGGTGGGAAGATAAGGTGGTCAGTTTGACTTCACTCATACCTGCCCCTCTGTTTCTTCCCTGGCCGGCTCAGCCGTGTGGCTAGTCATCTCCCCTTCGGCGACCCTGATGGAAGGCCAGGAGGCTAACCTGAGCTGCCAGGTGCACCGAGCTGCAGGGGCCACTCCCACCAATTTCACCTGGTACCGGAATGGGGCACCTTGGGCCAGGGGCCTCGAGGATGTCATGTCGCTGGGACCCGTCGTGGGGACAGACTCTGCGCTGTATGCCTGCAGTATTGACTCCGAAGCCGGAAGCCGAAGATCGAATCCTTTGGCTCTCCACGTGCTGTGTGAGTGGCGAGGCTGAGGTGGGGGTGGGGCTAAGACTAGAGCAGCTAAGGCAGGGGGTGGGCTAATGTTGGTGGGCAGGGACTGGGCTAAAATGGGGGCGGGGCTAATGGGGGCAGGGTTAAAGATAGAGGAGCTGACTTTAGGTCGGGGTGGGATTATTGTTGGTGGGCAGGGCTAAAGCTAGAGGAGCTGAGCTAAGGCTGTATGGAGCTGAGTTGAATCAGAAGATGGGGATAAGGCTAGAGGGGCAGGCTGAGGCAGGGGAAGGGAATAAGACTAGAAGACTGGCTAAAGCAGGGGACGGGGAGGAAGATAGAGGAGCTAGCTAACTTTGGGGTTGGATTAATGTTGATGGGCAGGTCTAAGGTTAGAAGGGCAGGGTTAAAGTAGGGGTTAGCCTAA
This sequence comes from Ornithorhynchus anatinus, assembly GCF_004115215.2. Taxonomy (NCBI): domain Eukaryota; kingdom Metazoa; phylum Chordata; class Mammalia; order Monotremata; family Ornithorhynchidae; genus Ornithorhynchus; species Ornithorhynchus anatinus. Next base: position 18,237,383 of record NC_041745.1, on the reverse strand, counting down.
GGCTAGAAGGGCGGGGTTAAAACCGGGCAGGGATAAGGCTAGAGAGGTGGGGCTAAGGCAATAGGCAGGATTAAGGCTAGAGAGCACCAGGCTAAAGCAGGGGTGGGGATTAGGCTAGAGGGATTTAGCTAAAATGGGGGTGGGGCTAATGTTGATCAGGATGGATAAAGCTAGAGGGACTGAGTTAAGGCAGGGGTTGGGACTAATGTTAGTAGGCAGCTAAGGCTAGAGGAGCTGGGCTAAGGTGGGGGTGGGACTAAACCCGGAGGACCTGGGCTAAAGCAGGGGGTGGGGCTAAACCTAGAGGGGCTGGGCTAAGGAAGGGGGTGGGCCTAATGTTAGTGGTATGGCTAAGGCTGCAGGGGGTCAGGCTAAGGCAGGGCTAAAACAGGTGTTGGGGTTAATGTTGATGGGCAGGGCTAAAACTAGATGAGGCTAGGCTAAGGAGGGGCCGGATTTTAAAATAGAGGGGCTCGGCTAAAGTACAGGTCTGGAATAAGGCTAGAGGGGTTGGGCTAAAGCTGGGGCAAGAATAAGGCAGAAGTCGGGTTAATGTTGCTGGCCAGGGCTAAAGCTAGAAGAATCATACTAAGGCAGGGGACGGGGATAAAGTTAGGGGGCCTGGGCTAAGGCGGGGATGGGATTAATGGTGGTGGGCCGGCTAAAACCAGAGGGGGGCCAGGCTAAGGTAGCTGGAGGGGCTAAGGCAAGGGCAGGGTTAAGACTGTGAAGGTTAAGGCTAGAGAGGCAGGGCTAAGAAGGGGGTGGGGATAAGGCTAAGAGAAACTGGGTGAAAGCCAAGGGTGGGATTTAGTCTTGCAGGACGAAGGCTAAAGGGTCTGGTCTAAGGCAGTACCGTTCTTCAACTCTCCCATCTTTCCCACACCAGTCGCCAAACTAGCTCATTTCCCCCCTTCAAAGCTCTACTGAAATCACACTTCCTCCAGGAGGCCTTCCCAGATTGAGGGCCCCCTTTCCTCTGCTCCTCCTCCCCTCCCCATCACCCCTATTCGACTCCCTCCCTCTGCTCTACCCACCTCACCACCCCACAGCACTTATGTATATTTGTACATATTATTCTATTTATTTTATCAATATGTGTATATATCTATAATTCTATTTATCTATTTTGATGCTATTGATGCCTGTCTACTTGTTTTGCTTTGTTGTCTGTCTCCCCCTTTCTAGACTGTGTGCCATTGTTGGGCAGGGATTGTCTCTATCTGTTGCCAAAGTGAACTTTCCAAGCTCTTAGTACAGTGCTCTGCACACAGTAAGTGCTCAATAAATACGATTGAATGAATGAATGAATGAGATCTCCTGCTTTCTTCTTGCAATCCACCCCTCCCACCCATGCATCTAACCCCATTCCTTATCAAAAGACCTTGCTCCCTTCATTCTTCCCTCCTTAACAGTCATCTTCCACTGTTCGCTCTCCAATGGCTTCTTCCCCACTGCTTTCAAACATGTTCATGTTTCTCCTATCTTAAAAAAAACTCCCTGGACCCCATCTCCCTCCTACCATTCCTCTCAAAACCCCTTGAGCGACTTGTCTATACCCACTGTCTCAAATTCCTCTCCTTCAATTCTTTCCTCAGCCCCCTCCTATCTGGCTTCTGTCCCTTTCACTCCACAGAAACCACCCTCTCAAAGGTCATCAATGATCCCCTTCTTGCCAAATCCAGTGCCTTTACTCCATCTTAATCCTCCTCGATCTCTTAGCTGCCTTCGACACTGTCAACCACCCCCTTCTCCTGGAAACATTAGCCAACCTTGGCTTTGCTGACACTGTCCTCTCCTTGTTCTCTTATCTCTCTGGCCATTCATTCTCAGTCTCCTTCACAGACTCCTCCTCTGCCTCCCACCCCTAATTCTGAGGGGTCCCTCAAGGTTCAGTTCTTGGTCCCTTTCTATTCTCCATCTACACCCACTCCCTTGGAGAACTCATTCACTCCCAAGGCTTCAACTACCATCTCTGCAGGATTCCCAAATCTGCATCTCCAGCCCTGATCTCTCTCCCTCTCTGCAGTCCTGCATTTTCTCCTGTCTTCAAGACCTATCTACTTGGATGTCCTCCCATCACCTCAAGTTTAACGTGTCCAAAACAGAACTCCTTATCTTCTCACCCAAACCCTGTCCTCCCCTTCACTTTCCCATCACTGTAGGTGGCACCACCATCCTTTCTGTCTCACGAGCCTGTAACCTTAGTGTTATCCTTGATTCCTCTCTCTCATTCAACCCACATATTCAATTCTTCACTAATTCTTGCCAGTTCCACCTTCATAACATCGCTAAAATCTGCCTTTTCCTCTCCATCCAACCTGCTACTACGTTAATACAATCGCCTATCCTCTTCCACCTTGATTACTGTATCAGCCTCCTTGTTGACCTCCCAGCCTCCTGCTTTTCCCCAATCCAGGTTATACTTCACTTTGCTGCCCGAATCATTTTTCAACAAAAATGTTCAGAACATGTTTCACCATTCCTTAAGAAACTCCAGGGGTTGCCCATCCACCTCCACATCAAACCAAAGCTTCTCCCCATTGGCTTTAAAACACTCCATTACCTTGCCCCCTCCCTACCTCACCTCACTACTCTTCTACTCCACTGTACCCACACACTTTGCTCCTCTAATGCTAACTTTCTCATGTAACTCTATCTCATCTATTTTGCCACAGATACCTCACCCACATCCTCCCCCAGCATGGAATGCCCTCCCTCTTCATATCTGACAGATTATTATACTCTCTCCTTTCAAAATATTATTGAAAGCACATCTCCTCCAAGAGACCTTCTCTCAGTCCCCCTTTCCTCTTCTGCCACTGCTTTCTGCATCACCCTGACTGTATTCATCCCCCTTCCCAGTCCAACAGCACTTATGTATGTATCTGTAATTTTTTAATGTATATTACTATCTGTCTTCCCCTCTAGACTGTAAACTCATTGTGGGCAGGGAATGTGTCTGTTTATTGTTATATTGCACTGTCCCAAGTGCTTAGTTCAGTGTTCTGCACACAGTATGTGCTCAATAAATCCTATGGAATGAATGAAATGGGGTGGGGATAAGGGTAGAGAGGCTAGGTTAAGGCAGGGGGTGGGTCTAGAGCTAGAGGGGATAGGCTTAGATGGGGCTGGGGCTAAGGCTAGAGCAGCTGGGCTAAGGTATGGGGTGGGCTTATGGATGGAGGGGCTAAGGCTGGAAGGGGCAGTGCTAAAGTGGGGATCAAGGCTAGGCTTGAGGTGGATATGGTTAAAGTTGGTGGGTGGGGCTAAGGTGGTGGGCAGGTTTAGGGCTGGGGAGTATGAAAGATTGCTAGTTGGGTCTAAGTCAAGCTGGCGTTAACAATGATTGGTGAGAGAACCCTGAGGCTCTCAGACCAACCTCTATTCATCTCCTTCCTGCCACCTCCTCCAGATCCTCCGAAGCCCCCACATTTTATTGCTTTCCTGGACACGGCTGAGGGCCGTATGGCAGTTTTTTTCTGCTCTGTGGACAGCAGCCCCCCAGCTGAACTGACCCTGGCCCATGGCGAGAAGCTTCTGACCTCCAGCAGCCAGGCGAGGACTTCAGGAGCTGGGCGACTGCGGGCCCAGGCCTCGCCCAACACCCTGCGAGTGGAGCTGGGGGAACTGGGGCTGGGAGATGCTGGAACCTACCACTGCACGGCCTCAAATGCTCTTGGCACAGCCTCCAGTGCGCTACTGTTCCACGTGCATGGTGAGTACTTCGCTTCTCCCTGGAGTCAGGCCAGTGAGGTGCCTTGCAGCCCCTTGCACACCCTTGGGAGGGCTAGCAGGCTGGTCTGGGAGCAAGGACTCAGAGCTTCCCACCCCTCCCCTGCTGTGCTGTGAGACCTCGGGCTAGCCACCACCTTGCTCTGTTGCTCCCCTTGGGGATGTCTGCAGCTGGGAGAGGAAAATGATGGAGGGCGAACGAGGATGAATGTGAGTTGGCTTGACCTTCAGTCCTCCTCTGTCTGAAGCAACAAGAGCCTGTGCTGGGAGAGCCCTGGGCTGGGCATTGACTTCACCCTCAGCAGTCTGTCCCCTGGCCACTGGCTCACCCTGCCACCCCAACTCCACTGTCTGAAATTCCCTCTCCTTTCAAATCCCCCCAGGAAGCAGCCCTCTCCATCTTCGAAACCTACCTGAAATTCCATCCCCGATTAATTTTCCCCTCTCCCAGGTTATGTACTCTCAACTACCACCTTTGCACTTAGGCACTGAGTCACCATACTCAGTAGCACTTGGCTTCTCATTTTTCTGTCCTCTTTTTCTTCATAACTGTAATTCATTTTGTGCCTGGGTAGTGGTCTTCATTGAGAGCAGCTACTGAGTGCTGTGTACTATGCTAAGTTCTTGGGAGAGAGCCAAGAAGGAAAAGTCAAGAAGGAAAAGACATATTTCCTGTCCACAAAGAGCTAAACATGTCTGTCCTCCCAGTTAAATTGTAAACTCTTTGGGGGCAGGAATTATGTCTTCCCTTTTACCCCTCTCCCAAAACAACAGTAGGTATTCAATAAATATTACTGACTGGTTGATTGATTGATTGACTGGGGGAGGTAGAGAAAGGAGAAAATGTGGACCCTGCCAATAAGAGGCCGTAAATCCTAAGGAAAGACAGGATTTGTGTTCTTTCTCTCTCTCCCCCTCCCACACCCATGCAAATATAGACCAAAATAAGAACCATAAATAACCTAAGCCTGAACATCTATACTTAGGTGCTAAAAGTTGTTGAAGTGGAGAAGAATTAGATTGGGTTAACCTGGGAAGGCTTCTTTGAGGAGATGGGATGTGCAGTAATTTTAAAGGGGGGAAGGGATATGGTTTCCTGCAGAGGATGGGGAAGGCATTCCATCTAGGTGTGGATCCTAACCTTCACAGTGTGACTTGACTTCTCTTTTTCCTACAGCCGCTCTTGTCATTGTATCACCACCAGCAGAAATCCAGGAAGGGATGTCTGTTTCCCTGACCTGCCAGGTGGTGGGCCAGCCCCCCGAAGAGGCTGTGTACCACTGGTTCAAGAATAGCCAGCCACTCCTGGAGGCCTCAGACCCAGTCCTCTCTTTTCCTGCCATATCAGCAGCAGACAGCGGCTCCTATCACTGCCAGGCTCAGGTCCCAGGTGGTGCTTCCAGGCTTTCTCCCTCTGCCAGCCTTCATGTCTCTTGTAAGTGCCACCCCCTTCTTTTCCCTTCCCCATCTCCAGAATACACACACACACACACACACGATTATCTTGTATATACCCTAATGTTTAGCACAGTACTTGGCACATAGTAATAAATGCTAACAAATACCACCATTCTTTTAAACCCCCTTCCCCTTCCCCCTCACACACATACACATAGTTTCTATGGAGTCACTCTCTGCCCCCATTGTCTGGTCTGTCACTTGTAGCAACTGCCTAAAATTCAAGTGGTCAAGCAATTAGTATTTATTGACTGCTTACTGTGGCACTGTGGCAAGAGGACTGTACTTTTCCAGCAATCCTTTTTCTCATAATAATAATAATAATATTAATTGTGGTATTTGTTAAGCCCTTACTATGTGTCAGGCACTGTACTAAGCACTGGGGGAATACAAGCAAATTGGGGTGGACACAGTCCCTGTCCTACCTGGGGCTCACAGTCTCAATACCCATTTTACAGATGAGGTAACCAAGGCATAGAAAAGTGAAGTGATTTGCCCAAGGTCACACAGCAGACAAGTGCCGGAACCAGGACTAGAACCCTTGACCTTGTGACTCCCAGGCCCATGCTCTGTCCACTTGGCCATTTGACTCATTGATCCCAGATTCTGCTCTCTGATATCCTCTTCCCAGACGGGGCAACACAGATGGAGGAAACTTAGTTGGGACTGGAAAAAATTAGAGGTGACTCCACCTTGCCCCTCCCACCTTAAATCGATCAATCAAGCAATCAGTGGTATTTATTGATTACTTAATGTGCACAGAGCATTGTGCTAAGCCCTTGTACAGTACAGTAAATAGTGCAGTAAATTATTGTACAGTAAATAGAGCTGGTAGACATATACTCTGCCAACAAGTAGCTTACAGTGTAGGAGGGGAGAGACAGACATTCAAATAAATTATGGATATGTACATAAGTGCTGTGGGGTGAGGGTGAGGGTGAGGGTGGGGTGAATATTAAGTATTTAAAGGATGATGCAGAAGTAAGAGAGAGTAGGGGAAATGAGGGCTTAGTCAGGGAACGCCTCTCGGAAGAGATGTGATTTTAATAGGGTGTGAAAGTGGAGAGAGTGGTGGTCTGTCCCATATGAATGAGGTGGAAGTTCCAGGCCAGAGGAAGAACATAGGCAAGGGGTCAGTAGTGAGATAGGCAAGGTCGAGGCCACTGGGAAGGTGGACCCCACTCCCCACCCCCTTTCCTCCTGACCCCTTCCCCACCTATCTCCAGCCCTCCCCACACTCCTGTCTTTGTGACTTCACCTTCCTGTGTTCCACCCACCAGATCCTCCGCGTCAACTCAAGCTGACAACCCTGCTGGAGGCGGAGGCAGGGAGACTGGGCCTCCTCTTCTGCACTGTGGACAGTGACCCGGAAGCAGTGCTGACCCTCCAGCGAGGGGACCAGCTTGTGGCTTCCTCCCTTCTCAAAGGAGGGGGTCCTGGCTTGTCTACCCAGGGTGGGTCCAGGATCCACTCCACCTGGTCCCCCAACTCCCTGCGGGTAGAGATCTTGGATCTGGTGCTGGAGGACGAGGGCAACTACACCTGTGTGGCCAGCAACCTCTACGGCAATGCAACGGCCTCTGTGAACTTCATTGCCCAGAGTGAGTGTCCAGGAGTTCCTGAGTAGTTGGGGCCAGTTGAGGGGCACCTAGCTTAGTGGCCGATGGAGGGATAGGATGGGAATGGTGGAGAGAAGGGCAACATGGTGATGCCAGCTAGGGGATTTCCAAGACTCCTACGAATCACTTGGCCCCAGGCACAACCTTAGGTCAGGTTCGTATGGATGTTAATGAGGCCCATTCTTACCCTCCCCTTCTCCCCTTCCCCCCAGCCAGGTCCCAAAGGGGTGAAAATGGGGCAGTGCCGGGGCGGGGGAGAAAAGGAGTCCAAGGACTCCTAAGCTAGCCATTCTTCAGGTATAGTCCCAACTCCCACTCCACTCTTGATCATTAATGCCTTCCTGATGCTGGAGGAGCCAGGGCGGTTAAACTGGGCATGTGAACCCATTTGCCTGGGACTCCCTTTGCCTCGCTGGAAATACTTCTTCTCTTCCTCTCTTTCCTCCTCTTCCTCTTCCCTCTCCTATTCCTTTTGTCCTTTTTCCTCCTCTTTTCTTTCTTTCTCCTCCTCCTCCTCCTGATTTTCCTGATTTTCCTCTTCCTCCTTTTTCTTCCTTCTCTTTCTTCTCCTCTCCCTCATCTTCCTTCTCCTTTCCTCCATTCCCCTGCCTGCTTCTCTTCATCCTCATTCTCCTTTTCCTCCTTTTTCTTTCTCCATTTCTTTCCCTTCCTCTTCCTGTTGCACCCCCAGTCTGCCCTGAGTGCCCCTCCAGGGCCAGAATCCTGCATCCAGGGCATGGGATCCATATTAATAGGAGAGGCAGATAAGAGAGATCAGTAGAGGGAAGACAGGATGGACACCCGACAGGCCCCATCCAAGTGATCCAACAGACCCAGACAGGGCAGGAGGGAGCCTAGAGTAGAGTCCTTCGTGGAAGACTTTCTGGAGGAAATGGCATAGAACCCGGGCCATATGGGAGAGGTTGGGGTGTGTCCGAGGTAGAATAGGGGTGATGGATGCATCTCACACTCTCTTCCCCCTGCACCTCTGCCCATTACCACCCTTCTCTCCCAGCGGTGTTTGTCCAGATCTTCCCCTCTCCAGATGTGCACGAAGGGCAGGCCGTGAACCTAACATGTATCATTGCTGGAGGCTCCTACTGGGCAGTGAACTATACCTGGTACCGAGGTGGAATCTGGCACAGCGAGGGCCCCAGAGCCAGCAGCCTCCTCCTCCCCAACGTTACCAGAGACGATGCTGCTCCTTACAGCTGCTCTGTGAGCACACCCAGGGGGCCCCGGTTCTCCCCTCCCAGCATGCTCACCATCATGTGTAAGCCTGAGAGGGGTCATGTGGGAACCCAGTGGATGTTCGTATGCCCCCAGAACACCCTCACATCAGAAATGTCATGTGTGTTCCATGCCTGTCCTGGGAGGCAGGTGTAATGGTCCCCATTGGTGATGGAGAAACTGAGATCCAGAGAAGGAGAGTGGTTGATCCAGAGTCACACAGCATATTAGGCACAGAGCTAAGATTAGAACCCTAATCTCCTGACTCTCAGAACGTAGGATGTGGTGAAGGAAACATGGATGAGGTGGGAGGATGGGGAGCTGAGGAATGGGATGGGGAGCTGTGGGATGGTATGGGAAGCTTAGATGGGGAATTGTGATGGGATGGTGAGCTGGAGGATGGGATGGGGAACTGGGGATGGGATGGGGATCTGGAGGATGGGATGGGGAGTTGGGGGATGGGATCGGGAGCTGTGGGATTGGGAACTGTAAAATGAGGTGGGGAGCTGAGGTGTGGGATGGGGAGCTGGGGGATGGGATTGAATGGACTACGAAGGGATGGAGAACTGGGGAATTGGGTAGGATTTGGTTGCCTGTATGCCTTCTGCAGACCCTCCCAGGGCCATGCGCTTGACATCCTTTCTGGAGATCCACGATGGGCAGCTAGCTGTCCTGTCCTGCACAGTAGACAGCCTCCCCCAGTCAGAGCTGGTGCTAACCCGAGCTGGGGTGCTGCTGGCTGCCTCTAGCCAGGGTGGAGAGCCCATCCCAAGGATCCATACCTCCTCCTCCCACAATGCTCTGCGTCTGGAGGTCCAGATCCTGCAGCCAGAAGATGAGGGCCTGTACGTCTGTTCAGCCAGCAATGGTCTGGGCCAGACCAATGCCTCTACGGAGCTGCAAGTGGAAGGTAAGTTTGAGATGTGGTCACTGGGCAGGAGGTTACTTTGGGGCAGTCAGTTGGAGGTTGAAGAACCCCCATATTGAAGGTGCTGTTATCAGCTTGAGGGTGGAATGGTGGCTGATTATTCCTCCTTCCCTCCCTCGCCCCACTGCAGCATTGGACAACTCTTGTGGAAATCCAGGGTGTTTACCCACCCTGTGGTTCCCTGGGGGCAAGTCCCACCTCTGAAAAGTGCTCAGTGGCTTGGCACCCTGGGAATTGGGAAAGCAGAGGGTGGTAGCTTGGACCACCTTGTTAGGGTTTCTGGATTGGGTTCCAGCCCTAGGCTTCTGCTCCAGTGCCATGAAGGGCTATGGGGACTATGGGCCCTAGACAGGGTGAAATTATGGTTGAGGGACACACAGCAAGGTGGGGTGGAAGCGTGAACTGGAATCCCAGCAGCCCCAGCCCTGCCTAAAGTCCCACCCCCAGGGGGTTCCCAGCTGTGCTGTTCTGTCTTTCCACAGCTACGCGGGTGGCTATCTCCCCCTCCCCGGAGGTCCTGGAGGGCACATCGGTGACCCTGACCTGCGAAGACGTGACCCCTGTCCACCCATCTACTGTTTACACCTGGTACCACAATGCCCACTGGCTGCAGGAGGGCCCCGCCAGCTCCCTCCTGCTCCGCAGAACCACCCGGGCCCAAGCTGGAGCCTACTCTTGCACCGTCCACGACGTCCGTGGCAGTCGGGGAGCCCGGCCCGCCGCCCTGAGGATCCTCTGTGAGATTGGCTGGGAGCGGGGAGCCCGGACCCATAAGCCCCCTCCACTGCAGTCCTGGCGAGGGTGCCCCCTCCTGGTCACAGTCCCCACTCTTAACGATGGGCTCCGCCCTCATTCTTGCTGTTTGGTGAAACGTGTCTTGCCTTTTCCCAATTCCCCCAACTCCTCCCCCGCCCAAAGTCCCACCTCCCCTACTGCCTCCTTGGGTATTGGTGGAGAGCAGGTATCAATCCTCTTTTGGGGTCCCCAGGACCCTTCAGGGAAGCAGAATTCTCAGCAGGGATTCTGTCGAGGGCGAGATTTGCCCCATGAACCTCTGTGGGTAGCGATCCCCAACTCCAGCCCGATCTCCTTATTTCAGATGCCCCCAGGGACGTGGCCCTGGCCTTCTTCTTGGAGACCCGCATGGAGCAGGTCACCGTGATCCAGTGCACTGTGGACAGCGAGCCCCAGGCTGAGCTGACCTTGTACAGGGACAGGGAGCCGGTAGCCAGCAGCCACGGGACCCCCGGAGAACAGGAGGGACGGGGCCACATCTTCTACACCCACAATGCCCTGCGACTGGAGCTGCTGGATGTGCGGCTGGAAGACATGGGACCCTACATATGCCTGGCCAGGAATGCTTATGGCACAGCTAACAGCTCTGGGCATCTCTTGCAAGAGGGTCAGGGATGGAAAGTCCTTTGGCCTGGGGTGGGGGCAGGAGATGAGAGGCATTAGTGGAGGGAGAAGACACCAAGTTCTGGGGGGCCCCTGTTGATAATAATGATTTTGATATTTATTAAATGCTTACTATGAGGCACATCATGGTCTAGTGGATAGAGCATGGGCCTGGGAGTCAGAAGGAGCTGGGTCCTAATCCCAGCAGCTCCATCACTTGTTTACTGTATGACCTGGGATAAGTCACTTCACTTCTCTGTGCCTCAGTTACCTCATCTGTAAAATGGGGATTAAGACGGTGAGCCCCATATGGGATATGGACTGTGTCCAAATTGATTAGCACATATCTACCCAGGCACTTAGAACAGTGCCTGGCACACCGTAAACATTTTTTAAAATACCATAAAAAAGTCACAATTTATTTATGCCTCAGTTACCTCATCTGTGAAATGGGGATTTTGATTCTGAGCCTCATGTGGGACATGGACTGTGTCCAATTTGATTAGTGTGCATTTACTCCAGTGCTTAGTACAGTGCCTGGCATGCAGTAGGTGCTTAACAAATACCACAAAAAATTGTGCCAAGCACTCTAAGATCTGGGGTAGACACAACCTAATCATATCACACACAGAGTCCCTGCCCTTCATGGGGCTCACAGTTTAAGGGGGAGGGAGAACAGGTATTTAATGTCCATTTTACAGAAGAGGAAACTGAGGAACGACTAAGTGACTTGCCCAAGTTCACACAGCACTCAAGTGGTGAAGCTGGGATTAGAATCCATTTCTCCTGATTCCCAGGCCCATGGTCTTCCACTAACCACACTATTTCCCTTCTTTTAGAATCTGGACCTGGTCCTGGCCCACAGAGAGCCCCCGGTATTGTAAGGATTATAGGATAGATCCAGGCAGACAAGGAACTGGTGACTGGAGGGAGCAGAAGGGGATGGGGGCTCTGATTGACGCACTGCAAGTGGGGTTGGCCGGGTGGAAAGGCAGCTCCAGTTCCATCCCTACAGGTGTGAGGGTGCAGATGGAACCAACCGGAGATATCTGTGAAGGAGACTTGGTCAAGCTGAGCTGCCTGCTGGTCCACCCAACCCTGGACAAAGTAGCCAACTACACCTGGTTCTGGAACGGCCGATGGCTGAGAGAGGGACCAGAGCCAGGGCTGACCTTCCCCAGGGTGTCCAGAACCCATGCTGGAGCTTACCACTGCCAGGCTGAGGGAAGTGCAGGCCGTACCACCTCACGTCCTGTCAATCTCCATGTGCTGTGTGAGTGTCAAGGATGGATTGGGCCTTGCCCCTCCTGGGCCCCCACCCCCCATTGTGTGAATCAGTTTCCCCAGAGAAATTATCTGCCAATGCGCACCAAGTCTGAATTCTCTGCATCAGGTACACCTGAGTGGGACTGATTCCACTGGCCTGGTCCCCTTCAGCATCTCTTTTTTGCCTGACTGAAGCCTTTAAGGGAACCAGGTCCTGAATGGTGTTCCTGCCCTGCTCTCTCACTCACCCCCACATCCAATCCGTCACCAAGACCTACCGGCCTCACCTTTATAATATCGCCAAGATCCGCCCTTTCCTTTCCACCCAAACGGCTATCTTACTGGTACAGGCTCTCATAATATCCCAGCTGGATTATTGTGTCAGCCTTCTCTCTGATCTCCCTTCCTCCTGCCTCTCCCCTCTCCAGTCTATTCTTCATTCCGCTGCCTGGCTCATCTTCCTGCAGAAACGCTCTGGACATGTCACTCCCCTTCTTAAAAACCTCCAGTGGTTGCCCATCAACCTCCGCACGAAACAGAAGCTTCTCACTCTAGGCTTCAAGGCTTTCCATCACCTTGCCCTCTTCTACCTCTCCTCCCTTCTCTCCTTCTACTCCCCACCCCGTGTACTCTGCTCCTCTGCTGCCCACCTCCTCACCGTCCCCCGTTCTCGCCTATCCTGCTGTCAACCCCTGGGCCACGTCCTCCTGCTATCCTGGAATGCCCTCCCTCCTCACCTCCGCCAAACTAGTTCTCTTCCCCTCTTCAAAGCCCTACTTAGAGCTCACCTCCTCCAAGAGGACTTCCCAGACTAAGCTTCCCGTTTTCCCTCTGCTCCCTCCACTGCCCCTCTGCCCCCGCTTCACCCCCCCTCAGCTAAGCCCCCTTTTCTCCCCCTTTCCCTCTGCTCTTCCCCCTCTCCCTTCCCCTCCCCTCAGCACTTTGCTTGCCTGCTCAATTGTATATATTTTTATTACCCTATTTATTTTGTTAATGAGATGTACATCTCCTTGATTCTATTTATTGCTATTGTTTTAATGAGATGTACATCCCCTTGATTCTATTTATTGCTATTGTTTTTGTCTGTCTGTCTCCCCCCGATTAGACTGTAAGCCCGTCAATGGGCAGGGACTGTCTATCAGTTGCCGATTTGCACATTCCAAGCACTTAGTACAGTGCTCTGCACATAGTAAGCGCTCAATAAATACTATTGAATTAATGAATGAATGAATGCCCCAAGTCAGCCCCATGATCCAGTGGGCTCAGGACACCATCTCTGTTAAGGGCACCAGGGTGCTTCTTAGAAATTGGGTGCCCTTTGTGCTCCTGGCCACTCAACTTCATGATTTGGGTTGGACCATCCAACACCTATGACTCTCCCTTCTCTATCCCTAAGTGTCCCTCCAGTATCCCACCTTGATTACTGTATATCAACCTCCTTGCTGATCTCCTAGCCTTCTGCCTTGTTCCATTCCAGTCCATACTTCACTCTGCTGCCCAGATCATTTTTCTACAGAAATGCTCAGACCAAGTTTCCCCATTTCTCAAGAACCTCCAGTAGTTGCCTATCCAACTCTGCATCAAACAGACACTCCTCACCATTTGCTTTAAAGGACTCAATCGCCTTGCCCCTCTTACTTCATCTTGCTACTCTCCTACTCCACCCTACCCTCACACTTCGCTCCTCTAATGCTAGCCTTCTAATTGTACCTTGATCTCATCTACCTCACCACTAGCTTCTTGTCCACATCCTGCCTCTGGTCTGGAACACCCTCCCTCCTCAAATGTGACAGACAAGTAATCTTTCTCCCTTCAAAGCCTTATTGAGGGCACATTTTCTCCAAGAGGCCTTCCATAACTAAACCTTCTTTTCCTTTTCTTCAACTCCCTTCTGTGTCTCCCTGACTTTCTTCCTTTATTCATCCCCCCTCCTAGCCCCACAGCACTTATATACATAGCTGTGATTTATTTATTTATATTAATGTCTGTCTCCCCCTCTAGACTGTAAGCTCATTGTGGACAGGGAATGTGTCTGTTATACTGTACTCTCCCAAGTACTTAATACAGTGCTCTGCACACAGTAAGCTCTCAATAAATATGACTGACTGACAGTAACCTAGCACGGACCATTCAACACCCTTAACTGTCCCCTCTCCATCCCTGACTCTACTCCAGTGACCCAGGATGGACTGTCCAACATTCTTGCCTCTCCCCTTTCCATCCCTTACTATCCCTTCAGTGACCCAGTACTGACCATCCAACCCCTCTCTTTCCTCCCCATCCCCGACTTTGCCTCCAGTGACCCAGCATGAACCATCCAATTCACCTTACTCTCCCCTCTTTATCCCTGTCTATGCCTCTAGTGACCCAGCATAGACCACTCATCCATGGATCTGTACAATCTCTTCTTGCCCTGGCTGGTGTTTCTGGCTGCCCAGCTATCTGTGGGAAACCTGTCCCCACTCTCATTCCCCAGTGGGGGAAGAAGAGTTTCCTTGTGTTTGTTCCCACCCGCCTCCCCTCATCTTGTCCCTTGTCCTTGTCTTGGTGTGTGTAGGAGGTTTTTTGAGGAGGGACAATAATTTTCTGTTTGTCCTGTCCACCCCCTCTTGGTACTGTAAACTCCAGCCCTGACCCCTTGCCTGATCACTTCAGACCACGGATTCCCCACCCTCTAGTCTCAAGTGAAAGCTGCTTTATCCCCCTGACCATCCTGGTTGCCTTTTTCTGTCCCTTTCCTGGCTCTGTTCTGCCTTCCCTTTGCCCTAACTCTGATACCACCTGTTATCCCTCCTTACAGATGCCCCTCAGACACCTACAGTGACATCCTTCCTTGATCCAGAAAGTGGCCAGCGGGGCATCCTCCACTGCAGTACAGACAGTGAACCCCAGGCTGACCTGACTCTCTACTGCAGAGGCCAGCCTGTGGCATCCACTCACCAAAGCACCCTCCCTGCTCCCCGGGTCCAAGTCTTCCCATCCCATAATGCTCTGCGGGTGGAAGTCTGGGACATGAGGCCTGGAGACCAGGGCGAGTACGTATGCTCAGCCATCAATGCACTGGGCACAGCCAATGCTTCCACCTACTTTGGCGTTAGAGGTGAGGAGACTGGGCAGTGTGCAGGGGAGGGAGCAGGAATCTGGAAGTTATGGTTGGGAACAACAGGGAGTGTTTGAAGTGAAGCATGGGCTGGAAGGAATGTTGAGATGTCAATTAGACCATTGCTTTGCCTGCCGGCAGGACGATCCTCAAGTCTGCTTAGTGAAAGAATGACCAGCTATCTCTCAACCATCTCTAAGGAAGGAGAAACAGCTTGAGACATATTCCAGACTCACACTTCCTGGATCCTGGAAGTTCCCCTTTGGATCTGCTCTAGGCGAACCCTGTTGCCAGGGGTTGCAGCCAGAGGCAGCTCACCATCTGGCTTATGTGAACCCTTCTTAAATTTGGAGGCCAGAACATGGCGGCACCTTCAGCTTCTCCAGATTGAAGCTCCTGAGCCCTGCCTGATCCAAGCACTGAGTTCTGGGAGTCAGGCATAGGTGCTCCACTGACCTAGGAGTTGGGGAGATGGTGGCTGGGAGGTGGCCATGGGGCTGGGCCTGGGGCCCATGGACTGATTAAGTTCCTTTCTGCTTTCTAGTCCTGGACCATCTGCGCTTGTACCACCAGCTCATGTGGTTCTTCGTAGTGCTTGCAGGTTCCCTACTGTTGCTGCTGGGACTGGGGGCTTTCAAGATATGGAGGAGGTAACCTCACTGGGCCCTCTGACCTTAAAAGGTCATCTCATCCAACACACTGCTTCCAGGTTAGGACTGCCCTGAAAGCCCCCAGGGCAGTTGCTATGTTTTCCCAGGACAGTTGAGATGTTGGAATCCAGAAAGATAAACCTCTCCCTCCCCATACCATACCTATGACTAGTCAACACTCCCCAGGCTAGAGGCTCTTCCTGTAGTCTATCTTCAAACCCTCCTGCTGTAGTTCAAGCCTGTTTACTCTTGTTCCATCCTCAGGGAAGTTGGTTGATTGGACTGTTGGGGCTGGGTAGTAAGAGGGCCAGGGGAATTCTGGGACACCCATTGGCTCCTCTCCTGGGGTACAGGGTCTGTAGAGAAGAGTGAGGGTACCTCAATTTGCAGAGGGGGAGGGGAAAATACAATGAACATCCTCTTTTTTCCCCTTCTCCCCAGGACCAGACTTGTTTACAGGCTGAAGATGGATGAGAACTCGGTGGAGTTGAGTGACCGAGACAATCCAATCCAGGTACCTCTGTGGGTTGGGGGTAGTGCATGAGGGAGGGGTGCGGCCCCCTCTGGGCAAGGGAAAATTCTAGTGCTGGAGGGAAGGAGGAAGGGGGGATGGTGAGGCAGGAGCTCTCTGCAACTGCTAAATCAGAGCCCACCCAACTTCAATGATACCCTCCTCAGATTCCAGAGCTCATAATGCACCTCACAGTGGCCCTGAGAAGGTGGTCTCCTCACCTTCCTGACCTCAGCAGTTTCTTTTTCCCGATACAGGTGGATGACACGATGGCAGAAAACTGAGATTCATTCCCTTCAGCTCAGTTCCTTCCCAGTCCAACCTTAGCCCCAACTTACCACACTAACCTGGACCACGGGGTCAGCCTGGACCTCCCCCTGCCTTCAAAGGACCCCGGACAGGCAGAGGAAGTGAGCAATGCTCGAGAACACCATGGCCTGCAGTTTAGGGCAGTGGACAGTTCTCTGATGCCAAAGGGGTTAACACAGCCTCCACCGCCATCACATTGCTCCTTGAGACTCTGAGGTGGACTGGGAGAGGGAGGAAGGAGCTCAGGGGCTGAGAGGTAGGGGTCAAAAACATCTATTAAGGGCTGTCAGTAGTGTGTGAAGCTTTTGGTAAGTATTACATTGTACACAGAAAGCACTCAATAAATATGATTGATTGATTATGTCTCTGCCCCTGACTCAGACCAGGACACTCTGCTCTTGGATTCTGGCTGGGCTAGGAGCTAAGGGTCATCCCCAGTGGGACACAGAAGGAGTAGCAGATTCATCTGCACACAGCTGGACTCTGACCCATGTGCCAGCTCCTCCTCATTCCAGAGATTCTGCAATGAAGCAGGGAGGAGACCATGAGAATGTGATCTTTGCTCCTTGGTTCCCAAAGAGGTGTTTTCTACCCTCTAATAGACACCAGTTTCTACTCCCAACACTTATCCACATCTGGGAACTTAACTCCCAAAAGAAGGGAGAGAAAAGTGGATCAGGGAAGTTCCTGTGAGCAGGAACCATCTCTACTAACTCTTGTATTATACTCTTCCAAGTGCTTAATCCAGTGGTCTGCACAGAGTAAGCATTCAATAAGTATGACTGATTGATTGATTGATTGATTGTCCTGGGCCAGTGGCTCCTCCTGCCCACCCATAGCCAGGACTCCTGGGCCTGTCTGCTCAGGCCCAGTGAGATGGGCACATATTGGGTCTTTCCTTCTCAGGAGGTTTGGGCTGGTCTGGGTTGGGAACAGCCTGGCTGGGCATCTCAGGTTTCATAATAATAAATAATGTTGGTATTTGTTAAGCGCTTACTATGTGCCGAGCACTGTTCTAAGCGCTGGGGTAGACACAGGGGAATCAGGTTGTCCCACGTGGGGCTCACAGTCTTAATCCCCATTTTATAGATGAGGGAACTGAGGCACCGAGAAGTTAAGTGACTTGCCCAAAGTCACACAGCTGACAAGTGGCAGAGCTGGGGTTCGAACCCATGACCTCTGACTCCAAAGCCCGTGCTCTTTCCAGTGAGCCACACTGTTTAATCTGTTCTCGTGTTCAGTGTCCCACGGAGGCAGGACCAACCCCTGCAGGCCTTCAGGACTGGGGGTCTCAGGGAGGGAAGGAGGTTCTGGGCTTCTCTTGGGCTTGGACTGGACTTCATCTCCTTGAGCTTGAGCTGGACGTGCTCTGTCTGATCTATTCCCCACTACCAAAGAGGAGAGGTTAAAAGAGGTCCATGTAGGGACTCAGTCCTATTTAACTTGTTCTCTGCAGCCAGGCTGGAAGATGCAACAAGAGACCTGGATTCAGGAGTAAAGAACACATGCCCACACCTCTGAGAAAGTAAACTCAAAAGACTGTGCATCATCCAAAGCTGAAATCACCCTAAAAACAGTCATTCAAGAATTCTGCATGCAGATGACTGGGCCCTAGGAGTAAACACAGAAGAAGACACCTGCCAGGCAATAGACAGCAGATGTATTAGACCTTCAAACTGAGGGGAAACCAGTGAGAGCAAAAAACCCAAGACCTGAAGAGCATGACCCCTGAGGATCAAAAACACGTTTCTTACATGGAGTCTTTATATCAGTTAAGGACATTTTCTCTGAGGGACAGGAATAAGGTCACTGACATTGTGTTTGGCAGTGCAGGGCATCCTTGCCTAGAGAATGGATGCCCAGGGCATTGTGTATCTGAGGTGAAGGGAAGAACCAAGTCTGTTGTAGGAACCCCTACCTTGGGGAGAAAGATTCCATTGACAGGACAGGGGGTGAGGAGTGATTGAGCTGGGTACCTCCAGCTGTGACATCACTGGAATGGAATGTTCTTGTTGCCAAAGGTAAAGGAAGGATACAAAACTGGTGGAGATCCAAATTAGGTTGTGAAGGAGGGTGGGCTATTATCATTCAGTCCTTGATCATGTCTGGTGCAAAGCCAGAAAAGCTGACTTGTGTGGGTGTTACTTGCTCCTGGGTGGCCAGTATGGCCAGCTCTGGGGCACAGTGAGGCTCACACTGCCCAGTCTGGGTTGTCCTGGGAGGAAGGGGGCCAAAGCTGTTGAAGATCCTTCCCAACAACTCGGCCTCCACTTACTGGGCTGTGGGTCTCAGGACAGGGCTCTGTGTCCTTTTCTCTGGACCCACTCATTTCTGTCTCTCCTGTTTTCCTCCAGGAACATTATCACTATGGCTTGGGGCTTACCTGAAGCTGTTCCTGGTGGTGGCCATCACCATCTCTGACCAGATCCTACCAGAAAGCTCCCTGATTTCTGAAGCAGATGGGGCTTCTCTGCAGAGGATGCAGGAGTGATTTGAGTGCCTTGGAAAAGTGCCGGTCTGGATGGAGCAGGAGACATTGGAGCTGGCCAGCCGAGGAGGTGCTGGACTGGGTCTTACCTAGCTTGGACTGGGTGGGGTCCCTTTGTGCGGGTCATTTATATTGTTCTCCAGGCCTAGATCCAGCACAGGAGAGGGACCCCAGCTGAAGAAGATACTTTCTGTTACCACAAGAAAGCCAGCAACTGTCTCCCATTCCCCCACCATTTCCCCTCCCCAATCTCTGATCACATCTTCTCCTTGACACCCTCCCCTCTCCCTTTCTAGCTCTTCCTTTCTGCCTCTATGGCCCCACCCCTTCTTTATGTCTCTGCCCCACTGGTGGCTGTGCCCCTTAGCACCAAGGGATGGGGGAAGGCTGTATAACCTTCCAATAAAGGGAGAGAATCAATTAAATTGCTTGCTAAGTCGTATCTAGCCGAATGCTGGAAGTGGAATTGTGGAAAAGAGTTCTCTGTATTAGTGTCTTGCAGACATAACATTCGTAATCAAGTTCCATGGGGCAGTCAAGACTAGAGGGGAGAAAATGGAGGAAAAAGAGGTAAAGAAGAAAAAAGAGTGTTTCAGAGGTTGTCAGAGGCACATACTTATTACACAGACTTTACCATTTCCGGTCTCCTCCCTCCCACAGAAGAGCTATCCTTAACTTTGAAAATGACCCTCCCAACAGGGAGATTTATGAGTTTGGGCATCATCCGGAGAGAAACTCTTGTCTATATGCACTCCAAACCCCCAAAATATAGGGGGGGAACCATTTTATGGCCCCCGGCATTTTGGGCTGAGGCTTGCTCAGACTTGCCAGTGATAACTCTGAATAAACTTGTCCTTGGGAAACCACAAACACAATTAAAAAATCTATGTTGGTAACAGAGAGATAAAAGCCCTCACATGATTCTGTTTTTAAGTGGCAAACTGGACAGGTGTTCTTCTGTCACAGTATTTCTCTACCCTGCCCCTTCGTCTCCACCCAGCTACTACCCTGATTCAGGCTCTTTCTTACTACAATTATATAACCTTGAGACAAGAAAGGGGAGCAGAGATGGTAGTGCTGGTAGTGGTAACCTTGTCAATGGCAGTGATGGTGCGGCTCTAGACTGTAAGCTCTAAACTGTAAGCTTGTTGTGGACCGGGAATGTGCATGTTAAATTGTTATACTGTACTCTCCCAAGTGCTTAGTGAGTGCTTTGCACACAGTAAGATCTCAGTAAATATGATTGATTGATTTCTTTCATTTTCCAACTCAGAAAGTCTGCTCATGTGATTCAAACCTGCATCCTCACACCAGCCATCTGACCTGACACTCTTTGTGGCCATGCCCATGGGTCAGGTCAAGTCAAGGGTGGGATTGCAGGGGTCTACCTTGTAAGCCAAACTCAACCTCAAATAGTAAGATGACATCACAGATCACAGCCCTGAAATACAGTCAGCTGCCAAGTACTAAAGCCAAATGGCCCAGGCAAAGAGAATGAATGACTGCAGGATACCCAAATAGCTGTCCTATGGGACAGCTGAAAGCAAGGTGGGAGAGAGTTGTGGGACAATGATGACAGATGGTCAAGCTTTCCTGGATCCACATCTAGAGAAGAGGAGAAAGCCCAGAGACACAGTCACTCCTGAGTACTGCCTCCCCAAGGAAAGCTCATTTACATAAGTTGTCAATCACTCACCTGGTGACTTGGAGAGGAGGATTTAGATAAAGAGGAGGGGACTAACAATCTGAGAAAGACACTCCAGAGTTATTTTATACCCAGAAGGGGACAGATGCCTAAAGGGACAAATGATCAGTGGAATTTATTGAGTGCAGGGCACAGTATTAAGCACTTGGTAGAGTACAGTACCTAAGAGTAGGTAGATGTGATCTCTGTGCTCAAGGAGTTTACAGTGTAGTTGGAGACAATAAATATATAAAATAAATTACAGCTAGGAGAAGTGGCAGAATATGAGGATATATATACATAAGTTCTGTGGGCTGGACTTAGAGTGAATATCAATGTGTGTATGGGGTGCAGATCCAAGTGCAAAGGTGTAGCAGAAGGGAGGGTGAGTAGCACGGGGAAATAAGGGTTTCATTAAGGAAGACCTCTTGGAGAAGATTTAATTTTAGTAGAACTTTTAAGATGGGGAGAGGGTGGTCCAAAGGAAATGAAGAGGGAGAGACTTCCAGGCTGAAGGGAGGATATGAATAAAGTGAAGTGTGAAATGGTGAAGGGAGAGGCTGGAGTCAGCAAGGATGCTGTTGCAGTAGTCGAGACCAGATATGACCATTGCTTGGGCCAGGGTGGCAGCAGCAAGGATATGAGAAATGGAGAATTCTGGAGATGTGCTGCAGATAGAACAGCTGGGATTTGGCGAGTGACTGAATATGCAGGCTGAAGGAGTAAGTTGAGGCAAGGATAATGCTATGATTGTACGTTTGTGAGATGGTGTTTAGTGGTGTTTGTCTAAAGTGATCCAAAAGTTGTGGAGAGGACAGCGTTTTGTAAGGAAGATGAGTTCTGTTTTGGACATGATAAGCTTGAGGTTTTGGTGGCATGTCTAAGTAAAGATGTCCTGAAAGCAGGAGGAAATGCAGATTGCAGAGAAGTAGAGCGGTTAGGGCTGGAGGGGTAAACTTAGGTGAGACTTTTGGCAGGATTCTCCCAACAGTGAGGTTTGTTGGACCTTTGAATAACAGCTGAGAAGGTTGTGGGACCTCCTTGTCTGGTGTTTTCATCTATGTGCATTCAAGCTTGGGTTGGGTGTGGTCTGCCCAGAGGCTGAGGATGGGAAGGATGAGCAGCATGGCATAGTGGATAGTATATGGGCCTGGAAGTCAGAAGGTCATGAGTTTGAATCCTGGCTCTGCCATTTGTCTTCCATGTGATCTTGGGCAAGTCACTTAACTATGCAGTGCCTCAGTTATCTCATCAGTAAAATGGGGATCAAGACTGTGAGCCCCATGTGGGACAGGGACCATGTGTCCACCCTGATTTGCTTGTAACCACCCCAGTGCTTAGTTAAGTGCCTGGCAAATAATAAGTGCTTAACAAACACCGTAATAATAATTTAATAATAATGAACTGGTCCCTCTGGCCAAAAGCATATTTGATTTTCCCTTCATTTGTGTTCCAGACTCAGGGGAACAGGTTGCTGCTTCAGAGCAGGGTGAGTCTCTGTCGGCAGTAGAGCCCAAAGCCCAGTGCTTCTGGCCCCATGTCCCTCAGGGAGGAACTCTGCATCCTCACAGGCTGTCTGTGTCTCAAGGAAAAGTGAGAACCCTAAAGCCAGAGCGTTTTCATTCATCTGTTCCCGAGTCTGGTCTGGGAGTCCCTAGGGGCTGTAATAGAGTTCTTGCCTCCATGGAGCTCCCAGTCTACCCAAGGATGAAGCACAGGCATTCAGTCAGCCCCGCCCTGACGGACCCACCATGGATGGACAGACATGGAGCAGGAAAAGAGGGGTTGTTGCAAACACATGGGAGGCCTGAGCCTGGGATCAGACGTGGGATGGTGAGAGGTTGTGCTTGGAGTCCAGAGGGGTGGCTGGGTCCATGTGCTATTCCTGTTCCACAGAAATGACATCCCTTGGTTGGCCTGAAGTGCTTTCTCCAGAGCTGACCAATCCCAGCAGCTAGAATAATGTAAGGGCTTAGTACAGTGCTCTGCACACAGTAAGTGATCAATAAATAAGATTGAATGAATGAATGAATGAATGAATGAATGAATGAAAATGATCTCTCAAGCCTGCACATTTAATTCTGAGACTGCATGCCTGGTTCCTCCTTTAGCTGATTGGACACACCCTACCTTCAGGGAGTTCATGCCCTGCTTCCATCTTCCCCCCTATCCCTGGAGAGCCCCTTTCCCACTGAGGTGATGGGGCCTGGGGCCCAGCCATGTTCCAGTTAGAACTTTTAAAAAAATTTCAGCACTGACAATCATAGGCAAATCAAAAAGAGTCCAGGTGTCCTCTCCAGGGTGGGTGTATTATGACTCTCCCGCATACACCACCTAAGATTTCACTGAGTCCTTACTGTGTACAGCATACTACTTTGTTCTGGAGAACCTCTAGAAGCCCTCTGGGAGCTGACAGTCTCACAAGGGAGGCAGTTAGATGAAGAACTGTGAGGAGCCGATAGATAAAAATGATTGGCTCAAGTTACTAAATAAATCAGTAACAAATTTATCAACAAGTAAAATAACTGCGGGCTGAGTTGGCAGTTGAGATGGCATGACCAGGAGGGAGAAGAATGGCAACTGGGGGCAGGGGTATGGTTCCTTCCTGGGAACATCTTCCCAGCCCAGCAGAAACAACAGTGATCCCTCCGATGCTCCCTTAGTACTCCTGGAGACCACTGCCACCCGGAATGAATGCCCAGATGGCAGCCTGACACTCTTTTGCCTGTCCACCTGCTTTTATTCCAGCTCCATCCTGCTGGACTGGATGAAGGACAGGGAGGAGGGCCTGGCCAGAGGGGAGAGCTACATTGGGACCCTCCCCAATCCTGACAGCATCTTCTACCTCCACCAGACTCTGGGGATTTGGTCTCCAGCTATAGTTGTTGGGTGGAGCACAAAATCTTGGGATCCCACTGACTACTGGGTATGTGCCTTGTGAGGAGGAGGGAGGGGAATTCAGCCTTCCCTGGGACTCTTCTGACTGGGGTGAGAGACCAATCAATCAATCATTGATTTATTGAGCTCTTACTGTGTGCAGAACACTGTACTAAGTGCTTGGGGGAATACAATATAATAATATAACAGACACATTCTCTGCCCACAATGAGCTTAAAGTCTAGAGGAGGAGACAGGCATTAATATAGATAAATGAATTATGGATATGCACCTAAGTGCTGTGAGGATGGGAAGCAGGGAAGAACAAAGGGAGCAAGTCAGGGTGATGCAGAAGGGCATGGAAGAAAAAGGAAAGAGGGCTTAGCCAGGGAAGCATTTTCATATGTGATTCAGTGACCAGGGTAATACAACCTCCCTTCAGTAGAACGCTACAGTTTGGAAGTGGGACAAGACAATCTGAATCACCTTTGTGTAGAGAAAGTAGTGGCCTAAGGGAAAGAGCATGGGTTTGAGAGTCAGAGGACCTATGGTCTTATCCTGGCTCTGCCACTTGCCTGTTACGTTGACCTTGGGCAGATCACTTAACTGTACCTCAGTTTCCTTGTCTGTAAAAATGGGGATTGAGACTGTGAGCCCCACATGGGGCAGAGGACTGTGTCCAACCTAATTTACTTGTATCCACCCCAGCGCTTAGTAAAGTGCCTGGCACATAGTAATCACTTAACAAATACCTTCATTATTATCATTATCATTATTACTTGCTCTCCCTCCTATTTAGACTGGGAACCCCATAAGGGATAGGGATTTTATCTGCAGGCAGAGGCCAACGACTTATTACCTGCCTGGTGGAGCAGAGTGCCCTGGGGTTGCCCACTGCTTACACAGTTATGGGCCCTGCGGGGAGGGGCAGGAGAACCCATGTCTCTCTAGGGGCTCCACTGAGGCTCAAACTCCCCAGGATGGCACCAAGGCAGGGCTATGCCAGCAGTTTCTCCAAGCTGGGAACAGATATTGAATCCCCATTCTGCAGATGAGGTAAATGAATCACAGAGAAGTTAAGTGACTTGCCCAAGGTCACACAACAGACAAGTGAGTCGTGGGTTCTAATCCCAGCTTCACCACTTGTCAGCTGTGTGACTTTGGACAAGTCACTTAACTTCTCTGTGCCTCAGTTACCTCATCTGTAAAATGGGGATTAAGACTGTGAGCCCCATGTGGGACAACCTGATCACCTTGTATCCCCCCAGCGCTTAAAACAAGTCTTCACACATAAGTGCTTAACAAATACCATCATTATTATTATTAAGTGGTGGAGCCAGAAGTAGAACCCAGGCCCTATTGCTCCCAGGCCCATCATCTTTCCACTAAGTCATGCTTCTTCTTTCAGGATCTTAGGAAATGTAGTCCCAGAAATGAGAGAAATAAGTTTACTTCTAATTTAATTCCCTTTGGTAATCGTTCTTTCCCAAGTTGTGGACTGAATACTGAGGGACACCAAGTAGATGATATAGACCAACAATTCAAATGACATGAAAATGACCACAAACCAGTTTAAGGGAAGAGCTGTGGGGTCAGGCTGCTATACTGCTCCATGCTGACCCTCTTGAGCCCACAGTCCCAGGTAAATCCATGTGGAGGATGCCCTGGAGTCCGGTGCTGGGCGTGGTGGCTGCTGCCATGCTGGTGCTGTGCTGAGCCTGGCAATGGGCTTCATCCTGTGAAGGAAGAAGACAATAGGTAAAGGAGCAGGGAGGGGTCAGGGGCAGAAGGACACAGAATGAGTCTGTCTTAGAAGTCAAGGAAGGATTTCAGGAATAGCAGGAAGGTAGGCCTAAAGCAAGATTGTTTTGGGGGTTGGGTTCTGAGGATGAAGAGTGTCTGGGGGAATGGTCAAAGGGACACTTGAATCAGACCAGGAAAGGAGTCCCAGGTAGTTAGCAAAACAAGAGAAAATAATAATTGTAGAATTGGTTAAGTGCTTACTATGTACCAGGCATTGTACTAAGTGCTGGGGTAGATACAAGATAATAACGTCTAGGCACAGCCCCATCCCCACATGGGGGTCACAGTCTAAGTAGGAGGGAGAACAAGTACTTAATCCCAATTTGATGCATGAGGAAACTGAGGCCCAGAGAAGTGAAATAACTTGCCCAAGGTCACACAGCAGGCAAGTGGTGAAGCTGAGTTAGAAGACTCCCAGCCCGGTGCTACTTCCACTAGCCTGCAGTGCTTCTCACTAGTAGCAGAAAGAGCAGAAGAGAAGGTGTAGAAAGTTCTTTTCCAACAAGGTGGTGATGTGGCAGACCCTAGAATCAAATCAATCGATTAGTGGTATTTGTTGAGTGCTGATTGTGTGGCAAGCACTGTACTGAGCGTTTGGGAGAGAACAATTTAATAGAGTTGGTGGACAGAATCTCTGAACTCAAGGAGCTTACAATCTCCTTTTCTGGCAACTTTACCCACTACTCAACCCCAACTCTCTCCTGGACCCCCTCCAATCTGGCTTCCGTCCCCTCTACTCCACCGAGACTGCTCTCTCAGAGGTCACCCATGACCTCCTTCTTGTCAAATCCAATGGCTCCTACTCTATCCTAATCCTCCTCGACCTCTCAGCTACCTTTGACACTGCCGACCATCCCCTTCTCCTCCACACCTTAACTCACCTTGGCTTCACAGACTCTGTCCTCTCCTGGTTCTCCTATCTTTCTGGCTGTTCATTCATTCAATAGTATTTATTGAGCACTTACTATGTGCAGAGCACTGTACTAAGCGCTTGGAATGGGTAGGGATTGTCTCTATCTGTTGCCGAATTGTACATTCCAAACGCTTAGTACAGTGCTCTGCACATAGTAAGCACCCAATAAATACTGTTGAATGAACTACAGCGTGGCTCAGTGGAAAGAGCACGGGCTTTGGAGTCAGAGGTCATGGGTTCGAATCCCAGCTAGGCCACTTGTCAGCTGTGTGACTTTGGGCAAGTCACTTAACTTCTCTGTGCCTCGGTGACCTCATCTGTAAAATGGGGATTAAGACTGAGCCCCACGTGGGACAACCTGATTCCCCTGTGTCTACCCCAGCGCTTAGAACAGTGCTCAGCACATAGTAAGCGCTTAACAAATACCAACATTATTATTATTATTATTAACTAATAACAATGGGGAAAACTAAACTCCTGAGGAATCGTAGAGTGCACTTCCCTGATCACTGGACATATCATCTGTCAAGTATTTCTTCAGATTATGAAAGTTAAAATCTGACCCTTCAAAGTTAAAATCTGACCCTTCATCCAAAGTATATTTGGGATCTCAGTCTGAGTTGGGAGATAAATTTCAATCAGTGTGACTTGCCTGAATATGATCTTTTATGTTGGGATTCAAGGACCAGGCTGCACAGCAAGCACAGTATGCAGAACATGGTAGGCTACACAGAGTTACTGGGATGAACCTTGCAGAAGCAAAGAAAGAAGTTTAGAAGTAGTGGACTAAGCAGCTCTACATATTATTCCTATACCTAGATATGCTCTTTTTGTATCAACATATAGAAAAACAGGAAACTCAACATGTCTAAGGCTGAGCTTCTTATCTTCCCTCCCAAATCCTGTCCTCTCCCTGACTTCCCTGCCACTCTGGATAGCACTACCATCCTTCCTGTCTCACAGACCTGCAACCTTGGTTTCATCCTTGACTCTGCTCTCTCTTTCACCCCACACATCCAATCTGTCACCAAAACCTGCCGGTCTCACCTTCACAACATCACCAAGATCCTCCCTTTCCTCTCAATCCAAACTGCTACCTTGCTGGTACAAGCTCTCATAATATTCCGACTGGATTATTATAATAATTGACAGATTATTATTTCTCTGATCTCTCATTCTCCTGTCTTTCCCTGCTCCATTGAAATGCTCTAGGCATGTCACTCCCCTCTTCACAAACCTTCAGTGATTGCCTATCCACCTTCGCATGAAACAAAAACTCCTCACTTTTGGCTTCAAAGGTCTCTATCACCGGGCCCCCTCCTACCTCACCTCCCTTCTCTCCTTCTATAGCCCACCCCATACACTTCACTCCTCTGCCGCTAACCGCCTCATGGTGCCTCGTTCCTGCCTGTCCCGCCGTCGGCTCCTGGCCCATGTCCTACCACTGACCTGGAAGGCCTTCCCTTTTACATCTGCTAAACTAGCTCTCTTCCCCTCTTCAAAGCCCTACTGAGAGCTCACCTCCTCCCGGAAGCTTCCAGACTGAGCCCTCCCTTTCCCTCTGCCCCTCCTCCCCTCCCCATTCTCCCTTCCCCTCCCCACATCACTTGTGCATATTTGTATGTACTATTTATTACTCTATTTTATTAATGATGTATAAATATCTATGATTCTATTTATCTTGATGGTACTGATGCCTTACTACTTGCTTTGTTTTGTTGTATGTCTCCCCTATTTAGACTGTGAGCCCGTTGTTGGGCAGGGATTTGTCTCTGTTCCCAAATTGTACATTCCAAGCATTTAGTACAGTGCTCTGCACATAGTAAATGCTCAATAAATACGATTGAATGAATGAATGAAAACTTTCCACTTGGAAGTAAAACAAAATGTTTTGACTTTGAACTGTCCCCTATCCAAAACCGTTAATATAGGAGGTGAAGAGAATGATCCAAGACTAATAAAGCAGGAGAAAAGTAAAGTCCTGTGTAGTTCTATATTGCAATTCACTGATAAGTATGCATATCTGTCACTGAGAAGCAATGTGGTGTAGTGGATAAAGTACAGGCCTGGGAGTCAGAGGGTCATGGGTTCTAATCCCAGCTCAGTCACTTGCCTGCTGAGTGACTTTGGGATTACTTCACTTCTCTGTGCTTCCATCTGTAAAATGGAGATTTAGATTGTGAGCCCCATGTGGAACAGGGACTGTGTCCAACCTGAGTTGTTTGTATCCACCCAGCACTTAGTACAGTGCCTGGCACATAGTAAATGCTTAACAAATACCATAATTATTATTATTATTAATCTATAGTATATGTGAAAAGTAATGTGTGAACCTTCATCTAGAGTGCATTTGGGAATTTCACATCTTCTTCAGGAGACGTGTGTTCAAATGGTGTGACTTGCCAGAAAGCAGTCTCTGGTATTTGAACTCAATTACTAGGCTGCAAAATAAGTACAGTATATTATTCTTACATTTAGACGTGCTATCAAAAGTACTTTGTAGTAAGATTGAACTACATTACTCTTACACCAAGGCATGCTATTATTGTCTCATCATAGAGTAAAATGAGTAAATCTGGACCTTGGAAGTGGAAAAACTGTTATGGCTTCAACTGTTCTCTATACAAAGATAGTAAACATAGAAGTTGAACAACATTACAAATCTTCCACATAATGTGCCTATCTAGAAGGTTAAATGAGTAATGGCACAGGTAAAAACTAAACTCCTGAGGCAATATATTGTTATGTGCGTGTGTCATCAGTCACTGTATTTCTCTTGTACTTGAACCTTAAAATTTAAACCTTCATCCACAGTGCAATTTTGGGATTTCAAGTCTGAATTAGGAGGCAATTTCTGTGTGACTTCCCAGAAAGTGAATCTCTGGTACTTGGAGTGGATCCGTAGGCTGCACAATAAGCACAGTAAACACAATATGTAAAGTTACATAAATGTACTGTGCTAAGCCTTTTAGAACAAAATGGAAAGGATTAGAGACAATGGACTAAGGTGCTTAACACATTATTCCTAGACCTTGGTGTGCTCTTCTTGCATTAACATAGAGTTAAGTGAGGTAACTTTGAGCTTGGTAGCAAAATGACTGTTACAGCTTTGAACTTAAGGTTAAAGTAAAGAGTGAGCAGCTCTTCTAATCTTACTCATAACTCATCAATTTAGCATGCCAGAAGACTAATGGCCCTGGAGAAAATTAAATCCCTGAGGAGATGTACAGAGGTTTTTTTGATTTGTGTACATATCATCTGAGACTGTGTTTCTGTATAATATGAAACTTAAATTTTGAATCTTTATTTAAAGTGTCTCGGAGATCTCATATTTGAATCAAAAGAAAAGTTTCAGTTGTTGTGTCTTGCCCCAAAATGGTACCTGATGTTTGGACTCAAACACTAGGCTGTATAATTAGCACACTACAGCGAATATGTTAGGCTACACAGAATTACTGGCATAAGACTCACAGAACGAGATAAAGAAATTTAGAGACAACTGTCTAAGCTGCTCCACATATTATTCCTACACTTAGAGGTGCTCTTGTTGTATCAACATAGCATAAAATGTGAAAACCTTGAGCTTGGAAGTGAAACAATGGTTCTCTTTGAACTTTTCTCTGTACAAAATCACAGCCTTGTTGCCTCTTCTGCCACCGAGATAGTGACTGGGCAGAGCCTAGACATCTCTTCTGGCATTGGCACAGGGGCTGTGGACAGAGGTTGGGAAACTCTTTTGGCAGAGTTATGGGTAGCTCCTATGTGCTTCTCCTGACATTGACAAGGGGGCTCTGAGCAAAGCCTGGGTGCTTCTTCTGGCATTTGACATAGGGGCTTTGAGCAGAGCTCATGTGCCTCTTGTGACATTGACCAGGAGCTGTGGGTAAAGCCTGGGGACCTTTCTGGCATTGAGACAGGGACTGTGGGCAGAACCTGGATGCTTCTTCTGGAATTGACACAAGAACAGCCTGGGCGCTGTAATGAGACCATCACTGGGGATTGTCTTCCCTGTTATTTTCAGGTGCTAGACCTTCAAATCCTTCACCAGACATTTGACTCCCTTTAAATTCAGGTGCTCAGTTTATGAGCCCTTCCCTTGGGATTACCTCCCCTTTAAATTCAGGCGCTCCATGACAAGTTTTCAAAAATGAAACCAAACTACTATTGTGTACAACTGAAAGTTTTATTTCATACTTAACCTACTAAACCAGGAGGTAGACACATATATATGCTCACACACACACACACACACACACACACACACACACACACACACATTACATCATCTAAAGGTACCTCATATCTACCCTAGTGCTTAGAACAGTGCTTGAAACATAGTAAGTGTTTAACAAATACCATAATTATTATTATTATTACCAATCTAGTTTTCCCCAAGTCTTTTTGAAGATGATCTCATGTTGGGGGAGTTCGAGGAGTTCAACTGCCCTCAGCTTGTCATACTGGTTAAAGTCTTAGGTGGTTTGGCTGCAGCCGGGGTAGGTGTCTTAGTGCAGCACGCCGAAGGTGTCTTGGCTTAGCAGATTTTTCCACATGGGGCAGGAGTCCAGTTCTTTCCCCCTTTTATCTGTTGTTTTGGGGACACGAGGTGGTTGTAGTGGGGTCTGCTCAAGATTTCCTGCTGTCTTCCTTGTTACTGGGTAAGCCCGGGGGGGCAATTCCTGCCTGCATGCTTACACCTGCAGGCATCTCAGCAGAGCAATTTAGTTCCTCCTCAAGTCCCTCTGCAAAACAATTCAGTTTCTCTCCAACAATTCATCTCCTCAGGACTCCTCAGAAAGATAATACAGTTTCTCCTCCAAATCTTCCTTTGACTTTGTTGCTCTCAGAGGCAAATAATCTGCTATGTGCAAGATGGAGTCACACTTGCTCACCACAGGCCCTTCTATTGGCATTGACACAGAGGCGGTGGGTAGAATCTAGGTGTTTCCTTTGGCATTGACCCTGGGGCTTTGAGCAGATCCTGTGCGTCTCTTTTGGTGTTGACACAGACACTCTGGGCAGAGCCTGGGCACCTTTATTGGCATTAGCACAAGGCCTGTGAGCACAACCTCACTGCATCTTATGGCACTGTCTTGGAGAATGTGGGCCGAGCCTGGCTGCCACTTCTGGAATTGACATGGGACTGTGGGCAAAGCCTAGTTGTTTGTTCTGGCATGGTGACAGGGAATATGGGCAGAGCCTGTGTGATTCTTGTAGTACTGACCCAGAGTCTGTGTGAAGAACCTGAATGTCTCTTCTGGCATTGACACAGGGACTGTGGACATAGCTTGGAGACCTCTTCTGGCATTGATGCATGGACTGTGGTAGAGCCTAGGTGCCTCTTCTGGTACTGATAAAGGGGCTGTGGATAGAGCTCATGTGCCTCTTCTAACATTGATATAGGGAGTGAGGGTGTAACCTGGGTGCCTCACTGGCAATAGATACTGGGAATGTGGGTTTGCCCTGTGTGCCTCTTCTGCCTGGTTGCCTGTGGACAGATCCCTAACACATTTTCTAGCAAAGTCTCAGGGGCAGTGGGCAGAGCATGGGCGTTTCTTCTGATATTGACACAGGGGCTGTGTGAAGAACCTGGTGCCTCTTTTGGCATTGAAATGAGGCTCTGGGCACAGGCTAAAATCCTCTTCTGGCTTTGAGAAGGGGACTGTGGGCGAGCCTGGGTGCTTCTTGCGTTGAAATAGGGGCTTTGCACAGAGTCTGTGTCCCTGTGGCAGAGTCTCAGGGGCTTTGGGCAGCACATGGTTGATTCTTCTTCCACTGACATGGGGTCTGTTGGTACAGCCCGAGTGCCTCTTCTGGCATTAGCACAAGGGCTTTGGATAGAGTCTGTGAGCCTCTTCTGGCATTGAAACAGAGACTGTGGGAAGAGCCTGGGTCCCTCTTTTCACATTGATATGAGGGCTATGGCAGAGCTCAACCACCTCTGCTGGCAGACTCTCAGCCAATGTGGGCAGCACCTTGGTGCTTCTTCTGGCTTTGAGGGCAGTGTACTACCTCTTCTGGCACTGACACTGGGGCTGTAGGCAGATCCTTGGAGTCTTCTGGCATCCAGACAGGGAATGCGGGCCGAAGACTGTATGCTTCTTCTGGAATTGACACAAGGACTGTGGGCCGAACTCAGACATCATTTTTGCAAGAACTGTGAGCAGATCTGGGGTGCCTCTTTTGGCATTTTCACTGGGACTATGACCAAAACCTGGGATCCTCTTCTGTCATTGACACCTGGACTGTGACCTGATCCCAGACACCTCCTATGGCATGAATCCTGGGACTGTGAGCAGATCCTGGGCATCTCTTTAGGTATTGATACAGGAACTTTGGGCAGAACCTGGCTGCCTCTTCTTGGATCAAGAAAGGTACTGTGGGCAGAGCCTGGTTGGTTTGTCTGGCTTTGACCCAAGGACTGTGGACAGATTCTGGACACTTCTTTCTGCAGAGTCTCAAGGACTGTTGGCAGAGCTTGGATTTCTCTTCTGGAACTGAAACAGGTGCTGTGGAAATAACCCAGATACCTCTCCTTGTATTGATGCATGGACTGTAGACAAAGACTGGATGTCTCTTCAGGCATTGACACAGGGGCTATGGAAAGAGCCTGGGAAACTCTTCTGGCAGGGTCTCAGGATCTGTGGCAGCCCCTGATTGATTCTTCTTCCATGGACATGGGTTCTGTGGGTAGAGTCGGTTGCTTCATCTTGCTCTGAGAAAGGGGCTGTGGAGAGATCCCGGGCACTTCTTCCTGCAGAGTTTCAGGGGCTTTGGGCAGAACTTGGATTTCTCTTCTGGCATTGACACAAGCTCTATGGAGACAACCTGAACACCTCTTCTGGCATTTATGCACAGACTGTGGGCAGAGCCTGGATGTTTATTGTAGCATTGACACAAGGACTGTGGAAAGAGCCCCAGTGTCTCTTCTGGCATTGACAAAGAGGCTATGGTCAGAGTCTCAGTGCCTCTTCTGGCAGGGTCTCAGGGCCTGTGGCAGCACCTGGTTGATTCTTCTTCCAGTGATATGTCTGTGGGCAGATCCCGGGGCCCTCTTCTGTCATTGACATAGGAGCTGTTGACAGAGGCCTCTTCTGGCAGTGATATAGGGGTTGTTGGCAGCTCCTCCGTGCTTTGTCTGGCATTGATAAAGGGTCTGTGGGGAAAGCCTGGGTGCCTCTATTGGCATTTACACAGGGGCTGTGGATAGATTTTGAGTAATTCTTCTGGCACTGACACATGGACTATGGGCAGAGCCTGGGTGCCTCTTCTAGTGTTGACAAAGGAACTGTGAGCAGAGCCTGGTTGCCTCTTCTGACTTTGTCACAGGGGCTGTGGACAGATCCCAGACACTTCCTCTGACAGATTTTCAGGGGCTGTGGGCAGAACTTGGATTTCTCTTCTGACACTTACACAGGTGCTGTGGGCACAGCCTGGACACCTCTTCTGTCACTGACATACAGACTGTGGGCAGAGCCTGGGTTCCTCTCCTTGTAATGACAAAAGGGATTGTGGACAGAACCCTTATGCTTCTTCTGGCATTGATACAGGGACTGTGGGGAAAGCCTGGGTCCCTCTTCTGGCACGAATAATGGAAATATGGGCATAATCTGGACACTTCTTCTGGCATTGACATTTGAGGTATGTGAGGACCCTGGGTTTCTTTACTGTCACTGACAGAGGGATTGTGAGCAGACTCAGGTCACCTCATCCGCCATTGACACAAGGACTGTGTTCAGATCCTGATCACTCCTTTTGGCAGTGTCTCAGGGGTTGTGGGTAGAGATTGGGTGTTTCTTCTGGTACTGACAAAGGGGCTGGGTGAAGAGCCTGGTGCCTTTTCTGGCACTAACATTCCACTGAGCAGAGACCACGCATCTCTGTGCCTCAGTTCCCTCACCTGTAAAATGGGGATTAAGACTGTGAGCCCCACGTGGGACAACCTGATTCCCCTGTGTTTACCCCAGTGCTTAGAACAGTGCTCTGCACATAGTAAGCGCTTAACAAGCACCAACATTATCTCTTTAATGGCAGTGTCTCAGATTCTGTGAGCAGAGCCTGGGTGATTTTTCTGGCATTAACAGAGGGGATGTGGTTAGAGCCTGGATGCCTGTTCTGATTGTAATGAAACATGGGCTACTGGCACAGCTTGGGTGTCTCTCCTGGCTTTGAGACAGGGACTGTGGGCAGAGCCTGGAGGCTTCTTCTGGCAGTGAGTGACAAAAGGGCTTTGAGGAGATGAAGGTTTAAATTTTAAGTTTCATATAATACAGACATAATTGACTGACAATAATAACGATAATAATAATAACAACAATAATAATAATTGTGGAATTTGTTAAGCATTTACTATGTGCCGGGCGCTGTACTAAGTACTGGGAAGGATATAAGCAAATCACACTGGATGCAGTCCATTATGGGATTCAGTTTTAATCCCTCTTTTACAGTTGAGGGAACTGAGGCACAGAGAAGTTAAGTGACTTGCCTAAGGTCATATATCAGACAAGTGGCAGGGCCAGGACTGGAACCCAGGTCCTTCTGACTCCCAAGCTTGTGCTCTATCCAATAGGCCATGCTTCTTCTCACAATGAGCTTATGATCTACAGGGGGAGACACACATTAACACAAATATATAATTAATATATACATTCATGCTGTGGGAGTTGAGGGTAGGGTGAATATCAAATGCTCAAGAGGCGTAGATCTGAGTGCACTGTATTGCACTCTTCCAGGGGTTTAGTACAGTGCTTTTCATACAGTAAATGCTCAATACATGCTGTTGAGGGACAGGTACCCGAACACCAGGAGGTAGGTGATACAGGACCATCTAGGGACTTATTTGAATGGTCTTGCCAGGAGTTTGTACCAGGCCAGCACATACTAAGCCTATGCCTCTGATGGTGTGGGTGTAGAAGGCAGTGACCATCATCACTTCATGGGAGATGACATGTGAAGGCTGAATGCAGGTCAGATGCTCTGGCCCCTGCGCTCTTGCTCTTGAAGGGTACATGCTTGGGTCTGGCACCTGGTCCTGGGTGTCTTGGTCTTTAGTCTTTCAGCAGAGACCAGCATTCTGCAGGAAGATATGGGACTACAGGGGAATCCAGGCAATAAACAGCTTTGAACACGTAACAGGTGCCATTTGATGTCAGATAGTCCAGAGCTGCTCGAGGGTGGTACTTGAACACCACCGGCATAGCCTGCAGATGGGAAGCAGAGGGGAAGAGGCTTGTCCTGACTACTAGGTCCCTGTTAGAGCTTGAGAGTGGTAGGTTCCAAACAAAGAAAAGAAAACACTTGTCTACACAATATCACCATGGCAATCAGGAGATATTGGTAACTCAGGAAAGTGGACAAGCTGAAAGCATCAGAAGTTAAAGAAAAGTTTGGTTGAGTTACCGAGCAAGAGATTTCTATTGGATTTTTTAGAGGGAAAGTTAAGGGTGTGGGATGGTCTACTACTAACCATGAGGAAGGATGTCAAGGTTCAATAACAGTATAAGTTTGGCCTATTCCCCCACATGTTCTGTTGCCAGCATCAGACACGGAACACTGGACTGGATTCATTCATTCAATAGTATTTATTGAGCGCTTACTATGTGCAGAGCACTGTACTAAGCGCTTGGGATGAACAAGTCGGCAACAGATAGAGACAGTCCCTGCCGTTTGACGGGCTTACAGTCTAATCGGGGGAGACGGACAGACAAGAACAATGGCACTAAACAGCGTCAAGGGGAAGAACATCTCGTAAAAACAATGGCAACTAAATAGAATCGAGGCGATGTACAATTCATTAACAAAATAAATAGGGTAACGAAAATATATACAGTTGAGCGGACGAGTACAGTGCTGTGGGGATGGGAAGGGAGAGGTGGAGGAGCAGAGGGAAAAGGGGAAAATGAGGCTTTAGCTGCGGAGAGGTAAAGGGGGGATGGCAGAGGGAGTAGAGGGGGAAGAGGAGCTCAGTCTGGGAACGCCTCTTGGAGGAGGTGATTTTTAAGTAAGGTTTTGAAGAGGGAAAGAGAATCAGTTTGGCGGAGGTGAGGAGGGAGGGCGTTCCAGGACCGCGGGAGGACGTGACCCAGGGGTCGACGGCGGGATAGGCGAGACCGAGGGACGGCGAGGAGGTGGGCGGCAGAGGAGCGGAGCGTGCGGGGTGGGCGGTAGAAAGAGAGAAGGGAGGAGAGGTAGGAAGGGGCAAGGTGATGGAGAGCCTTGAAGCCTAGAGTGAGGAGTTTTTGTTTGGAGCGGAGGTCGATAGGCAACCACTGGAGTTGTTTAAGAAGGGGAGTGACATGCCCAGATCGTTTCTGCAGGAAGATGAGCCAGGCAGCGGAGTGAAGAATAGACCGGAGCGGGGCGAGAGAGGAGGAAGGGAGGTCAGAGAGAAGGCTGACACAGTAGTCTAGCCGGGATATAACGAGAGCCCGCAATAGTAAGGTAGCCGTTTGGGTGGAGAGGAAAGGGCGGATCTTGGCGATATTGTAGAGGTGAAACCGGCAGGTCTTGGTAACGGATAGGATGTGTGGGGTGAACGAGAGAGATGGGTCAAGGATGACACCGAGATTGCGGGCCTGCGGGACGGGAAGGATGGTCGTGCCATCCACGGTGATAGAGAAGTCTGGGAGAGGACCAGGTTTGGGAGAGAAGATGAGGAGCTCAGTCTTGCTCATGTTGAGTTTTAGGTGGCGGGCCGACATCCAGGTGGAGACGTCCCAGAGGCAGGAGGAGATGCGAGCCTGAAGGGAGGGGGAGAGGACAGGGGCAGAGATGTAGATCTGCGTGTCATCTGCGTAGAGATGGTAGTCAAAGCCGTGAGAGCGGATGAGTTCACCGAGGGAGTGAGTGTAAATGGAGAACAGAAGAGGGCCAAGAACTGACCCTTGAGGAACTCCAACAGTTAAAGGATGGGAGGGGGAGGAGGCTCCAGCGTAGGAGACCGAGAATGATCGGCCAGAGAGGTAAGAGGAGAACCAGGAGAGGACAGAGTCCGTGAAGCCAAGGTGAGATAAGGTATGGAGGAGGAGGGGATGGTCGACAGTGTCAAAGGCAGCAGAGAGGTCAAGGAGGATCAGAATGGAGTAGGAGCCATTGGATTTGGCAAGAAGGAGGTCATGGGTGACCTTAGAGAGAGCAGTCTCGGTAGAGTGGAGGGGACGGAAGCCAGATTGGAGGGGGTCTAGGAGAGAATGGGAGTTAAGGAATTCTAGGCATCGATTGTAGACGACTCGTTCTAAGATTTTGGAAAGGAAGGGTAGTAGGGAGATAGGACGATAACTGGAGGGGGAAGTGGGGTCAAGAGCGGGTTTTTTTAGGATGGGGGAGACGTGGGCATGTTTGAAGGCAGAGGGGAAGGAGCCCTTGGAGATCGAGTGGTTAAAAATAGAAGTTAAGGAAGGGAGGAGGGCAGGGGCGATGGTTTTAAGAAGGTGAGAGGGAATGGGGTCCGAGGCGCAGGTGGAGGGGGTGGCACTTGCGAGGAGGGAGGAGATCTCCTCTGAGGATACTGCAGGGAAGGATGGGAAAGTAGGGGAGGGGGTTGTTGGGGGGGAGGGGAGAGGCGGAGGGGTGACTTTGGGGAGCTCAGACCTGATCGTGTTGATTTTCGTGAGGAAATAGGTGGCCAGATCATTAGGGGTGAGAGATGGGGGAGGGGGAGGAACAGGGGGCCTAAGGAGAGAGTTAAAGGTCCGGAACAATCGGCGGGGGTGACGGGCATGGGTGTCGATGAGGGAGGAGAAGAAGCTTTGCCTGGCGGAGGAGAGGGCAGAGTTAAGGCAGGAAAGGATAAATTTGATGCATTGCCATTCTCATGACATAGTGGTACTTTGGCATTTGATCTTATAGGAGCAACCAAATAGCAGAGATGTTGTCTCTGTCTTTGTTTAAATTTCAAAGTCATATTTCTGGGAAGAAGGAGCAGTTGATGTGAACTTTTTCAGGTCTGGGCACCACTCAGCTGTCAATAAGACGTATTGTCCATGGTGGAACATTAAACTCATATCCCTGATGTTAGGGAAAGAGAAGAGAAGGGAAAAAGGGAAAAAAGGAAGTTTCCTCTTCTGGGCACAGTTCTCAGAAGGAGGGGGTCAAGGTTAGACCCTCAAGGGAAGGGCAGGGGGAGGTTAAGTAAATGGGTTCTGGAGAGTTTCTATTAGTAGGTCCATGGCTAGATCTGGCCTGATCAAAACTGGACTAGTTTGAGGAGAGACATTCCTGGAATAGAGTGGGGTTTTGGTGGTGTTGATTGATTGATTGATTCATTCATTAGTATTTATTGAGTGCTTACTATGTGCAGAGCACTGTACTAAGCACTTGGAATGAACAAGTCGGCAACAGATAGAGACAGTCCCTGCCGTTTGACGGGCTTACAGTCTAATCGGGGGAGAAAGACAGACAAGAACAATGGCAATAAATAGAGTCAAGGGGAAGAACATCTCGTAAAAATAATGGCAACTAAATAGAATCAAGGCGATGTACATTTCATTAACAAAATAAATAGGATAATGTAAATATATATAGTTGAGCAGACGAGTACAGTGCTGAGGGGATGGGAAGGGAGGGGGGAGGAGCAGAGGGAGATGGGGGAAAAGAGGGTTAAGCTGCAGAAAGGTGAAGGGGGGGTGGTAGAGGGAGTAGAGGAAGAAGGGGAGCTCAGTCTGGGAAGGCCTCTTGGGGGAGGTGAGTTTCAAGTAGGGTTTTGAAGAGGGGAAGAGAATTAGCCTGGCAGAGCTGAGGAGGGAGGGCATTCCAGGACCGTGGGAGGACGTGGCCCAGGGGTCGACGGCGGGATAGGCAAGACCGAGGGACAGTGAGGAGGTGGGCAGCAGATAGCTGTGGGGGGAAGGTTGCAAACACCCAGGAGCCTATGGGGGTCACAGCTCTGCCCTGCGGAGAGCTAACCAGCAGAGGGAATCACAATGGTTAGAATAATTTAATGAGCTGGGAGGTGAGGAGTCCCTTATCCAAATGGGAAAACCCAACTCTCTTAATGCAGTAGGTGAGAAAAAGGAAGAGAAAGGGAGGAAGAGAAAGAGAGAGAACAGAGAGGATGCTGAGTAAACAGAAATAGAGAGAGATGGGGGGTGGCAAGACACAGGATGATGAAGAGAGACAGAGAAGGAGAGGAAGAAGAGGAGAAATGGAATGCAGAACTCGGTCCATATGGTTGATGTAAGATCATATCAGGAGCGGAAAGAACTTTCTTGGACCAAGTCACATCTGCCTCACTGTAAAACAAGGATCATGATGATTGATCAGAGGCACACAGTATAGGGCTTTAAGTGGAAAGCATAGAGCAGTTTCCATGAGGGATTGGTGGGATTGATGGAATAGGACAGAAGGCACAGGACAGTAAGGAACTCAAGGCAAAAACTCAGACCAAATTTGATTCCCAATTTTAGTGAAACCTCTACATCATGATAGCTTGATCGACAAACTTTAGGGGGAAAGATTATTTGTCTCTGGTGCCCATGATTAGCAACCAGATATCCCTGCTTCATCCTGTTCCTCTCCTCCACTCCCACACTTTCTTCTATCTTCCACGCATTGTCCCCCAACCCTAGAATCTCCCCCACATTCCCTAGTTCCCCCTCTGGGTGCTGCTGCCTTATGCCAGTTTCTGTTTCACCAGTTTCCCAATCTGATTTGGGGAAGAGGCCTGAGAGATCAGGGCCATCCCTCTCCTTCCAGCTCCCATTCCCCTCCCTCCAACCCTTCCCCTGTTCCCTCTGGTTCCTGCAACTATAGAGGTCCTAGGGGTTGACAGCAACCCTCCTTAAAATTGAAACAGCAGCATCAGAGGTGTAAGGGAAGGAGGAGTAGTGAGAGGGTGCAGGAGTGGATCTGGTGTGTTGTGAGGCTGGAGGGAGAGAAAGTTTTCAAAAGGCCCGGGAAGTGGAACAAGGTTCTCCCTAAACCAAACTACATCTTTTTTACCCTTCAAATGTTGTTGAAGAATGATTTCTTCCACGAAATCTTCCTACATTAGTTCTGCCTCACTCTAAGCACTCCAGTCTTGCCTGCTGCCCTAAAGATTTGATCTGTCTCAGTAAATGGGAAGCAACATGACCTAGAAGAAAAGAGCACAGGCCTGGGAGTTAGAGGACCTAAATTCTAATCCGAGCTCCATCACTTCTCCGCTGTGTGAGCTTGGGGAAGTCACTTAACTTCTTTGTGCCTCAGTTCCCTCAACTGCATAATATGGATTCAATATCTGTTCTCCCTCCTACTTAGAATGTGAGCACCAGGTGAGATCAGATTATTTTGTAGCTATCCCAGTACTTAGCATAGTGCTTGACACATAGTAAGTGCTCAACAAATACTACAATTACTGTTACTTACACAATGTTTTAATTATTATGTTTCCTTTTGTTTCTCTCATCATTATCCTGAATTTTATATCTCTCTTGATGAGAGAGATCACCATTTTTATTATCATCATCATCATCATCACCATCAACATCATCATCATTATGATCAATTTGTCTAGGTTGCTACAGGCTAGGTGTTCTGGTCTCCGTCCCACTGGAGGATCTCTTCCTGGGCACAGAGACAAGATCATTAGCTGATTGTTCCTCTGTACACTCCCCCAAGCTGTTCAGTGTCCCCTGAGTGGCCCTGGGACCCTGACTGCAGGCTCATTGTGTGCCTCTCTGACAACTGATGTTGGGGTGACACTTTCCAAGCATTTCTATTGGCTCTCCATCCCCTCAGACCTATGGTGTGACCTCCTCCTCATTCCACAGATAAAGAAATTGAGGCCCAGGAGTCTCTGTTTTGTGGCTGTAAATTTGACTACTGTATCAGCCTCCTCACTGGCCTGATTCCAGCCACTCCTGTCTCCAGACCATCTGCTGCCTGGATCATTTTTCTAAAGAATAGTTTTGTGCACATATCTCCATTCTTCAAAAGCTTCCAGCGATTATCCATCCCCTCACCAATCAATCAATTGTATTTTATACTGTGTGCAGAGCACAGTACTAAGCACTTGGGAGAGAACAATATAACAGAGTGGGTAGACACATTCCCTGCCTAAATGAGCTTACAGTCTAGAGGGAGAGATAGAAATTAATGTAAATAAATATATTATGGATATGCATATGAGTGCTGTGGGGCTGAAGAAGGGGTAAATAAAGGGTGCAAAGGTGACACAGAAGGGAGAGGGAGAAGAGGAAATGAGGGCTTAGTCTTGAAGGAGATGTGCCTTCTGTAAGGCTTTGAAGGTGAGTATGAGGCACTCAATCATTTTTCTTCCACCTACATATCCTTGTTTCTCTCCCATGATAACTTAGCCCAGGCACTTTGCTCCTCTAACATCAAACTGCTTACTGTGTCTCAATCTCATCCTTCTCACCATCAATGCTATGCTTATGTCCTCTCTCCTGCCTGGAAATCCTTCCCTCTTCATATTCTACAAACAACCACTGTCCTAATATTCAAAACCCTAATAAAATCACATCTCCAGGACTAATCTCATTCACCCAACACATTTTCCCTCTCTTCCAGGGCACTTATGTCCCTCCCCTTAACAACATTAGTACTCACTCGACCCCCACCCCCATAGCACTGATTTACATAAACTTACAGTCTGTTGCTTCCTTTACCTGTAATGCATTTTAATGTCTGTTTCCCCAGA
This sequence comes from Ornithorhynchus anatinus, assembly GCF_004115215.2. Lineage (NCBI taxonomy): Eukaryota > Metazoa > Chordata > Mammalia > Monotremata > Ornithorhynchidae > Ornithorhynchus > Ornithorhynchus anatinus. The sequence goes on along the minus strand of NC_041745.1, from coordinate 18,195,777 downwards.
TAGATTATAAGCTCCTTGAGAGGAAGAGTGGGGTTTACCAAGAGTATTGTACTCTCCCTAGTGCTTATGGTTAGAGATCAATATATATAATTTATTAGTTGATTAATTGTTGCTCTTCCCTGAGTTCCTTTAGCTGCCCCCTCAGCTCCTGGATCTCCAACCTGGAGCCCTCATATTCCCAGGAAAGCCATGAGGAAAGGGTTTCGAGTCCCAGTGGTCTGCAGGGAGTCTGGGTGACCCCCTCCACCCTCAGTGCACACTCAAGCCTTGCTTGTGACAGCAGGGTTATAATATCATCAAAACTAATGAACTTTCCACTCACCCAGATGGACTTATCAACAGAGGAAGCTGTGGACAGAAAGAAATGTTGAGAGCTTAGAGGTGGCTTTGGGGTCTCATTCAGCATAGTTTCCCTCCCTTCCACCCCCTCCCAGTACTCCCTACTCCCAGTGCCCACATGTCTAGGCCCCCAGGGCTACAGAGCCTCCTACCTCACTGGTCGCAGCTGCAATGTGAAAAATCACCCCATAACAACTGTCACAGGGTGGCAGGGCCCCTCCCATAACCCTCAAATCCCTCTCACCTTTGCTGATGTTGCCTCCCCTTCTTCCCAAAAAGCTCTATTTCTCTGGGGGTTAGTGGGGTTGGGAGCAGCAAATGGGACCGAGGTTCATGTTGGAAATGCTTTTATTCCTGTCTGGAAAAAGATTAACTTCCCTTTTCTTCACTTATCTTCCTTCTCTTTTCCCCATCCCATTCCTATCTAATTTCATTTTGCCTGTCCTTCACTTCCTTCTCCTTCTCGTCCTCCTCTTCTTTACTCTGCATATCCATCATCCTCCCTCTTACAACTCAGCCCCCCGCCCCCCATTGCTGTAAGTAGGTCAGTGTAGGGAACATCTTGACTTCTTTCCTTGGCTGAAAATTGAGTGCGAAATTTGGTAGAGCCAAGAATCTAGAGCAGTTGCCAGGAAAGAGCTCCTTGCTGTCCAAGTTATAATGATCGTGGTATTTGTTAAGCAGTTATTATGTGTCATTCACTATAGTCGACCCTATAGAATATGTAAGATGTCAGGTGGCACAAACCTCATCCCACAGTGGGCTCCCAGTCTCTTCTGACCAAGGCAAGAGAGGCTTTCCTGTCTCCTTCAAAGTTTGGGGATATAAGAACAACAACAACAATAACAATAATAAAATTACTGATATTGATCATAACAACAATAATAATATAAGTATTTTTGGTAAGTACTTACTATGTGCCAAACACTATACTAAGCACCGGAGAAGATACACAGTCATCAGGTCACAGGTGGGGCTCACAGTTTCAGGTAGGAGGGAGAAAGGGTATTGAATTCCACTTTTATAGATGAGAGAACTGAGGCCCATAGAAGTTAAGTGATTTGCTCAAGGTCACATAGCAGGCAAGTATCAGGAGTAGAACCTAGGTCCTCTAACTCTCAGGCCTGTGGTCTTTCCACTGTGCCACACTGCTTCTCCTAGGATATGCCCTGGAGGCCAGAATGACATTCCAGCAGGGCAGTGATCTAAAGCCCAAGAGCTCTGTTTCCACCAGACTGGCCAGTCCTGAAGGGGTGAGATGGACTGGTTCCTTCATCAAACCATCTTGGAACAGTCTGAGCTGCAAACAATTCTCCTTACAGTCCCTTAGAGAAAGCATCAGAAGAGAAGGAGAAGGAGGGAGGTGGCAGAGCAGAGGTGGGATGTACATACCTTCATTCCAGAACACTGTAGCATGGTCGTGTCTAACTCCTATAGTGAAGAACAAATCTGGGAATAGTCCCAATATTTCCCATGTTACTTTCCTCCGCTGGCCTAGAACCAGGAACAAAATCTCAGCTGCAGAGGTTCAGATTCCAGTTCTTTCTAAGTAGATACCATGGCAGAAAGATTTCCAGCTTGTCCATAGAGATAGGATGAGTGAATGCAGGACCCACAGGGGAGTGCAGAGTATGTGAGGAGACACTGAGCTCGGATGGAGGGGTGAGGCAACGAGTGGCTAATTTGATGTATGTGGTGAGCGATTATAGAAACAGAGATAGGAATCAATTTTACATGTCTGGCCACCAGAGAAGAAAAACAATCATCAGTAATAAGTAACTGAAGGATTTCCCACCTGTGGCCAGCACTGGACAAAGTCTGATCCTGTATCACTCTGCTGCCAATACTTAGAAAGGCTGGAGGCCCACCAACACACGGGAGGTTGGTGCTTAATCTTCCAAGCAGTCTCCCACCTCTCCCAGTCCTTAATCCTATTTTAGGGATGGACTTTGCTCCTCCTGGAGTCATTAGGAAAATGACTGACTCCAAATGATAGTGAATTTTCATTTGGGGAGGGGCAGCCAAGAGTAAATTTCTGAACTTCTATTTTCTGAGGTGGGTTCAGCTGAGGTTGACTATCCCAGCTTCTATTAGGCCTTTCTTGTTCTTCTTCAGTTGCTCACTGGTTTCTTCTTTAACTAGTCCTTCAGGGTGGACAAGGGCCCAGCCCTTGATTGAATGACAGAGAAGACTATGTCCAGGGGTGTTCTCAGTTCCCATGGGGAAGGTATAAGGAAAGGGCAGCTCTGATCTCTGTGGACAGAATATTTCTAGATCCTACAGAATTTGAGACCCAACTAGAAAAATGCAATGCTGATGATTTTTCAGTACTAGAACCAGCTAAAGGAGGGAGCCAAGGACTGCTGGTTCCACCTCCAACTTGCAAGGGTGAGGGCCAGGGCATCCAGGGTCTATTTCTGTGACTTTAGATAGCATGCCCTTCCTGTTGAGTACTTAGGGATGGAACCCTGTTGTGCTTACTTTCATTCTTGTAAATCCTGTTCTTGTCCAAGGTGAGTTTCTTTTTCTTACAACCTTCCTCCCTAGGAGAGAACTTCCGGGATATTCGTTGAAATGCCCATCTAGACCTGTGAGTAGGTGCTCTGCCCCTGAAGTCATAAGGCTTTGGCGCCACTCCCAGGAGCCACGGCAGAGAGCCAGAGCCATACTGAATAATTAGAGGGACTGTCTGTCCCAAGGTGACTTTGGGATACCGTCCTTCTCAAGGTCAAATGCTATCTTGTGACCTCTTGAGCCAGCAGGCAGAACTCAGAAGTGCAGGTGGGATACCGCCCCCATAACCAAAACTGCCAGATTGACAGCCCAAGCCAGGAATACAGAAGGTGTCCCTCACCTCTGTGCCAATCAAATTAGATATGGAGGAGGGGGGAGGGCAGAGATTGGATAAACTGAGGCTGGAAACTGGAATGGCCTAAGGGCATAGGTGATAAATACCTGCAGTCTCTAACCTTCTGTGCAGAGGATCAAGATTTGCAGCAGCCAGCTGCAGGTCGCCTCTGTCCAGAGTGTGAGAAGCCCGCTCTGCCTGCACCAAGAGAGGAGCCATGGGATGGGTGAGTGTCCTGTTGTGCTGAACGCTCACGGGCCTGGAAGCCATATGTTTCGCCATGGGTATGTAACGTTTTATTGGATTTCTCCTGGGTGGGAGTGCTCATGGGTGGGAAATAGGGGCTTCACCATGGGTTTGTAAAGCATAAGTAGTTTTAACATCTAAGTGGATTCTTCCTGAGTTGGGCGTGCACATGGTGGGAGCTAGCTACCCCACCAAGTACGAGTAATGCATAAGTGGATTTAATGCATAAGTGGATTCCTCCCGTGTGGGGAGGGCACATGGGTGAGAGCTAGCCACCTCACCACATGTGAGCAAACCATAAATCGATTCCGCCTGGGTGGGCTCTGGTGTTCTGCCTTAACGAGTAACATAAGAGTATATTCCTCCCATTACAGAAGCTCTAATACCACAAATAACCATATTCCTCCTGAAAGGGAAGTTCAATTGGTTGCATCTAAATGATCAAATAATTCAATTCACCTTGTTGCATAAATTTTATACAAAACTCAGGCTTTCTGTCCCTGGCTTCTTTCTCTCTCTCTCTCCACACACTGATCCCAAACGAACCCATTCCTGGGTGATGGGTGACACTCTCCTTTCCAAGAAGGTAGGACAGAAAGTTCCCTTCACCCTTTTCACATTGTTCCCCAGCCCCAAGAAACCCTTCCAGCCCTGGTGGGTGTGAGCCAGCGGCAAACAAACATTGGTTGGTCCCATTAGCAGGACATGCCACAATTCCCAACTTTGGCATCTACCCTTGATGAGAGATCAGATGCTACCTTGGCCATTGCCTTAACTCCCTCACTCTTAGACTTTAAGCTCCTTGTAGGCAGGGAAGACATCTACCAACTCTGCTTTACTGTAATTTCCCAAGCGCTTAGTACAGGGCTATGCACACACTAAGCATTCAATCAAAAACCATTGATTGAATGAGTGATTGATTAACCAGTAAAAGTCGGGGATCAGTGACCACAGCCAATCTCACACTGCAGTTGCCCATTGAGCCTGTTTGTTAGTTAAGCATGAAAGCCAACCTAAACAATCAATCAAGCAATCAATCTGTAGCATGTATTTCTTTTTAAAGAGCACTGAACTAAGAACTTGGGAGAGTAGAATGCAGTTAGTGGACACGGTCCCTGCTGTCAAGGAGGTTACAGCCTAAATGGGGAGACAGTCTTTAAACTAAACTACATCTACGTGAAACAAATAAGATACGTAATATTATCATCATTATTACTATTATTACTACTACTAATAGTGATAATTTTGGTATTTGCTAAGAACTTAATATGTATCATTTACTGCCCTAAGCACTGGGCTTGATACAAGGTAATCAGGTCCCACATGGGACTCACTAAATAGAAGGATAACAGGTTTTGAATCCCCATTATGCAGTTGAGACAATTGAGGCAAGGAAAAATTAAGTGACTTGCTCAAGGCCAGAGTGAGATCCCACATGCACTCTAGATGAAGATTCGTATTTTAAGTTTCATATAATGAAGAAGCACAGTCACCAAATGATATTGTACAATAATAAATGAATTGCCCTGTACATCTCCTCAGGAGTTTAGTTTCCCCCTGGACCATTAGTAAAATAGCTTGCTAGGGAGGTAAGGTGTGAGGAATTTTTGAAGGGCTATTTCTTCTAAATTGACTGCCTTCATATAGAGAAGCAGCATAGTTTAATGGAAAGAGCCCAGGCTTGGGAGTCAGAGGATGTGGGTTCTAATCCCAGTTTCACCACTTGCCTGCTATGTGACCTTGGACAAACTACTTAACTTCTCCATGCTTCAGTTACCTCATCTGTAAAATGGTGATGAAAACTGTGAGCCCCAAGTGGGACAATCTGATTACCCTGTATCTGCCCCAGTGCTTAGAACAGAGCTTGCCACATAGTAAGCACTAAACAAATGCCATTATTATTATTATTATTCAAAGCTGTAGGAATTGTTTCACTTCCAAAGCTAAAGCTTTCTCATTTTACTCTATGTTGCTATAGTAACAACACACCTAGGTTTAAGAATATTGTGTTGAACAGCTAAATCTACTGTCTCTCAATCCACTCTATTTCATTCCAATAGGCTTATTTCATAACATTGTGTAGCCTTTCATATTATGTGTGTGGCTTAGAGCTTGAGGCCAAACAGCAGAGACCACTTTCTCGCATATCTAGCTGATTGAAACTCATTTCCTGAATGAGAGGTGAGATGATACATGAACTCTGGTTGAAGATTCAATATTTTAGTTTAATATAATTCAGAAGCACAGTGATATATCTTTTGTACACTGACCAACAAATTGCAATGTACATTTCCTCAGGAGTTTAGTTTTCTCCTGGATCATTAGTCTTCTAGCTTGCTAAGGAGGCAAGTTGTGAGGAAGATTTGAAGAACAGTTTGCCTTCTATATAAACTGCCTTCATGCAGAGAACAGTTCAAAACTTTAACAGACGTTTCAGGTCCAAGCTAAAGGTTTAATCACTTTACTTTATGTTGATACAGTAACAGCACACCAAGGTATAAGAATAATGTATTGAGCAACGTTGTCCATTATTTCTAAACCTCTCCATTTTCATTCTAAGATACTGGGATAATTTTGTAACTTAACAGTAACTCGGATTTTGAAACATGTGTGGAAAAGGAACTGTGTCTAACCTGCTTATCTTGTATCTTTCTTAATGCTTAGAACAGTGCTTGACATATAGTAAGTGTTTAACAAATACTCAAATTACTATTATTAGAGTTTACATTCATGTTCTTCCCACCCCACCCCCTTAGCCTGTGAGACTCATGTAGAATGGGACTTTGTCCAGTCTGACTAACCTGAATGTGGATCAGGGGAAACACTTTACAAATACCACAGTTATTATTATTTATTATTATGAGGAGAGTGGTCTCCATCTTAATGTCTGCAAGGCTAGGTGGTAGGAGGCTAGAGTTGACCAGGAAAACTGAGCATCATTAGGGTGAAGGAGCAGGAAGATATAAGTCAAGGGTGCCCATGGAACTGCTGCTAAAGGGATCATTAGAAGTGGATTTAAGAGGGGGAAGTTTCCCCTGCACTTAAATTAGGAATAAGTTCCAGATCTGAGAAAGGGGAAAGAGCTTGGGCCTGGAAGTCAGAGGACTTGTTTTGTTTTTGTGTTTTTAACTGTACTTGTTAAATGCTTACTTTGTGCCAGACACTGTTCTAAACGCTGGGGTAGATACAAGATAATCAGGTTGGATATAGTCTTAATCCCCATTTTCTAGATGAGGTAGTTGAGGCACAGAGAAATGAAGTGACTTGCCCAAGGTCACACAGCAGACAAGTGGCAGGGCCAGGACTAGAACTCAGGTCCTTCAGACTGCTATGCCCTTGCTCTATCCACTGGGCCATGTTGCTTTTAATTCCAGCTCTTTCAATTGCCTGCTGGGTGACCTTACTCTAGTCAAATAACTTTTTCTGGGCTTTAGTTTCCTCAGCTAAAAAATAGGGATTCAATGCTTGTTCTCCCTCCTACTTAGACTGTGAGCCCCATGTGGGATGTAATGTATAATACATAATAAGTGCTTAACAAATACATTATTAGAGAAGCAGCATGGCTCAGTGGAAAGAGCACGGACTGGGGAGTCAGAGGTCATGGGTTTGAATCCCGCCTCGGCCACTTGTCAGCTGTATGACTGTGGGCAAGTCACTTAACTTCTCTGTGTCTTAGTTACCTCATCTGTAAAATAGGGATGAAGATTGTGAGCCTCACGTGGGACAACCTGATTACCCTGTGTCTATCCCAGTGCTTAGAACAGTGCTCTGCACATAGTAAGTGCTTAACAAATACCAACATTGTTATTATTATTATTTATTATCATCATCATCATTATTCCTGGATCAAGGTTAAGATTCTGTGGTATAACTTTGCCATTAAAATCCTTAACTCAGCAAGTGCTGATTTTGGTAACAGATAACAGACAACACTGTTATGGTAACAGAGAACATTGCCTCCTCAAGAGATTAAAGGGTTCAATGAAAAAAGCCATGCAGCAGCCACTGAAGTGGTGCCATGTTTTGTGGAGCTCCAAGTGGGATAGAGGCTTGGCTTCCAGTGGCCAAGGGTCGGAGGAGAAAGTGATAGGAAAGGGAGACGGCTGGAGTTAGAGGCAGAAAAAAAGCAGATCAAGAGAGATGGAGAACAACTGACAAAAGAGGATCAGAAAAAGGGAGAGAGGCAGAGAGATAAAGAGCGACTGAGATAAATATTCAGGGAAGTTAGACACACATAACTCTGTTCCAACAGCCAAAACATAGAAGCATTCATCTTCACATAACTAACTTCCGCTTGGGAGAGATGGGAAAGGTAATGGATGGAGACTGAGAGAAACACAGCTCAGATAATAATAATGTTGGTATTTAAGCGCTTACTATGTGCAGAGCACTGTTCTAAGCACTGGGGTAGATACAGGGTAATCAGGTTGTCCCACTTGAGGCTCACAGTTAATCCCCATTTTACAGATGAGGTAACTGAGGCACAGAGAAGTTAAGTGACTTGCCCATAGTCACACAGCTGACAAGTGGCAGAGCAGAGATTCGAACCCATGATCTCTGACTCCCAAGCCAAGGCTCTTTACATTGAGCCACGCTGTTTCTCTCACTGCTGCATCCTTCTCTGCCTCTTCCTGATCTGCAGCCCAAACCACCACCCCTGCAGCAGGGGATAGCTGTTTTTTAAATGACATTTGTTAAGTGCTTACTCTATGTTGAGCACTGTTTTAAGCACTGGGAAAGTACAAGTTAATCAGGGTGGACACGGTCCCTGTCCTTCTTGGGACTAATGATATAAGTTCAGAGCAGATATTAAATCTTCATTTTACAGGTGAGGAAACTCAGGCACAGAGAAGCTAGGTGACTTACCCAAGATCAAATAAAAAACAGTTGGCAGGTTTCTGGGGAACTACCCTGTTTGATTCCTTCTTTGCCCTTTGGCCCAGATCAGAAACCTCTGGGATATGACTAGAGGCAGTAGTGGAGGCAGATGCATAACAGTCATCAATATTCAACGTTCCCATATTGTGTGCAGAATTATCCCCTTCTTTGTAAACTTCTTGAGTGCAGGAATTATGTCTACCAACTCTATTGTACTTTCCCATATGCTTAGTACAGTCATCTACTCTCAGTTACTACTCAATAAATACTATTGATTGATGGAATGATTTAGGCCGCAAGCCCCATGTGGGATAGGGAGTCAGTCTAACCTGATCTTCTTGAACACACCCCAACATTTACTACAGTGTTTAGCACACAGTAAGCACTTAACAAATACCAAAATCGATTGATTACTATACTAAATGCTGCCACTTGTGGTGAGGTATAGTGGAGAGAACACAAAGACCACAGCTTGCTCCAAATCAGGCACCTTTAATGTCACACCCTCCTGGAAGTGCTCAACACTCAACCATCATTCCAGTCCCAGAACCACCCACTGACTGGACAGTCGACTTACTGAGCATAGGCCACTTATATGGCAGGGGATTTTAATACAGCCTCTCATTTGCATCAGGCCACCCCTAGCTGACACAGGCAGCTGCCCTTGGCCCTCCCGAAGATGCTTCCAAGAGAGCAAATGGTCATTAGTCCCCTGGCTGTCTGACGGCTTCTGTGGCTTCCCTTTGGTGGTTGAGCATGACGTTGGGCATCACTTGGTCTCCAGTGATCTCTGTTCATCCCTTTTAGTCCCTTCTCTGACAGTCCGTTGATCTTTTCCTTGTGGTCCAATCTGCTGTTTTCGAGTCATGTGGCCTGGAGCGCTCCCCTCCCCCCCAAACAAATACCAAGGCCTTGGGGAAAGAAGGGAAGCTAGGGTCGATCCTGAGGTATGATGGGGTGGGGGTTGGAGGTGTCCTGCAGCAGCTGTGACACCTTTGGCATTGGGGTGTGTGTAGGTGGTGGGCTCCACGGATGAGAGGAAAAAAAATGTTGGTATTTGTTAAGCGCTTACTATGTGCCGAGCACTGTTCTAAGCGCTGGGGTAAACACAGGGGAATCAGGTTGTCCCACGGGGGGCTCACAGTCTTAATCCCCATTTTACAGATGAGGGAACTGAGGCACAGAGAAGTGAAGTGACTTGCCCACTGTCACACAGCTGACAAGTGGCAGATCTGGGATTTGAACTCATGAGTCCTGACTCCAAAGCCCGTGCTCTTTCCACTGCGCCACGCTGCTTCTCAAGAAGGTAAGAGAGGGGTGGTGTCAGCAGGTGGGAGCCCCCTCAGCCTGCTTCCCTACACCATGGTTTGGAGCCAGGGATGGGAAGGAACAGTGGGGAAAATCCACCTTAGGGCAGCACTCTGTGTCAGAAGCCTCCGGAGGATGTGTTAGAGAACATGTGTGGCTCATACCTCTGCCCTGAGGCACCAGCCTGAGCAGGGAAAGGGTGTCACTAAACACTTGGCAGAGAACAATTAAAATAGAAGAGAAGTCCCTGCCCTTAAGGAACTTTCAGTATAACAGGAAGAGCAGAAAGATACAGTATTATTTACAAATGGTGGGAGGGGAGGATGAACAAGACTACAACTGTTGATAGCATGAATTGAAAAATAAAGTAAATTAACATGTCAAGATATACTAAGAGCTAAGGATTGGTGCATAAACATAGGGGCTCAAGTTTTTTGTTGTTCTGACAGAAACTGATATGCTTATCTCGTATCTACCCCAATGCTTAGTACAGTGGAAGCACATAAGAAGTACCTAAAAATATCAAAATTATTATTATTATTATAATTATTGATTATCAAGGAGCAGCATGGCATAGTGGCTAGAGCACGGGCCTGGGAGTCAGAAGGTCATGGGTTTTAATCCCAGCTCTGCCACTTGTTTGCTGTGTGACTTTGGCCAAGTCACTTAACTTCTCTGTGCCTCAGTTACCTCATCTGTAAATTGGGGATCGAAACTATGAGCCCCACATGGGACAGGGACTGTGTCCAACTTGATTTGCTTGTATCCACCCCAGTGCTTAGTGCAGTGCCTGGCACAAAGTAAGCACTTAACAAATATCATAATTCTTATTACCATCATCACCATCATTATTATTACCTATGAAGGAGAAGATTAATTAGAGAATATCTCCTGGCAGAGGTGGGATTTGAGGAGGGTTTTAGCTCCAGGGAAACTAAGGTCTGGAGAATTTGACTGGGAAAAAAGTTTCAGGCAGTGTTAAAGACTTGGCTGGAGAATCAAGAGAGAAGCCCCAGAAAGAGGTTAGCTCGGATGGAACAGAGAGTGTGGACTCTGATGTAGTAGGTGAAAAATGTGGAAAAGTAAGAGTGGGAGAGATGGTGGAGTGTTTTGAAACCAATATTCATAGTTTCTGTTAATAATAATAACTAAAATAGTGGTATTTGTTAACCTTTTATTGTGTGCCAAGCGCTGTACTAAGTTCTCAGTAGATACAAGATAATCAGGCATTGAATCTTCATTTTGCAGATGAAGGAACTGAGGTAGAAAGAAGTGAAGTGACTTGCCCAAGTTCACACAGCACACATGTGGGAAATCTAGGATTAGAACCAGGTCTTCTTACTCCCAGGCCTGTACTCTTTCTAGTAGGCCATGCTGCTTTTCATGTTGAGTGCTTGGACTAGCTCCCCTAAATCTCCTGAAGACTTGCTGAGTGTCCCATCTCCTGCAGGAGTGAGATGTAGGCAGAAACTTAGTTACGTATTTAAACATTATTATCTTGGATTATTGATTTTGTAGAGATTCATTCATTCATTCATTCACTAGTGTTTATTTAGCGTTTACTATGTGCAGAGCACTGTACTAAGTGCTTGGAATGTACAATTTGGCAAGGGGATGTACATCTCATTAACAAGATAAATGGGGTAATAAAAATATAGACAAATGAGCAGATGAGCACAGTGCTGAGGGGAGGGGAAGAGAGAAGGGGAGGAACAGAGGGAAAGGGGGGAAGGGGGCTTAGCTGAGGGGAGGTGAAGGGGGGCAGAGAGACAGGAGAGGGAGCAGAGGGAAAAGGGGAAGCTCAGTCTGGGAAGGCCTCTTGGAGGAGGTGAGCTCTCAGTAGGGCTTTGAAGAGGGAAAGAGAATTAGTTTGGTGGAGGTGATGAGGGAGGGCATTCCAGGACAGCGGGAGGATTTTGGGCCAGAGGTCGACAGCAGGATAGGAAAGAATGGGGGATGGTGAAGAGGTGGGCGGCAGAGGAGTGGAGCGTGCGGGGAGGGCAGTAGATGTCTTTTTTTATCTCCCCTCACTTAGATTATGAGCACCTGGTGATCCAGTGTCTGATCTAATCATCCTGTATCTGACCCAGGGGTTTGCCCAGTGCTTAGTTCACAGTAAGGACTTAATAATTACCAGTAACACTTATCATTATTATTATGGTTATATTTGCTAAGGATTTACTATGTGTCAAGCAATGTTCTAAGTATTGGGGTAGATATAAATTCAAGTCATGAAAAATGCTGATCTAACAATTGCCACAAAAATACAAATTGTCAATTCTATGGTGTTTCCAGTGACACTGTATGGATCCGAAAGCTGGACAGTGAAAAAACAGGATAGAAAGAACGTCAGTTCCTATGAAATATGGTGTTGGTGAAGGCTTATATGAATCCCATAGACTGCCTGAAAAACAAATAAATGGATTTAGAGCAAATTAAACCAAAGTGGTCTTTGGAAGGCCAAATAACTCAATTTAGATTAGCATATTTTGGACACATAATCTGGAGGACTAATTCTCTGCAAAAGACAGTAATGCTAAGAAAATTTCAGGGAAAACGTGGAAGTGGTGGACCAGCAGCTAGATGGATAGCGACCATAACAATGGTAACGGAAGACCCTTTAGAAAGATTGTGGATTATGGCAGAGGACAGGATGCTCTGGAGAAAGTATATCCATGGAGTCACTATGAATCGAAAACATCTCAATGACACTTAATAGTAGATATAAATTAATCAAATTGGACAAAGTCCCGGTCTCTTATGAGGCTCACAGTCTAAGTAGGAGAAAGAATAGGTTTTGAAGCTGCATTTTATAGTTGAGGAAACTGAGGCATAGAATAGTTAAGTAACTTGCCCAAGGTCAGACAGCAAGTAGTTGGCAATGGCAGGATTAGAAAGTAGGTCCTCAGAATTTCAGGCTCATGCTCTTTCCACTAGGCTATGCACCTTCTCTACCCATACTTTTGTCTTGTTTTATGCAGTTGAGTTGTCTCTGACCTATAGCAACACCATGGACACATCTCTCCAAGAACACCCCACTCTCCATCTGCAATCATTCTGGAAGTGGTTTACCATTGCCTTCTTCTGCACACTAAACCTCAGTCTTTACTCTAGATTCTTTCCCATAGTGCCATTTCCTAGCACAGGTGAGTTTTGTCTTGTAGCAGATTGCCTTCCACTCATTAGCCACTGCCCAAGCACGGAATGAAATGGGTAGGCCTCTGCTTGACTCTGCCCCCCTCAGCCAAGACTGGTAGACTAGTGGAAACTATCCAGGTGTGACCCTGAGAAGGGACTACCTATTCTCTACCCATTACTAATGTGGAGAGAAATGGGTAGCCATTGGAAGTTTTTGAATAATAGACAGCTAAAAACAGAACAGTGCTTTGGAAAGATGACCTGGGTAGCATCTATATTTGGGGATTAAAAAATGTGAGCCCCACGTGGGACAATCTGATTACCCTGTATCCACCCCAGTGCTTAGAACAGTGCTCTACACATAGTAAGTGCTTAACAGCTCTGCCACTTGTCAGCTGTGTGACTCTGGGCAAGTCACTTAACTTCTCGGTGCCTCAGTTCCCTCATCTGGAAAATGGGGATTAAGACTGTGAGCCTCAAGTGGGACAACCTGATTACCCCGTATCTACCCCAGCACTTAGAACAGTGCTCTGCACATAGTAAGCGCTTAACAAATACCAACATTATTATTATTAATTATTATATTAAATGCACTGAAGGGGGAGAAGCTGGAGTCAGGGAGACTAGTGAGGAGACTAATAAAATAATTGGATGATGAGATAATGATGAGAGCTCAAACCAGGGTGTTGGTTATTTTGATGGAGAGGGAGAAGGGGGATCTGGGAAATTTGTGGGAGAAAAACAAACAGAATTTAGTGACAGTCTGAATGGAAGAGTTGAAAATTAACTAGATTGTAAATTATTTGAGTGCATGGATCATGCAAACCAACTCTTTTGTGTTGTACTTTCCTAAGTGCTTAGCACAGTGTTCCACCCACAGTACATGCTTAATAAATATCATAGCAAGGTTGTGGATTTCTGAGACAATCGAACAATCACTTGGTGGTATTTATTGAGCGCTTACTGTGTACAGAGACTCTACCAAGCACTGGGGGAAGTACAAATAAAGTTTGTAGACATATTCTCTGCCCAGAGGGGCTTACAGTCTAAGGAACATTGTTATCAACAATACTCCCCCAGCTACCTAGAGGGAAACTAGGATGGAGGGGGAAATGTAAGGAATGATTGATGATTCAGTGCTCTGCACACATTAAGTGCTCAATAAATACCAATGATTGTTCAATAAATACCAATGATTGATTGATCTTCAACCATGACGAGGAGTATACAGGAGGTCAATTAACACATGGTTCTTTCCAGAATCTTGGTGCAGCTGTTACAGACAGAGTCCTGGATGTACTTTCCCAAGCACATAGTCCAAGCATTACCTCTGTGAGATGCTCTCCTTCACTATTCAGCCCTGGCTGTGTCAGATCCCTAATAATAGTAATAAAAAAATTGTGGTATTTTTAAGCACTTTGTGATCAGAGAATGCGTCTGGCAACCCTGTTGTACTCTCTCAAGCAGTTAGTACAGTGTTCTGCACATAGTATGCACTCAGTGCATATCATTGATGATATTGTAAGCACTTTTCTAAGCTTTGGGATAGATACAGGATTGTTAGATTGTATACAGTCCGTGTCCAACATGGAGCTCACAATCTAAATAGGATGGATTAATATTTAATTCCCATTTTACAGATAAGGAAATGGGCATAGAGAAGTTGTCCAAGGCCACACAGTAGACAGGTGGCAGAGCAGAGGTTAGAGCCCAGATTCTCTGACTTCCAGGCCCTTGGTCTTTCCACTAGAACATTCTGCTCCTCTTAGGTCACACTGGTTCTTCCTATGGAAATATCTCTAGATTTACCTAGCTTTTGAGCATCAGAAAGTAATGTGTACCTTAGGATGGCTTTGTGTTTCTGAAAAGCCTCTGGACTGTAAGCTTGTTGTGAGTAGGAGGTGTATCTACTAACTCTGTTGCACTGTACTCTCCCAAGCACTTAGTATATACAGTGTTCTGTACACACTAAGTGTTCAGTAAATACCATTGATTGACTGAAAGAACAGACTGGCAGAGTTTTGTCTCTTATGCTTTAGTTCTTACTTTTCAACTGCACTTTTATTTGTCATTCTTACTGCCTTGATGTGACAGTGGAAAACCTGAGCTTATTGATTATAGACCTCCTAAAAGGAAGTTTAGAGTACAGGGTTGGGGCTGGAGAATGGTAAAATTACTTCTTGTTTTATTTCAGTGGGGTTAGCTCTTGACTTATATTGAAAAATCAGCATATTTAATGTACTTACAGAAATGTTATGTTCTTCTGACAAGAGCAGAGAAAACAGAAAATATTTTTTCACTCTAGCTGACAGCGGAGGTTTCT
The DNA here is from genome assembly GCF_004115215.2 of Ornithorhynchus anatinus. Taxonomy (NCBI): domain Eukaryota; kingdom Metazoa; phylum Chordata; class Mammalia; order Monotremata; family Ornithorhynchidae; genus Ornithorhynchus; species Ornithorhynchus anatinus. The sequence goes on along the minus strand of NC_041745.1, from coordinate 18,180,697 downwards.
TGACAACTATTTTTAAAATGGGTAATGGCTATCCTGTTAGTCCCCTCTAAGGCTAATTTCCACTTCTCCCTTTCTGCTACTTTTCCACAGCTTGAATCATATTCTGGAAACTCCTTTCCACCCTTACTAAGCCCTGATTCAAACTGTGTCTCCTCCCTTGATTTCTTGCTTTCACAGGGTGTGTTTCCATGAGTGGGGAGATATGGAGAGCTAAGGTCAATGTCTGGACATTGCAGGAGGAATCCACTTTCAACTCTGTCCTCCCACTGAATTAAGGAAGAGCAAATAAGCTCATCCACTAGACTTTAAGGTTCCTGAGGATAGTGATCATGTCCATGGAACTAGCCTTTCTCATGAACTTAGTATAGTGCCCTGTCCATAGTAAATGCTCAACAAATACCACTGGTTGATTGATTGCTTGATTGTTTCCCTCTCTCTGGAGACCTGCCTACCTACCTTGGTGATAATAACAATAGTAATTATGGAATTTGTTAAGTGCTTATTATGTGTGAAGCATTGTTCTAAGTGCTGGGGTAGATACAGAGTAATCAGGCTGTCCCAACGTGGGGCTCACAATTTTAATCCCCATTTTACAGATGAGGTAACTGAGGCACAGAGAAATTAAGTGACTTGCCCAAGGTCACACAGCAAACAAGCCACGGAGCCGGGTTTATAACCCACATCCTCTGACTCCCAAACCCATGCTCTTTCCACTAAGCCACTCTGCTTCGTGCTTGACGGAGTGCAGTTCCAACCATCAGGCTGCAGTCATATACCGGGGGCTCTGCTTGGATGGGCTATATCCAATCAATATATGTTTGTGTGAGTATGGGTGAATATGTGTGACTGTCTCTATGTGTACGTGTGACTACATGTGTATGTGAGTGTGTGTGTTTTTATGTGTGTGTATATACACACATACAGAGAAGCAGCATGGCTCAGTGGAAAGAACATGGGCTTGGGAGCCAGAGGCCATGGGTTCGAATCTTGGCTCTGCCACTTGTCAGCTGTGTGACTGTGGGCAAGTCAATTCACTTCTCTGGGCCTCAGTTCCCTCATAGAAATGGGGATTAAGACTGTGAGCCTCATGTGGGACAACCTGATTACCATGTATCTAACCCAGTGCTTAGAACAGTGCTCTGCACATAGTAAGCGCTTAACAAATACCAACATTATTATATGTGAATGTGTGTTCAGGGCTTGTATTGTGAATGTGTGTTCTGTGTGTATGACAGTGTGCATATATGAGTATGTGAATGTGTTTTGTTTGTGTGACTGTGTGTATGTTAGTGAGTATAAGAGTTTGTTTTGTGTATGTGCCTGTGTATATATGTGTATATGTGTCTGTGAAGGTGTTTTGTATGTATGATTTGTGTATGTGTGTGTATAGGTATATATGAGTATGTTTTGTGTGTATGTGAGTGTATGTATATTTGAGTGTGTATATGAGTGTGTTTTGTGTGTGTGTCTTTGTGAATGTGAAAATATGAGTGTGTGTTTTTGTGGCATAAGCATTACCATTCAGGGGCAGAAGTGGTCTTTTCCCAATATAAACCAGATCCTGGCCCAGGAGAGGGAAGAAACAACCTCATGGACTTAGGTTTGCTCAGGTTTGTAGCTCTGTTCCACTCACTTTCCCCAATTTTGGGCCCTGAATCATGTATGGGCCAAATCTGTGAGACAATGGTCGTAATCTCCTGAGCCAGGGCCCACAAGAGAATATAGGAGAGATCAATCAATCAATCAATCAATAAATCAATCAATCAATCGATCAATCGTATTTAATGAGCACTGTGCAGTGCACTGTACTAAGCATAAGGGAGAGTGCACTATAAAAATATAAGAGATACATTCCCTTCCTATAATAAGCTTACAGGATAGAGAAAGAAACAGATATTAATATAAATAAATAAATTATGGATATGTACACAAGTGCTGCGAGAGTGAGTTGGGGGGAGTGAGAGGAGGGTGAATAAAGCGAGCAATTCAGGGCCACACAGAAGGGAGTGGGAGAAAAGAAAATGAGGGCTTAGTCAGGGAAAACCTCTTGGTATAGATGTGCCTATAACAAGGCTTTGAAGGTGAGAAGAGTAATTGTTGGATGTGAAGAGGGAGGGTGTTCTAGGCCAGAGGCAGGACATGGGCAAGAGGTTGGCAATGAGCTAGATGAGATTGAGGTACAGGGAGTAGATTGGAATTAGAGGAGCAAAGTGTGCAGGAAAGGTTGTAGGAGAATAGTGAGGTGAGGCAGGAGCTGGCAAGGTGATTCAGTGCTTTAAAGCTGATGGTAAGGAGTTTCTGTTTGATGCAGAGTTGGTTGGGCAACCACTGGAGGTTTTTGAGAAGTGGAAAAACATGGACTGAAAATTTCTGTAGAAAAACGATCTGGGCAGTAGACCAGGGTGGGGAGAGATTGGAGGCAGGGAGGCCAGAAAAGAGGCTGATAGAGTAATCAGGATGGGATAAGGTGAGTGCTTGAATTAATGTGGTAGCCATTTGTACGGGGAGGAAAGGGCAGATTTTAACAATGTCATGAAGGTTTCGTGATGGACTGAATATGTGGGTTGAATGAGAGAGAAAAGTCAAGGATAACACCAAGGTTATGGACTTGTGAGCCAGGAAGGATGGTGGTTCTGTCTACAGTGATGGGAAAATCAGGGGGAGGACAGGGTTTGGGTGGGAAGATAAGGAGATCTATTTTGGATATGTTAAGTTTGAGGTGATGACAGAACATCCAATTAGAGATGTCTTGAAGGCAGGATAATTGCAAGACTGTAGAGTGGGAGAGAGATCGGGGCGGGAGATGCAAATTTGGGAATCATCCTCATCGAGGTGGTAGTAGAAGCCATGGGAGTAATTGAGAGGTTGGCTAGTGCCCTTGATGATCCACCCCATGTGGTATAAATTTTGTTTCACGAAACAAAAACTTCTCACTCTAGGCTACAAGGCTCTCCATCATCCTTGCCCCCTCCTACCTCTCCTCCCTTCCCTCTTTCTACTGCCCACCCCGCATGCTCTGCTCCTCTGCCGCCCACCTTCTCACCATCCCCCGTTCTCGGCTATCCCGCCGTCGACTCTGAGCCATGTCCTCCCGCTGTCTTGGAATGCCCTCCCTCCTCACCTCCGCCAAACTAATTCTCTTCCCCTCTTCAAAGCTCTACTGAGAGCTCACCTCCTCCAAGAGGCCTTCCCAAACTGAGCTCCCCTTTTCCCCCTGCTCCCTCTAACCCACCCCCGTCACCTCCCCTCAGTTAAGCCCTCTTTTTCCCCCCTTTCCCTCTGCTCCTCTCCCTCTCCCTTCCCCACCCCTCAGCACTGGGCTCATCCACTAATTTGTATATATTTTTACTACCCTATTAATTTTGTTAATGAGATGTACATCACCTTGATTCTATTTATTGCTATTGTTTTAATGAAGTGTACATCCCCTTGATTCTATTTACTGCTATTGTTTTTGTCTGTCTGTGTCCCCTGATTAGACTTAAAGCCCATCAGTGAGCAGGGACTGTCTCTGTTACCGATTTGTACATTCCAAGCACTTAGTACAGTGCTCTGCACATAGTAAGCACTCAATAAATACTATTGATTGATAAATGCAAGTGCTGCCAGGCTCATCAGCCTGCCCATTCCCAGGAGCTGTGGATAGAGTGTCTGTCAGGCAGGGAAAGGCAGGGACATCTGGGGAGATGAAGACAGGGCTGATGAAGGCAGTTTGGAGGCTGGACTGGGGGCGTAAGGCTCAAGCAGAGCTCTTAGTCCTGACTCCAGTCCCTGTCCCAGTGCTGAAGAACTTTGATCAGAGGTAGGTTATGTCCATGCAATTTTCTGGAGTTAACTGGTGTTTCTGGCAATCTGGAAGCATGGGCCAGATAGCAGCTGGCATGGAGTGGGTGGTCAGTACCCCCTGATGCTTCCTGGGCCTGCTCTCCTGTAATAATACTAATGATGGTATTTGTTAAGTGCTTACTATGTGCTAGGCACTGTGCTAATCACTGTGGTGGATACAAGCTAATCAGGTTGTCCCATGTGAGGCTTACAGTCTTAATCCCCATTTTACAGATGAGGTTACTGAGGTACAGAAAAGCTAAATGTCTTGCCCAAGGTCACACATCTGAAAGTGTTGGAGGCAGGGTTAGAACCCATGATCTTCTGACTCCCTGGTCTGTGCTCTGTCCACTGCACCATGCTGTTCCCATACTGTCTCTGGCCCGACAGTGCTGTGCCCTGCATGGCTCCTGGCATACTTTGGGTAGGGTAAGTTCAGCCAGGACATGGTGTCTACTGCTGACTAGGCTAAAGAAGTATATGCTATACCAGCCCCTGGGGTGCTCTGATCCCATCTCTGCTCTAATCCCATTCCCTTTTAACCAGCCAGAGGCTCAGCTTGCCATTGGTCTTCCCTAGTAACCACTGAACACCATCCCATGGTGGTGGAAGCCATCCCTCGCAACTCTGGATATGATGGTGCCAGACACAAACCAGAAGTACTCTGGCTGCTGCCAGCAGACTCCACGGGAACATAAATCAAATCCTGCCCTGTGCCTCTGCTGGTCAGATCTTCCTGCCCCTAGTGCTGCTGCAGACAGATGTTTTCACTCTTTCCATTTCCTCCTTTCTACAATAGCCAGGAATTCCCTCTTGCAAGCAGGGGCTTTGGCATCCAGGGTGATATGTTTATTAAGGACTTGACAAATTCTGGAGTAGATAAAAAATAGTCCTATCTGAAACAGTGTCTGCTCCACATGAGAAGCAGTGTGGCCTAGTGAATACAGCATGGGCCTGGGAGTCAGAGGATCTGGGTTCTAATCCTGGCTCTACCACTTTCATTCAATAGTATTTATTGAGCGCTTATTATGTGCAGAGAACTGTACTAAGCACTTGAAAGGTACAACTCGGCAACAGATAGAGACAATCCCTGTCGAGTGGCAGGCTCACAGTCTAAACGACCTGACTGTTCTATGATCTTGAACAAGGCACTTAACTTCTCAGTGCCTCAATTCCCTCAGGCACATGTGGAACCCCATGTGAACCCCATGTGAGCCCCATGTGGAACCTGAACTGTGTCCAACCTGACTAGCTTGAGTCTATCCCAGCACCTAATACAGTACCTTACTTAGTAAGCCCTTATCCAATTAATCAATCAATTATATTTATTGAGGCCTTGCTTTATGCAAAGCATTGCACTGAGAACTAGGGAGAGTACGTTAGAACAATTTAATAGACAGAAAATGTGTTTGTTATATTGTACTTTCCCAAGCACTTAGTACTTAGCACTTAGCACACAGCAAGCACTCAATAAATACAATTGACTAAGTGCTTACTGTGTGCAGAGCACTGTACCAATCACTGGGAGAGAATACAGAGGTGGCAATTAGACATGGTCTCTGTCCATTGGAAGGCTCCCAGTCAAAGACTGGGTTCTAGTCATTTGCCTTCTTGTTTTTATATGACCTTGGGTAAATGACTTAACTTTTCTATGACTCAGTTTTCTCGTCTGTAAAATGGGTTTTTTTAAAAAAAACACCAACAACTGTTCTCCCCACTGCTTTTTAGACCAAGGGACCAGGTCTGTGTCTGATCTGATTATTTTGTATCTACCGCAATGTATAGCACAGTGTTTGGCATGTAGTGTTTGGCTTAGTAAATCCCATCATTGTTATGTGCTAGGTGAATCTGAGGGAATTGGCATGGTCTTGAGGTAGTCACTATCCAGATCTCCCAGACTCTTTGTCTTTGGCCCTGCCTCCTGGCTGTGAAAGTTGTTGGGGTTATTGGTTTGATAGCCCGTTGCTCCCTTTGGTGTGTCCTGATTGTGTGTCTTTGGTGTGTCTTTTCCTCTCAAAAACCTGACCCTGGCCAGTGCTGCAAGGAGCCTTGAGCTGTACTTATGCTAGTCCGTCTTGGATTTGGCCTCCTTGCTGTGCTCCTGGGGTTTGCTAAGCAATCTTCTGGGTCCAGACTAGGTTGGCCTGTCCTCCCTTCCCAGGTGACTCTCCCTCTGTACAGATTCATAGCTGCCCACTGGGGGCTGTGCAAGGCTAACCCTGGATGAGGTAAGGACCTGATCGTTTGCACTAATGAGTGGGCCCTCAGTTTACTCACCTGTGTCAGGGGAATGTGAGCCCAACCCTTCTCCAACTCCTTCCAGTTACTCCTGCGGGTAGGGGGCATGCCCACAGCAATGGCACTGATGACTGGCACTAACCACATGTTCTGGTTCCAGCTCTCTGTGCCTCCCTGATGTCTTCTTCCCTAAGGTCTAGTTGTGGCCCAGACCTTGTCTGTGCATGGGATGAGGGAGCGATTTTCCCCTCATTTCAAGGATGAAAGGACACCACAGATTTCCATTGAGAGATGCCCCCAATCCCCTCTCCAAGCCATGGGGATGCTGGTGTAACTCCAAAAATGGTATCAGACAACATAAGCACCCTGAAAAGAGGGAGACAGAGCCCCACGTAGGTTTGAAATTCTGTTTATGCTTCTCAGAGGTGGATTCTATCAGAAAACCAGGAAGAGTCCTGATTCATGGTGGAAGGGAGAGGGGAGAATGGAGTCAGCAAGGGTGGTTGAGTGGTGAAGGTGAGGATGGAGATGGTTCACCAAAGCAGTAGGGCCCTGCCGAATCTGTGAAAGATGAGATGGTTATGTAGGGTTCCAGATGGGTTCTCTATCCCAACAACTGAACTCAGCTGGATTTTCCAAATTCAGATTTCTTTATGCTCCAGCTCAGTAACTCCTGTGAGCCAGCAGTCAATACCTTCTATAAGATGTCCTCCTGGGACAACCTGACTGCCCTCTGCCAGAGGCCAGCCGGACAGCTAGCTTGGTGGTTCTCGGTTCTAGCCCCTCCCTAGGGGAGAAAATTGGACTCCCTTTCTATGAGTGAAAATTTTTCTCTTTTGCTGCACTTTCTCTTCCTCCTTGTCCATATCTCTGGCCCCTCTCTTTCCTGTTCCTCCTATTCTTCATTCCCTTCTCTCCCTATTCCTCTACGTTCTCATCTTCTTCCCCCTTTTCCTCCTTTCTTCTTCTCTTTCTCCTCCACTTTTTTCTTCTTTCTCCTCCTCCACTTCCCTCTTATTCCTCTTCTTCCTTATTTTCCCTTCTTCCTCTCCTCCTCTCCACCAACAAAGCTCAATTTTCCCTTTAGAGCTTGAGAAGGTGAGAAAGCAAGCCATCTCTATCTCAATTCTCCCTTCAGTACCCACCTGAAGTTAGCCAATATCTGACCTACTCACAGAGCTGTTCACCTACCTGTCCTCTTGCCCTCTTGTCCCCCAGAGTACTTTGGTTGTATTTAAAAGAATGTATTTGCCCAGAATATGGGTCAGCAGGGAGGCTGAGGATTGATATTCTCCCAGGGATCCAGGGAAGGCCCAGGCAACCCCAACTCTGCTTCCCATTGATAAGTGATGGGAGTCTGGATAGCTTCGGGCTGGGGACTCAATGCCCTGAACTCTGGGCTCTAGCAGAGAGGGTCTCCCCTTAAGGAGGAATCTCTGGAAGGGAGATGTGATTCCTTGCACAGCTGCCAGATATGCTGGTCCCTCACTTCTCAGCAGGAAAAGGGCCCCTGGAATGAGAGGACTCTGGCAGCAGATGAGAATTTGGACAATCCACTGCTTTACCTGAAATTTCCCAACCCAACCCAGCCCTCCTATCCCCACCTCAGAGCTGGAGGAGATGTCAGGCTCATGTCTCTGGGGAATCAGAGAAGATCAATTTGGCTGTGGGCATTGGAGTAAGGTTTATGAGTGTCTGTGGGCAGTGGAGCAAATGGGAATCCAGATTGGGTCCCTGTCCATTTCCTTTATGCTCAGCAAAGGGAGCCTTCAACACATATCAGACATAGTGATAATATAACCTTCTTTTGTGGTAGACATACAGATAATAATTATAATAATAATAATGTTGGTATTTGTTAAGCACTTACTATGTGCAGAGCACTGTTCTAAGCGCTGGGGGAGATACAGGGTAAACAGGTTGTCCCACGTGAGGCTCACAATCTTCATCCCCATTTTACAGATGAGGGAACTGAGGCACAGAGATGTTAAGTGACTTGCCCACAGTCACACAGCTGACAAGTGGCGGAGCCGGGATTCGAACCCATGACCTCTGACTCCCAAGCCCGGGCTCTTTTCCACTGACAGACAGGCAGACACACAAACGGTACAGATGGATAGTTGGACAGACAGGCAGACACGGAGACAGAAGGATGGATTGATGGTCAGGCATGCAGACATACAGAAAGATAGATAGGAAAGCAGGCAGACATAGAGAGATACAGACACGCAGACAGACGGATAGGCAGCCACACAGAGAGTCAGAAAGATAGATAAATGGCAGGAAAACAGGCAGCAGTTCTGAGACAGGATTGTGTTAATTTACCTCACTGAGAATTTTGGCACAGTGATTTGTGGGAATAAAGGGGAAATAGTGAAAGACTGAGTGGGCTTGGACGCTCAGGGTCTCTGGGAGGATGAACCAGCCTGAAGATAACCAGTGGGGTTCTTTCTGCCCAGGAAAGGGGTAGCAGAGCAGGGTCATTCATCTCTCCCAACCTGAATTGCCTGTTGAAGACCAGAGCAGGTGTGAATCTGGAGCTCACATTGACCTGCAACAAGTCAGCCTTCGCTCTTGGGCTACTAATAGTAATGACATTTATTAAGCACTTAGTATGCACCCTAATACTTTGCTATGAGTTGGGGTCGTAGGAAGATATTCAGATCAGACACAGCTCCTGTTTCACATAGGGCTCAATCTAAGAGGGAAAAATATATATATTTGAAGAAGATGCCTCTGATGGTAGAATTTATCCATGGTTGCATTGAGGACAGCCTATGGTCTCCAAATGATGGAGGCCAATACCTGAAGGCCAATGCAGACCAAACCATGGCCTCCCACCCATGGAGATCAGTATAGGACCAGTAGTCCTGGCCATAATGTGCACAAACCAAGGCTGTCTCTTGTGCTGTCATGTCTGTTACTTGCAGTCCATGACATTATTTTGGCTTTGGACTCTTCATCTCATGATGCTTACAGATCTTCTGCTCCAACAGTGCCACTCCTTTCCTGGTTATGATATACCCTACCAGTCTATCTATATCAGTTGACTCTAGCTTTCACCTGGGTTGCTGTATTCCCTGAGCCATTTTTTTTTTTACTGTTAAATAATTTCTTTTTCCTCCTTGATTTAGGTTTCCCCATTTCAGTTCACTTCTCAGCAGTTGTTTTGGTATCCTGCTGTTGCCAATCTCCTCATGTTTCCTGTCCTGGGCAAGTGTGTAGCAATGGGCACAGTTTCAATTCTAGAAGACTGACTTTATTGTTTGGGATCCTGATCCACCATATTATGTTGAGTGAGTACTGCTGATGGACTGTTCAAGTGGTGGGATACTAATATTTTGTGACAGGAAGACTCGCAGTTATAGAGAAGGATAGTCTTTTAGTTTATAATGGAGCCTTACACCACCGTGTTGCCACAGTCTATTTGACAGTGGCCCAAAGGATGTGCTAGCTTCCTTGGTTCATTTTCCTATTTCCTTGTCTATAATTACATCAATGCTCAGAGTGCTGCCTATGTAGCAGAATTCTGTGACAGTGCTTAGCTTTGTTGCCAGTATTACTATTTAATTGTGTTTATGTCTTTTCTCATTCAAGCTGGTACATCATCTCGGTTTTTTTCAGGTTTATCATCAACCCATGCCTAGCTGTTTCGGTGAAGTGGTATATAATATTTTGCAGATATTTTTGGTTATGTGCCCTGTCATCTTCATATAGCATTCTTGAACAACTGTCTCTAGTGTCAGCTCTCTAAGCATAAAACACAATGGCACAACAAAGTTTGGCTGGAAATGCAGGTCCCTTATTGACCTTTTCAATCACACATGCACCAGTAGGTGAATTTCACCATCAGTGTAATCTCCGTTGACTACGACGGACAACTATGTATAGGACATTGGATGATGCGACAAGTCTGTTGAGTTGGACGAGTTTTTCAGAAGGGTGGAAGTCAATTTTAATACCTGCATCTAGCTCTATTGTTGAATTCTCCATCATGGCTGAATAGAATAAATTGATCAGAAACAGGCCCACTGTGCATCTCTGCCTTGACCTACTGATGATGGGAAATGAATCAGACAAGACATGCCTGGTTCTGGCAGGATCAGCCAGGCCACTATGAAATAGTCTCAAAATCTCAATGAAATTTTCAAGCCAGCCAAATTGGCTGTCATTGCCAGAGTCCAAATATGTTGATGGGATCACACACTTTTGTAAGTTCTATGAAAATCATAAAGAGGTCTTGGGGCTATTTCCTGCATTTGTATCCATTCCCTTATCTGTGGGTGTCCTACAAAGCTCTGTTTTAGGTCCATTACTTTTATCGCTCTACATTCCCTAAGTGCGCTCTCCCTCTTACACAATCTTAGCTTTTATGAAAAGCAGTGTGGCTCAGTGGAAAGAGCCCAGGCTTGGGAGTCAGAGGTCAGGGGTTCTAATCCTGGCTCCGCTGCTTGTCAACTATGTGAAGTTGGGCAAGCCACTTAACTTCTCTGGGTCTCAGTTACCTCATTTGTAAAATGGGGATGAAGACTGTGAGCCCTACGTGGGGCAACCTGATTGCCTTGTATCTACTCCAGCCCTTTGAACAGTGCTTGGCACATAGTAAGCACTTAACAAATACCAACATTATTATTACTATTATCGCTATATAGATGACATCCAAATCTACATATCTGTAGACAAACCAATCCATCAATGGTATTTATTGAGCATTTGTTGTGTGCAGAGAACTGTACTAAGTGCTTCGGAAAGTACAATAAAATAGAGTTGATAGACATAATATTTTCCTACAAGACTGTAAGCTTACAGTCTGTAGGGGGAGACAGATTTTAAAATAGATAGTAGAGTATAAGAATATTTACATTAGTACTGTGGGGCTGTCCAGACCCAAACAATCATCTTCTCTACAACTCTACATTTCCGTGGAAAAACCATGGGTCTGGGAGTCAAAAGGTCTGGGTTCTAGTCCCAGCTCCACCACTTCTCTGCTGTGTGACCTTGGGAAAGCCATGGGGAAGCAGCGTGGCTCAGTGGCGGGAGCCCAGGCTTGGGAGTCAGAGGTCATGGGTTTGAATCCTGGCTCTGCCACTTGTCAGTTGTGTGACTTTGGGCAAGCCACTTCACTTCTCTGTGCCTCAGTTCCCTCATCTGTAAAATGAGGATGAAGACTGTGAGCCTCATGTAGGACACCTGATTACCCTGCATCTACCCCAGCACTTAGAACAGTGCTCTGCACATAGTAAGCGCTTAACAAATACCAACATTATTACTTCACTTCCTTATGTCTCAGTTATCTCACTGTAAAATGGGGATTAAGATTGTGAGCCCCACAAGGAACATGGACTGTGTCCAACCTGATTGTGTTGCATCTACCCCAGTGTTTAGAACAGTGCCTGGTACATAGTAAGTGTTCAACAAATACCAATACCCCTCACACCAAAAAAAAAAACCAACAACAAAAACCCCCAAACCGAAAAACCCAACCACCATTCTCCCTGTTCTAGGAGAAAATTTGGTATCACCCTCTCTGGCTACACTGTCTTTCAGCTCACACATTAATTGAATAGCTAAATCCTACTAATTCTTCCCTAGCTTGCTATGTGCCAAGCACTGTTCAAAGTGCTGAGGAAGATACAAGGTAATCAGGTTGTCCCATGTAGGGCTCACAGTCTTCATTTTTTGGATCCATTCCTTCCTTTTCACCCAAATAGTCATCACCCTCTGACCATTTGTTCCTCAGCCTCAAGCCTCTCTCAGTGTCAATTAATCCTGATTCAGTATTGTTTTTGTTCAGAAGAGCCAAGCTCAGTGAAATTTGGAGCAGTTGATGCACAAAGAGCCTTATAATAATATGAGAAGCAGCGTGGCTCAGTGGAAAGAGCACAGGCTTAGGAGTCAGAGGTCATGGGTTCTAATCCCGGCTCCACTGTTGCCAGCTGTGTGACTTTGGGCAAATCACTTTAGTTCTCTATGCCTCAGTTACCTCATCTGGAAAATGGGGATTAAGACTGTGAGCCCCACATGGGACCTGATTACCCTGTATCTAGCCCAGCTCTTAGAACATTGCTCGGCACATACTAAGCTCTTAGCAAATACCAATAGTATTATTATTATTATTATATATGGCTTTCAATGTGACCTATGCAGCCACTAGGGAGATAAGAGAGAAGGAAGGAAGGAGAGAGAGAAAAAAAATGAAGGGGATGGGAAGAGGGGAAATGAGAAGAGGGAAGAGAGGAGTGGCAGGGAGGAGAAAGTATGGGAGTAGGGAGTTAACTGTAGGACACTCCCTGCCAGGACCATATTAAGTCCTATGCTGTGACTGGAGACTGCCTTTTTAATATTATTTGTTAAGCACTTACTATACGGCATGGTAGATGCACTTTCCAGGGAAACTGAGGGAGGGGAGGATGTCTTGTGTCCCTGAGCTTCCTGCAACCAACCTGGGTGCGGAGAATGACTGGCTAGGCCACAAATAGTCCCCAGGCCATATTCAACTGGAGCTTATCAACCAATCATTTAATCAATGGTCTTTATTGAATGCTTATTGTATGCAGAGTACTGTACTAAGCACTTGGGAGAGTACAATATAACAGATTTGGTAGACATGGTCTCTAATAATAGTGATAATAATAATAATGGTAAAGATATTTGCCAAGCCCTTCCTACGTGCCAAATACTGTACTGAATGCTGGGGGTAGATGAAAGATAATCAGATTCCATATGGGGCTTAATCTAAGTAGAAGGGAAAACAGGTATTGAAACCCCATTTTGCAGATGAGGGAACTGAGGCACAGAGCAGTGAAGTGACTTGCCCTAGGTCACACACCAGGTAAGTAGTTGAGCGGGATTAGAACCCAAGACCTCTGACTTCCAGATCTACCCACTTTCCATTAAGCCATGCTGCTTCTCAAGGAGCTTAAGTCTAGAGTGGGGACAAACATTAAAATAAGTTACGTATATGTTCATAAGTGCAGTAGGGCTGAGGATGGGGTGAATATAGGGTACATATTTGTTAAGTCTGTTATATTGCTATATTAAACACCTCCCAAGTGTCTAAAACAGTGCTCTGCACATAGTAAGTTCTCAATAAATATGATTGATTGATTAAGAAGAGGGAATGAAGGCTTATTTGGGGAAGGTCTCTTGGAGGAGATGGGATTTTAAATGTCAAGGGTTGTTGGTAGTGGCCAAAGGGAGTTCAGGAGTGGCTTTCTGGGCGGGGAGCCCCAATCCTGTCCATCTCTGAAAGGGAAGAATTGCAGGGCTGTTATATCTAGCAGACCTTAGTGGGACACCCAGCAGAGCTTAGCAGGACCCAGCCTCTCCTAAGTGATCATGGGAGGCTATTTTGGCTGGGATATAGGACTGAGAATCCCTGAAACATCATAACATCACAGTGCAACACTGGGTTCCAAGAAGAGTCAAATGTAGCTTCCTGCCCCTGGTTCATACTACACGCAGCTGCCTGAACCAGCTTCCTGAAATATCTCTTCCCACATATCTCGCCACTTCTAAAAGCTGATGCCTTACTGCCTATTTCTTTCTGCACCAAAGATAAAATCCTTATTGTTGGTTTTGAGACCATCCACCAGCATACATATCAGCTGTCTTCACCCTCTATACGCCACTTGATTATTTTGCTTTCTCAAGTACATTTTCCAACTGAAATTCATTCTCAACACTCCTGTCTCCAAAATGCATACTTATGGTGTTCCCTCATCATGGAACTCCTTCCCCACTTCAGATCTGCCAGACCACATCTTCAAAGACCCCTGAAATCATACCTTCTTCAGGTAGCTTTCTTAATTTAATTCCCAACACCCCAAGATAAATCATCCTAAATCAACCTCTATCACATATGTATACTTATATCAGTACTCAGTTCTTCTGCATACATACACCAAATCTCAGCGTATGTATTATATACGTAATACATATATGATACATACATATATTTTGTATATATACATATACTCAATTAAGCATTTATTTACTCAGTTATTTCATCCTGAGCTTCTTCTGCTATTACCTGTTAAATCCTTCTTCTCTTGTCCTCTATTTGTAAGCAATTTATATGTCTGTAGGTCTTCCCCCATAGATCTAAAGCTCCCTGAGGGTTGCATTCTCCTGAGTGCTTAGAACTGTCCTCTGCACAAAGTAGGAATTCAATAAATACCATCGATTAATTTACTGGGAGTAGATTGGCATATTTAGTTTTACCCATGTGATTCAGCAAGAATATCTGGTATGAAGGGAATCTGCAGAATTTGCTGAGAGTTTTGAAATCTTCCACCACGACTGATGGTATAACCCCACTTGGACTTGGATCTAGAAATAAAGGAGAGAAGGAATGTCAGTTTGCCTAGAACCCTGGATCTTATTCCAATGCCCAGGGAGAGGTGAGGGAGTTTGGAGCCAAGTGTGGTGAGCATGGATGGAGGAATGATGCTACTGAATGTAACAGGTGATGGCAGGACGAGGTATGTGCTGTTGGCTGGAAGGGATGTGGGAATGTGGACCCACTGGTCCACAGTGGGTCCAGGCCTATGGGGTGGATATTTGTCACATTGTTAATTGACTGAATCACAGCCAGTCCAATGGTATGCTTTCACACCCTCCAAGTAGGTTAAATTGAAACCTGTCAGGGGAAGGAAAGGTCCAAGAAACAAGGCGGTTGGTTGCCTATCTTTTCCAGAGGCCAATGGGGTTTTCTCTGGAAGGAGTTTGCTTTTGCAGCTGTAGAGGAAAGCCCAACTCACCACTGGGATGAAGCTGGAGTGGAGTTAAATTTTTATAAATGATCAGCTAGAGGCAACACTTCCATCTCTGCTACAGGCTCCCTTCTCTCTGCCATTATCTGTTTGGGTTCCTGCTCCTGCTATTGCTCTGCTACGTGGAGAGCTTTTCTCTCTTTGTTCATATTCTTTCCAATGACAATGTTGATTCGACATTGACTTTGGCCAAAATTCTGCCTGGGAACCCATTTCAGCCATTACCAAGGTTTTTGCAGAGGGTCTCCTGGGATTTTGGCCAGACTCCCTCGTCCCTTTATTCCTCTGTAGCACATCAGGTGCAGGAAGATTAATATTCTTCATATCGTTAGTTCTTGTGCAAAGCAGCCTGCAAGGTGGCCCCAGTTTCACAAAGCATGTGAGGTGTAATTCATAACATAGTCAGAACTGGTACCTCTAGGTTATCTAGAAGAACAAAGAGAGCATGGGCCATGTTTATGTATCTGAATTCCTGGCTCTTTGGTGACATAGCTACAGAGAGGCATGTCTAGTGTGCCCTTATTTTGGGTGAATCTCTCAGTTTCTGAGGTTCTGCTGCCCAATCTTCCTCAGGGCAGGGACTGTCTCCCTACTCTATTATGCGCCCTTAGGACAGTGCTCTGTACAGATTAAGCACTCAGTAATATTGATTGATTGTCATCATCATCTACATCCTCCTCCTCATCACCCTTTATATTTATCGGTCACCTTCTGTTTACAGTGTGTTGTTTGGGTATGTTCAGTGGGCAGGGCTCTGAATTGAGTCCTTTCTGGATGCAGAGTACTGTACTGGACACCTATTGTGTGTAGAGTGCCATACTGAGCACCTACTACACACAGAACACTGCACTAGGCTCTTGATCTTCTCTCTCCAAGCCCACACAGAGAGATCAACCAGGGCTGAGCAATTGCAGATTAGGAAGTTTTACACCAGAAATAAAATCTTCTTCTCTATGTAGCAGTGAGATAAGAATCTCCCTCACTCTTGACTGTTCCCTGTGACCCTTGTACCCTAGAATGTGCATGAACGTGGGTCCTAGGGAATGAATTTTGTCCAGGGGCACCAATGTCCTTAGCTGGGAGAGAGGAGGATAGAGGAGAAGAGGCTGCTGTGTTGGTGGTGACCACAGCCTCATCGACGCCCGTGCCCATCACCCCCGCCAATTGTTCTGGACTTTTAACTCTCTCTTCAGGCCCTCTGTTCCTCCCCCTCCCCTATCCCTCACCCCCAATGATCTGGCCACCTACTTCATTATGAAAATTAACACTATCACATGTGAGCTCCCCAAAGTCACCCCTCCTTTTCTCCATCCCCCCTGCCCCAACCCTCTCCCCTACTTTCCTATCCTTCTCTGCAGTATCCTCAGAGATCTTCTCCCTCCTCACAAGTGCCACGCCTTCCACCTGTGCTTCGGACCCCATTCTCACTCACCTTATAAAAACTATCACCCCTTCCCTCCTCCCCTCCTTAACGTCTATCTTTAACCACTCACTCTCCAGTGGCTTCTTTCTCTCTGCCGTCAAACATGCCCATGTCTGCCCCATCCTAAAAAAACCCTTCCAGGTTTCATCCTATCTTCCTCTTTTCCAAATTCCTAGAATGTGTCATCTAAACTTGCTGACTTGAATTCCTCAACTCCAACTCTCTCCTGGACGCCCTCCGATCTAGCTTCCGTCCCCTCCACTCCACCGAAACTGCCCTCTCAAAGGTCACCCATGACCTCCTTCTTGCCAAATCCAATGGCTCCTACTCTATTCTAATCCTCCTCGACCTCTCAGCTGCCTTTGACACTGCTGACCATCCCCTTCTCTTCCACACCTTATCTCACCTTGGCTTCACGGACTCAGTCCCCTCCTGGTTCTCCTCTTATCTTTCTGGTCTTTGATTCTCGGTCTCCTTTGTGGGCTCCTCCTCCCCCTCCCATCCACTAATTGTAGAGGTTCCTCAAGGGTCAGTTCTTGGCCCTCTTTTGTTTTCCATCTATACTCACTCCCTTGGTGAACTCATTCACTCCCACGGCTTCAGTGATCATCTCTATGCAGATAACACCCAAATCTACATCTCTTCCCCTGTTCTCTCCTCCTCCCTCCAGGCTCGTATCTCCTTCTGCCTCCGGGACATCTCCACCTGGATGTCTGCCCGCCACCTAAAACTCAACATGTCTAAAACTGAGCTCCTTATCTTCCCTCCCAAACCCTGTCCTCTCCCTGACTTCCCTGTCACTGTGGATGGCACTACCATCCTTCCCATCTCACAGGCCCACAACCTTGGTGTCGTCCTTGACTCAGCTCTCTCATTCACCCACACATCCAACCCGTCACCAACACCTGCCAGTCTCACCTTCACAGTATCGCCAAGATCTGCCCTTTCCTCTCCATCCAAAACGCTATTGTGCTGGTGCAAGCTCTTATAATATCCTGACTGGATTATTGTGTTAGCCTCCTCTCCGATGTCCTTTCCTCCTGCCTCTCCCCACTCCAGTCTATTCTTCATTCTGCTGCCCAATTCATCTTCCTACAGAAACGCTCTGGGCATGTCACTTCCCTCCTCAAAAACCTCCAGTGGTTGCCTATCAACCTCTGCACAAAACAAAAACTCCTCACTCTTGGCTTCAAAGCTCTCCATCACCTTGCCCCCTCCTACCTCACCTCCCTTCTCTCTTTTTACTGCCCACCCCGTATACTCTGCTCCTCTGCCCCTCACCTCCTCACATCCCCCATTCACGCCTATCCCACCATCGACCCCTGGCCCACGTCCTACCGCTGTCCTGGAATGCCCTCCCTCCTCACCTCCGCCCAACTAGCTCTCTTCCCCTCTTCAAAGCCCTATTGAGAGCTCACCTCCTCCAGGAGTCCTTCTCAGACTGAGCCCCCCTTCCCTCTGCTCCTCCCCTCCTCTTTCCCCTTCTCCTCCTCTCAGCTCTTTGCTCATTTGTATATATTATTTATTATCTTATTTATTTTGTTAATGAGGTGTATATCTCCTTGATTGTATTTATCTTGATGATATCTTGTTTTTGTTTTGTTCTGTTTAGCTTTGCTGTCTGACTCCCCCGTTTAGACTGTGAGCCCATCATTGGGCAGGGATTGTCTCTGTTGATAGATTGTACATTCCAAGCACTTAGTACAGTGCTCTGCACATAGTAGGTGCTCAGTAAATACTATTGAATGAAAAAGTAGGGCAGGGGGTTATTGGGAACAGTATTGTGTGACCCTTGCTTCCCAGCTCCTCAATTCCCTGCTTTGCACACCCAGACCCAAGTTCTTTATTAGTATGCTATGCTACTAGATAGCATTACCTGGGAAGAGAAGTAAACCCAGTTTCCTAGCAAGGATCCCAGACCAGACCTATCTCTACTCATTGGATCCCCATGATGGTCGTTGGATCTATTACTTGGTGGCTAGAACATGGAACCCTAACACTCTGGCTTTCCTGGAAGGTAGGGGCCTTGGGACCATAACCACTTGGCTATGCTGCTTCCCTTGTGAGTGTCACACAAGACTCTTCTCTGTTTCCTACTCTTCTCACTCTGCACTCACTCTCTCAGGAAATTACTCCAGCCACATGAAGTCAGCTCCGGAGTCTGTGTGGATGAATCCCAAATCTACCTCTCCATCCCTGGCCTCTCATTTCACCTACCATCCCACATTTTCTCCTTCTATCAGGACATCTCCAATGTCACCTTAAACTAATATGTCTAAAATGGGATAAAATGGGAGGAGGAGGAGAAGTAATAGTAATACTAGAAGTAGTTTCATAGAAGTAATAACATTTAATAATCTAATATGAGCCCCCTGTAGGACAGGGACTGTGCCTGACCTGAGTAAGTTGTAACCACCCCAAAACTTAGAACAGTGCTATCATCATCATCAGTACTTAGTCAGTCAGTCAGTCAATCCTATTTATTGAGTTATTATTTGCAGAGGACAGTGCTAAGTGCTTGACATATAGTAGATGTTTAACAAATATAATAATGATGATATAATAATAGAAGTAGCATGGCTGAGAAGCAGAGCGGCTTAGTGGAAAGAGCACGGGCTTGGGAGTCAGAGGACGTGGGTTCTAATCCCAGTTCTGCCACTTGTCTGCTGTGGGTAAGTCACTTAATTTCTCTGTGCCTCAGTTCCCTCATCTGTAAAATAGGGAATAAGACTGTGAGACCCACGTGGGACAACCTGATTACCTTGTATCTACCCCAGTGCTTCGAACAGTGCTTGGCACATAGCAAGTGCTTAACAAATACTATCATTATTATTAGTAGTAGTAATAATAAAAACAATAATTTATTAAAGACCCTCCAGACTGTAAATTCACTGTGGTAAGAGAACATGTCTACCAACTCAGTTACATTGTGCTAACCCAAGGGCTTAGTACAGTGCTCTTTTACACAGCGAATGCTCAATAAATAGTATTGATTGATTGGTTGACTCAGTGAGTGGTATGCACTGTATTAAGCAAGTGACATTCCCTGCCAAAAGAAGCTTAAATGGATAGTCAAAATAAATAGCTTCATATATTTTTATGGTATTTGTTAAGCACTTACTATGTGTCAAGCACTGTTTTAAGCACTGAGGTAGATACTAGCTTATCAGGTTGGACACAGCTCTGTCCCACATGAGACTCATTGTCTACATAGAAGGGAGTAGGATTTAATCCCCATTTTGCAGTTGCAGAAACTGAGGCACCGAGAAGTTAGGGAGTCAAAAATACCTTGGTTCTAGTCCCAGCTCTGCCGTTTGTCTGCTGAGTGACCCTGGGCAAGTCACTTGTGCTTGAGTTACTGAATCCGTAAAATGGGGATTCCCCTCTCAGGGTTGCACCTGGAGAGTTTCCAGTATTCTACTAGTCCCAACTTTTGGAGGGAGAGTTAAGCAGAGGCCTACCCATTCCATTCCTAGCTTGGCAGTGGCTAGCGAGTGAAGGTAATCTGGTACAAGTCAAAACTCACCTGCACTGAGCAACAGAGGCATGGGAGAGAGTCGAGGGAGGAGACTTAAGTTTATTGAGCAGACGGAGGCAATGGTAAACCATTTTAATATTTTTACCAAGAAAACTGTATGTTTACACTACCAGAACAATTGCAGATGAAGGTGGGGCATGCTAGGAGAGCTGTGTCCATGGTGTCACTAGGGTCAGAGATGACTTGACAGCCTAAGACAAGACAAAATGTTGAGTAAGACTGTGAGCCCCATGTGGGACATGGACTATGACCAACCTAATTAGTTTGCAACTACCCCAGCACTTAGAACTGTGCCTGGCTGGCACTAAGTAAGTATTTAACAAATACCATAAAAACACAATAAAAGGCTAAGAAGCAGAAGAGGAGCCTGGACTGGAAGCAAGATTGAGAAGCAGTGTTCTGGAAGGTACTACCAATATTAATTGTGGTATTAAATGCTTACTATGAATCAGACACTATGCAAAGGGCTGGTGTAGATAAAGATCATCAGGTCCCACATGGGGTTCACAGTCTAAGTAGAATGGAGGAGAATCAAATGAGTACCACTTCTGCAAAAGCAAGATCCAGGAATAGTCTCTTGGGCAGGATGGAGTGGTCCATGGGCCTAATAGGAGCTGAGAGTTGGAAGAGCATCGGGACCCAACAAGGAGGAGCTCCTTGGATTTGGCTCCTTGGATTTAGCTGGACAGTGGAACGTGTTATTTCAGTGGCTTGAAGAGATACAGAGATTGATTGTAGTGGGTCAGAAAGAGAATTGGTGGAGAGGGAATGATGGCAGTGTCCTTTTGTTAAAAATATTTTTTGTTAAACCCTTACTATATTCCAAGGACTGTACTAAGCACTGGGGTAGGTATGAGCTAATCAGGTAGAACACAGTCCATGTCCCACATGGGGCTCACAACCTTAATCCCCATTTTACAGATGAAAGAACTGGACAAAGAAGTGAAGTGACTTACCCAAGGTCACACAGCAGACAAGTGTTGGAGCCGGTATTAGTATCCAGATCCTTCTGATTCCCAGGCCAATACTCTGCCCATTAGGCCATGCTGCTTCAGTGAGTGCCCCATTTGTGCCCCATTACAAGAGTTTGCAGGGGTTGCATGCATCTTGTATTTATACCAGGACTTAGTACAGTACCTGCCACATAGTAAGCATTTAGCAAATACCATAAAAATAATGTGTACATAACTTTGGATTATATATTACAAATCATTTATATAAATGTCTGTCTTCCCCCTAAACTGTAAGCTCTCTGTGGGTAGGGAATGTGTTTGCTCAATCTGTCATATTGTACCCTCCCCGGGTCTTAGTAGAATGCTCTGCTTATAGTAAGTGCTTAGTGATTGACTGAGGAGCCACTGGCAGGAAGAGAGACTTTGGCTAAACCCCAAGGGTGGGACTTCCCCCTACCAGTAGTTTATTTTAATTCTGCCTCACCCATTAGATTATAAGCTCCTTGAGGGCAGGGATCAGCTCTACTAAGAGAAACAGTGTGTTGTAGTGGAAAGAGCACAGGCTTGAGGGTCAGAAGACTTGAGTTCTAACCTCACCTCTGCCATTTGCCTGCTGTGTGACCTTGGGCAAGTCCTTTAACTTCTCTGTGCCTTGGTTCCCTCATCTGTAAAATGGAGATTCAATACCTTTTCTCCTTCCTATTTACAAAGTGAGACCTGAGAGGTGCCTGATGATCTTGTATCTCCCAAGTACTTAATTCATTGCTAAACGTCTTGTGGGCAGGGAATGTATCTACCAACTCTGTAATATTGCACTCTTCCAAGCACTTAGTACAGTGCTCTGCACATGCTAAACACTCAATAAGTAGAATTGATTGATTAATAGTAAGCACTTAACAAATATCACAATTATTTTTACCAACTCTTTCATACTCTTCCAAGAGCTTAGTACAGTACTCTGCATGCTAATGATTGAATGACTGATGTAGGGAGGACAGGGAGGATAATAAAGGAGTCATTCCCAGTACAGAGTGGATACTGAGCTCCTGCTTGACTATGGAGCTTCTTGGTCCCATGACTCCTGAAAAGTGCAGGAAGGGAGGAAGGGAGAGGCCACTTTGGCAAAGATCTGGGTTAATCTTTCCTTCCCCATGTCTCACAGTGTCAGTCTCTAACTTCAGCTCCAGGCCCTGATGGCTCTTCACTTAGCAGCCTGGGGCTGTCCTGGTGTGGCTCCTGTTTCACCATCCCTGCGGGATCCTGGGATGCATTCCCGTTTGGGTCTGTGGCAGGGTCCTGGCTTTCCTGTTGCCTCTGCCTCTGCAGTCTTCAGAGATGTGAGTGGGTTTCCATCGAGAATGACAACCTGGGATGGTGGGAGGTAGAGGGCGACATCTGGTCTCTGTGGATATCAACTCTGTGCTGACCCAAATGCGGCTGCCAGAACAGTGAGATCTAATAACGTCATATACAACACAAAATAATGGCGGTATCACATTGCACCCTAAGTAGCTTGACTTAATGGTGTCACATGACACATAGGAGGCCAACAAAATGCCAGTCTGCTTCTCTAGACTGTAAGCTTCTTGTGGGACAGGGATTGTGTCTACTAATTCTCTTGTATTGTACTTTCCCAAGTACTATGTGCTCCGCACATAGTAAAAACTTAATAAATACCACTGATTTATTGATACATACATAGAGCAGTAGCATGGCTTAGTAGATAGAGCATAGGCCTGGGAGTCAGATGAACTGAGTTCTGATCCCAGCTCCCCTATATGTTTCCTATGTGACCTTGGGCATGTCAATTAACTTCTCTGCACCTCAGTTACCTCATCTGAAAAATGGAGAGTAAGAGTGTGAGCCCTATGTGGGTTAGGGACTGTGACCAACCTGACTAACTTGTATCTACCCCAGCATTTAGAACAGTGCACAACACTTAAGTACCATAATAATAATAATAATTCTCTGTGTTTCAGTTACCTCATCTGTAAATTCAGCTCTTTCATTCACTCCATACATCCAATCCGTCACCAAGGCCTGACGGTCTCACCTTTACAATTTCGCCAAAATCCGCCCTTTCCTCTCCATCCAAACGGCTATCTTACTAGTACAGGCTCTCATAATATCCCGGCTGGATTATTATGTCAGCCTTCTTTCTGATCTCCCTTCCTCCTGTCTCTCCCCACTCCAGTCTATTCTTCATTCCACTGCCCGGATCATCTTCCTGCAGAAATGCTCTGGGCATGTTACTCTCCTTCTTAAAAACCTCCAATGGTTGCCTATCAACCTCCGCACGAAACAAAAACTTCTCACTCTAGGTTTCAAGGCTCTCCATCACCCGGCCCCCTCCAACCTCTCCTCCCTTCTCTCTTTCTACTGTCCACCCCACACACTCTACTCCTCTGCCGTTCACCTCCTCAAGGTCCCCTGTTCTCGCCTGTCCCACCCTCAACCCCTGGCACACATCCTACTGCTGTCCTGGAATGCCCTCCCTCCTCACCTCTGCCAAACTAACTCTTTTCCCCTCTTCAAAGCCCTACTGAGAGCTCATCTCCTCCAGGAGGGTTTCCCAGGCTGAGCTTCCCCTTTTCCTTCTGCTCCCTCTGCTGCCTCTATGCCCCCCCTTCACCTCCCCTCAGCTAAGCCCCTTTCCCCCCCTTTCCCTCTCCTCCTCCCCCACTCCCTCCCCCCCCCCAGCACTGTGCTCATTTGTATATATTTTTATTACCCTATTTATTTTGTTAATGAGGTGTACATCCCCTTGATTCTATTTATTGCTATTAAGTTGTCTTGTTTTATCTGTCTGTTTCCCCCAACTAGACTGTAAGCCTGTCAATGGGCAGGGATTGTCTTTATCTGTTGCCGAATTGTACATTCCAAGTGCTTAGTACAGTGCTCTGCACATAGTAAGCACTCAATAAGTATTATTGAATGAATGAATGAATGAATGAATGAAGACTGTGAGCTTTATGTAAGACATGGACTGTGTCCCACCTGATTAGCTTGTCTCTATCCCAGCACTTAGTGCAGTGCCTGGCATATATTAAGTGCTTAATATGTACCATAAAAAAATTGCTGGGTTGGATATTGGCTTGATCTGACCAGAACTGGGGGTGGGAGAGGTTGAAGAGCCTGAGCAGTAGCCAGAGACAGATGAGTGGGGAGTAAGCTTCAGGTTATAGGCTAGCTTGAGAGGAGTAAAGAGTTTGAAATGGAATGAAGCAGATGAATAGAAACTGAAATAGAGAGTGCTATTGAAGAACCCTAAAACCATTGGTCATGTGCTTCTGCTTCATGTGGAGGGAAATGGGGAATTACTGCAGGTTTTGGAAAAAATAGAGACATGCTCAGAATGACATTTTGGAAAGAGGATTTGGGCAGCACAGTGAAGTAGTGACTACAGGGGAGAAAAGTTAGAAGCGGGGGAGCCAGAGTGCAAGTTATGTAATAGTCTAGATAGAAGATGATGAAAACTTGAACCACTGGCTGTTTGGAGAATGCTGACTGAAGGCCTTACAGCCTGTTTGATGCAGAGCACTGTTTGCCAGTTTTTCCTACATGATATTGCCCAAATCTGCCCCTTCCTCTCTACCCACTTTCCCTAACCTTACTGATCTCCTAGTCTAACCCAAGTAGCGTCAATCTATTCACTGTACCTCAGTCTCATCTGTCCCACCACCTTCCTGTTGTCCATGTCCTCACTCTGACCTAGAACTCCTTCCCACTTCATGTCTTCATAGACCACCACTCTTGCCATGTTCTAAGAACTAATAAAATCACACCTCCTCCAAGTGGCCTTCCCTGACTAACCCATTTCCCCATCTATTTTCCCTTACTTCTGTGTTACCTATCCACTTGGGTCTTACATATATGCATTTTTATTCTCTCCCCAGTTCTATCCCACTTCACCCTTACTGACGTTGATAGTCAGCCCACCACAGCCCTCCAGCACTTATGCACATATTCTTACAATCTTCCTCTTCCCCTATCTGTAATTTACTGTAATGTCTGTCTCCCCTAGTAGACAATAAACTCCTTCAGGGCAGGAACAGTGTCTGCTAGCTCTGTTGTAGTGCATTCTTCCAAGGACTTAGCTCAGTGTTCTGCACATGGAACTAAATAAATGTCACTGACTGATTGACTGAGAGGTAAACAACATGAGGAGTCCAAGATAGCATCAAAGTTGTGAATATCAGCCTTGGAGAGGGTGGTGGTGATATCAACAGAGATGGGAAACTGATGCTGAGGATAAGTGGGTTTTAAAGGGATGATGAGGAGTTAGGTTTCAGGCCTGTTGATTTAAGTTGCCTGTGGATGTCCATACAGAGTGACAGTGAGCTCGTGGTGGGCAAGGAATGTGTCTTTTTATTGTTGTATTATACTCTCACAAGTGCTTAGTACAGTGCTTTGCACATGGTAAGCATTCAATAATATGATTGATTGAATGAATGAACTAGCCACTTCATTTAGAGCACATGACATAGAGAGAGGAGAGAGAGAGAGACTCATAGAGCTATAGGAGGCAGAAAAGACTGATAGAGTGAGAGGCAAGAGGACCTAGGAAGAGAAGAGAGAGAATTTGAGAGAAGGGAGACAGAGACACTTAAATGGTCATCCACCAGTGTGGCAGAGCAGAATCTCAGCCTTTCTGCTGCTGGGTAGCCCAGATCTGCCTAAGTGCTGCCACAGAAAGAAGTCAACTCTATGCCATATTCAGTTGTGGGAGAGGTACTTACCCAGATGTGGTCCCAAAGACAGGGACCAATTACTGCATCTAGCAGTGAAAGCAAAAAGGCCTTTTCCTGCTCTGCAGGCCCATCACACATTTAGTGGCTCTTCCTTGGCTGCAGTGGTGTCTGGGGGCCATTTCTGCTGCATTTTTGGCTGTGACAAGCCTGCAATATAGGACCCCACAGCCAGTAGGCCAGGAACTTGAACTTGCTGACTCCAGCTTCTCACCAGCTGCATTTGGTTCTCAGGGTCAAGGGGCCTGAGTGCAGCTAATCCTCTGCATCAATGCTGAGGGAACAGGTTAATAGCTTGGTTCTCATATTCCCTTGTCCAGATGTCCAGGTGTGTTAGAGAATTAGCGTGGCTTAGTGGATACAACATGGGCCTGAGAGTCAGAAGGACTTGGATTCTGCTCCCAGCTCTGCCACACAGGTCTTGGGCAAATCACTTAACTTCTTTGGACCTCAGTTACCTCATCTGTAAAATAGGGAGTAAGAGTGTGAGCCTCAGGTGGGACAGGGACTGTGTCCAACCCAATTTGCTTGTATACACATCAATGCTTAGTACAGTACTTGGCACATAGTAATACCATTTTGAGGCAGCATGGCATAGTAGATGGACCAAGGGATTAGGAGTCAGAAAGTTATGGGTTCTAATCCTGACTGCACTATGTGTCTGCTGTGTGATCTCGGGTAAGTCACTTTACTTCTCTATGCCTCAGTTCCCTCATCTTTAAAATGGGGATTGAGACTCTGAACCCCACATGGGACAGGGACTGTGTCCAACTTGATTAGCTTGTATCTATCCCAGTGCTTAGAATCGTGCTTGACACATAGTAAGTACTAAACAAATATCATTATTATTATTATTAGGTGCCAGTCTTCCCATCATCCCCCATCCCCCTGTAGTCATTGCCCTTGTCCTCCCTCTTTCTGTCCCTGTGAGCCAATGGGCAGGTTCTCCTGATACCAGAAAGAACCAGTGAGACAGACACAATGAGAACAGATCGGAAGAGGCATAATGCCAGGACCTGCAGCTGTCATTGGCAGTGGCTGAATCAGGTGTGGCCAGGGGAGTCCTGCTCTGCCCTTCCTGGGTCCTGGGTTCACTTTCCCCAGTGGATGAGGCCGAGGCCCCCGGGGGCTACAACTTCTGCCCCACTGCTGGGAAGGAGTCTTTTGACCATTACCTTTTGATAATTGCAGGGTATCTCTGAGGGAATATGCATTTCAGCTGGGAGCACAAAAACCAAACCCAGGAATATTTTCAGCAGCAACAAAGTCTCCATCTTCCAAGGTGTCTGCTCCACACTACCCGAATCACCATCACAGTTGGCAGGCAGGTCCAACTGCTAGACTGTCCCGGATTTGTTGTTATTCGGCCTCAGTCTCTTAAGTTAACTGGCCAATCAGACCCTCGACAAACATCTTTGTCTTTCTGAGCGATTATGTAACCACAGCCGACATCTCCTTCAGCACAATCTGGGCCCATGTGGGACACACAACCCATTTAGTAATTTCAAATATTGCTATGCAATGTTTGATAGCATGTGTAAAAAGGAGGCCAGGAATAGAATAATAATAATAATGTTGGTATTTGTTAAGTTCTTACTATGTGCAGAGCACTGTTCTAAACATTGGGGTAGATATAGGGTAATCAGGTTGTCCCACGTGAGGCTCACAGTTAATCCGAGCCTTCTCAGTGGATCAGAATGACAATGGCATCTTGGCTTTGCTTGCAGCATTGAATAATAATGATTTAGTAGGATTTGGGGGAGGGGATTAACCTCCTCCTTGAATGCCGGACATTGGTTTGCCAAAGCCTGGCCTGATTCGTTATGATTCTGGACACCACCTTCATCATCATCATCATCATCATCACCGCTACCACTACTTTCACCCCATCTTGCCTCCAGCTTCACTCTGCTCCAGTCCTTACTTCAACCTGCTCCCTGGACTATCTTTCTAAAACATTGTTCTTCAACAACTTCCAAACCAATCCACACATCTCTGTATCAAGCAGAAACTCCTCACCATCCATTTAAAAGAACTCAGTTAACTCTACCTACCACCCGGCTCCTCTACTTCTCTTTGCTCCTCTACCACTAAAACTCAGCATGTACACTTCAAACAGTCAGTTAATGAATGCTATTCATTGAGCACTTACTTTTTCTCCTCTAATACCAATATAATAATGATAAAAATTAATTTTTTTAGTGATACGTGTCAAATGTTTAGTATGAATTAAGCACTGTACTTATGGGGCTCAGAGTCTAAGTAGGAGGGAGAAAGGTATTTAAATCCCATTTTACAGATGAGGTAACAGATCTCATCTCATCTCTTTCATCGTTAACCCTCCTACCACCACCAGCTCAGGTGGATTGTAGACTGTAAGCTTGTCTATAAACTCTGTTGTACTGTACTTTCCCAAATGCTTTGTACAGTGTTCTGCACATGGTAAGTATTCAATAAATACCATTGATTGGTTGATGTCTTCCCCAGTCTGCATCATCCTAACCCCCACCCTCCAGCTTCAAAATTCCGCTGCACTATGGCCCTGTGTACTCCTGCTAACCTGTGAACAAACTCACTCAACTCCAATCTTTTCCTGGCCTGCTCACCTCTGGCCATTAATCCATCAGTCAATGGTATTGAGCACCTACTGAGTGCAAAACATTGTGCTAAGCACTTGGAGAGTATGACACAACTTCTTTGACCTTCATGAGCTTACAATCTAAAGTATACTGTAAACTCCTTGTGGTCAGGGAATGTGTCTACCAACTTGGTTATATTGTACTCTCCCAAGCATTTAGTACATTTTTCTGCACATGGGAAGTGCTCAGTTAATTCCACTGATTGATTGATTTGAAGTAGACAGGAGAGCTCTGATAGATAGGATGGCAAGAGCAGTTGTAGAGCTTTAAAGCTAAGTGTGAGTGATTTTTACTTGCTGAGGAGGATGTTGAAAAGCTATTATAGGCTTCTGAGGAGTAGAGTGAGGTACTTCAAATGACATTTCCAGAAGACAGTCCTTACACCATGTCTGTGAGGGAGAAGAGAGGCAGAAAGGCAGAGATTATTATCCCTACTTACAGATGTGGAAACTGAGACTCAGAGAAGTTAAGAGATCTCATAGCAGGCTGGGTCAAGCCTCCTGACTCCCACATCTGTACTCTCTCCAGTAGGCCCCACTGTCATGTAGGTAGGGTATAGTTGAGCAGAGTGGAGGACCAGTTCAATAAAAACAATGAGATAAAAGCCATATTGTTGTCCATATTTTTAAAATGGTATTTGGTAAGTGCATACTAAGTGTCAAGTACTGTTTTAAGTGCAGGGGTAGATACAAGGTTACCAAGATGGACACAGCCCCTATACCACACGAGGCTCACATTCTAGGTAGGAAAAAGTAGGATTTGGATTGTAAGTTCATTAAGCTTATTTTGGGCAGGGAACATTTCTTCTCATTTTCTTGTTATCGTACTCTCCCAAGCACTTAGAACAGTGCTCTGCACATAGTAAGTGCTTAATAAGTACTATTGATTGATCAATAAATACCATTGATTGATTGATTAATTTAAACTCCATTTTACAGATGAGGAAACTGAGGTGTAAGGAAGTAAAGTGACTTTTCCAGGGTCACAGGAGACAAATGGCAGAGCTGGGAGTAGAACCCAGGTCCTCTGACTACCAGGCCCAGGCTTTTCCACTATGCCCTTTCTCAAATCTCCATTTTACCTATAATCATGGCTTCATGACTGACATCCAGAACAAAATGGAAGGGGGAAGTTCTGGTAGTAGCAGTGACTGGTGAGCCCTGAAGTCTTGGGCTTGGAAAGGCTGTTTAGTGAGAACAGTGGGGGCCAGTCATCCAGGGAACCGGTCACAGGGTCAGGGACTGCTCAGAGTTTTCTCTTGTTTTCTCAAGGAAGACAAGGTCACCCTGTCCCAGGCATATAGGGAAACAGTTGGAGCCTCCAGCCTCCAGATGTTGCCATCTGCTGAATCTTCAGTTGTCCTGTCTTTTTCACCTCAGACAATTCAACCCCCTGAAAACTACACAATTACCTGAACATCCAAGGCTAAAGAGACGTACTGTACCTAGTGTAAGGAGCCTGGGCCTGGGGTTGGAGGACAGGGTTCTAATCCTGGCTTCACCACTTTTTTAAAAAAATGGTTTATTAAGTGCTTACTATGTACCAAGCACTACAGCAGATACAAACTAATCAGGTTGGACACAGTCCATATTGCATATGGGGCTCATATTCTTAATCCCAACCTTACAGATAAGGTAACTGAGGCACAGAGAAATTAAGTGACCTGCCCAAGGTCACATAGGAAACAAATGGTGGGGCTGGGGTTAGAAGCCAGATATTTCTGATTCCCAGGCCCATGCTCTATCCACTGGGACATTTTGCTTTTTGGACAAATCAACACTTGTCTGCTGTGTGACCTTGGGCAACACTCTTCACTTCTCAGTCCCTCAGTTTCCTCATCTATAACACGGGGATTAAATTCTCCTTAGACTCTAAGTCCCATGAGGGACCAAGATCGTGTCTGATCTTATTATCTTTTATCTATTTCAGTTCCTGTCACATTGTGAGTGCTTAACAAATATCTTTATTAAATTAATATACACTGAGTGACAGTCCAACCTTAGCAGGGCTTTTTTTGTTGTAGTTTTTTTTAATAGTACTTGTTAAGCACATACTGTGTGCCAGGCACTGTACTAAGTGCTAGGATATAGATACAAGATAATAAATTGAACTCAGTCCCTGTCCCACATGGGAGTCACAGTCTAAGCTGAAGGGTGGATTTAATTCCCATTTTATAGATGTGGCATAGAGAAGTGGAGTGACTTGTCTAAAGTCACACAGGAGACAAATGGTGAAGTGATGATTAGAGCCCAGGTTCTCTGAATCCTGGGTCTGTACTCCCTCCACTAGGCCAGACTGCTGGATAAATACATGGCAAGGCTGATGAGTGGCAATCAGAAGAAAGGCTGCTCTATGTGAGCAGAGGCTTTGGGAGTATCAGAAGACCTTAGGCTGTAAACTCTCTCTGGCCTGTAAGCTCTCTCTAGACTATAAGCATTCTCTAGACTGTAAGGTCATTGTGGGCAGGGAACTTGTCTAACCAACTCAGTTGTAATGTACTATTCCAAGGGTGTAGTACAGTTCTCTACACTCAGTGAGCACTCAGTAAATACCATTGATTTATTGATTGATCGATCAGGATATGCAGAGGCCCATGGAAATAGGGGTGTCCCAGCCAATGGCAGGTGTGTTAGCATTGTCAGTGCTCACAGAGCAGGCAGCTTTATCTAGTTCTTTTTGGCCACTTTGATGGTCCACCTTAGGCTGGCCTGCATAATGGTAAAGGGAGAAAAGGCCCAGAGATTTTCAAGGTCTGAAATTGACTAACCTTCAGTATCCAATCCTAATAGTAAAGTCCAACTGCCTAGGATAATGATGATGATGATGATGATGGTAAAGTAAGCACTTATTATGTGTCAAGCACTGCTCTAAGTACTGGGGTAGATACAAATTAATCTGGTTGGACACAGTCCCTGTCCCACATGGGCTTAATGTGTAAGTAGAAAGAACAGGTATTTAATCCTCATTTTACAATGAGGCACTGAGGCACAGTGAAACTGAGGCTAAGTGATTTGCCCAAGGTCACAGAGCAGGCAAGTGGCAAAGCTAGGATTAGAACCCAGTTCCTCTGAGTCCCAAGCCCAAACTCTTTCCACTAGGCCATGTTCCTTCAAAGGAAGTCAATTACTAATAACCTAGTGAAATCAGCAGGGCTACAGCCCATCACAGAGGAGGATTTGGGGCGAGGAGGAGGCTAGTAAGATGGAGTAAGCAGTTTCAGACCCATGAAGTTTGACATCTATCTCAGTGTCCAGAAAGAAAGGACATGGGAACAATGGAGTCCTCTCCCAACTGGCCTTTCTTGGGCAACTAATCAACTAATCACATTTCTTGAGCACTCACTGTGTGCAGAACACTCTATTAAATCACTGGGAGAGTACAATATAACATAGTTGGTAAACATGTTCTTTGCCCACAAGGAGCTTACTGTCTTTAGGAGGAAGTTGGAGGATTACCCAGCTTCCCCAAAACATCTGTGGTCAGCAGGGAGAACTGGCCCAAAGGACCTATGGATGTAGCAAAAGAGCTACTTGAGTGAGAAGCAGCGTGGCTCACTGGAAAGAGCACGGGCTTTGGAGTCAGAGGTCATGGGTTCGAACCCCGGCTCTGCCACTTGCCAGCTGTGTGACTTTGGGCAAGTCACTTAACTTCTCGGTGCCTCAGTTCCCTCATCTGTAAAATGGGGATTAAGACTGTGAGCCCCACGTGGGACAACCTGATTCCCCTATGTCTACCCCAGCGCTTAGAACAGTGCTCGGCACATAGTAAGCGCTTAACAAATACCAACATTATTATTATTATTAGGGGAAAGAACTTAGAATTAGAAGTCAGTAGTCTTGGCTTCTAGTTCTGACTTCACCACTTACCTTGTGGGTGAACTTGAGCAAGTCACTTAACTTCTCCGGGGTTCAGTTCTCTCATCTGTAAAATGAGGATAAAATGTCTGTTAGACTGTGAACCCCATGTGGGGCAGGAACTGTGTCTGACCTGATTGGCTTGTATCTATCCCAGAGCTTGATATATACGAAGTGCTAACAAATGCCATTAGTATTATTAATAAAGGGAAATACAGTGGCTCTGTGGAGAGGCTACTCCTGAGTAAAGCCTGTAATTAATTGATACTATTGTTATGTGATTATGCCTGTATTTGGTGAAATTCACCTATAGTTGTGTGGGTAATTGAAAAGGCCATTACAGGACCCACAATCCCAACCTCACTGGGCATACACAAAAGTTGTCTCCAGTTGTGTTTCAAGTTTTCTGCGGCAGCACCTGGGTTTCTCTTAGTTCTTGCTTCCTTGTTTCACAATCCTTTACCTAGCTTTCGCTCAGAAAGAACTGCTCTTTACTTGTTTACAGTGAGTCCTGACAACTTCCTCCAATGACTCCCAGTTTTCAGTTATTATGCTGCATTGTCTGTCAGTTAGACTGTGAACTTGTTGTGAGCACAGGACTTGTCCACCAACTCTGTTGCATTGTACTCTACCAAGCACTTAGTAGAGTGCTTTGTACATAGTAAGGGCTCAGTAAATACCACTGACTGATTGATTGACAAGGGCTTTATGTTAAATTGTTTCCACTGTTCTGCTTGATTTCACTTTCCCAAATTCACTTCATCATAAAGAATCTGTGTATCTTGCTGTTGACCATTCTTCTCACCTGTCTTATGGTCTAGTGCATAGTGCAGCTGTTTCACATTCTAGGACTTACATGTTCATGACTGTGTCTTGCCATTTGATATTGAGTTTAACCTGTAAATGATGCTGATAGAGTTAAATTCAGTTTCCCCATGCAGCAGAGGCTCTATACAAGGTATTACATGGGAGAAATGGTGCAGGGCTCACCTCTCTGTCACAGAATCTGACCCTGAGAAAGGCAGGGAAATACCTGGCATATAGTAAACATTTAACAAATACCATAAAAAACAACAAATATGACAATTATATTAATAATACCAGCTCATAATCCTTTATTCATAGGCAAAAACTATGTTTGAAAATGCTATGGCCAGCTATAGGTAAGACCTCCCTTTCCCCCCAATCTCTTTTCCTTCATTCAGTTTGCAACACCAAATTCCTGCAGGTGACCCAGGAGGGGAATGGGGGAGCCGCTGAGGGTTGGGAAGCTCATAGCAGGGTGTCACTTGAAAGCTACAGAGTAGCAGGAAACAAGTTGAATAACACAAGGCAAGATGAGAGCTGACATGCAGGGCTCTCCCCCAGGCAGTGCAGGCTTACAGAATCCCAGGAAAGTCCAACTACACATCATTACTCATGAAACAACAATCTTCTTAAAGTTACCAGTGGGCATCAGGTGATAGGCTGGGATAGGGTGGGATGGTGATCAAATTGCTGGACACTTGGCTAGCTCAGGGAGTGGGAAGGTTGATGGCTTTTGCCCAAGGTCCTGACGTCTTGCCCCTGCCCTCTGCCAACTGACCTATTATCTGACCCCTCCCCAATTCCTCCAAACTCTGGGCAGTTGGGTCCCCACCCAGGTGCTCAGGAGGTGATGTTGGAGGTCACTGTTACACTGTACTTTCTCTTCAAAATGCTTTCTACTTAAGTTCTTACAAAAATAGGAAACTGACCAAGAGGAAAATACCCAGCGCTTGTATCTCAACTAAAGAGGAAGTCAGCACAGGAGTCAGAGCCATGAAAAGTGGCAGAGTACCTGGTTCCGATGTTACTTTAACCAACAAGCACCTCCTCAGTGTATGGAACACTGAGGAAATTCCAGGGTCACAAAAAGGCCACCCTCATTGCCATCTTCAAGAAGAAAGGGCAAAGATAAAACTGCAGTAATTATCAACACAGATCATTACTCTGTAATCCCAACAAGATCCCAAATAAAGGACTCCTGGATCATCCATCAAACCCTCCAAAATCACAGTGTAGTTTCACGGTACAGTGGATATAGTCTTTCCAACACATCAAGTAAAGGAAAAGTATAGAGCGAGGTGAGGTAGGAGCGTGCAAGGTGATTGAGTGCTTTAAAGTCAATGGTTAGGAGTTTTTGTTTGATATGGAGGTGTATGGGAAACCACTTGGAATTTCTTGAGAATGGAGAAACATGGTCTGAATGTTTTTGAAGGAAAATGATTTGGACAGAAGAGTGGAGTATGGACTGGAGTAGGAAGAGGCAGCAGGCTGGCAGGCCAGCAAGGAGGCTAATACAATCAGTGCTTAGTGCAGTGTTCGGCACACAGTAAGCACTTAATAAATACGATTGAATTAATGAATGAATGAATAATCAAGGTGGGATAGGATAAGTTTTTGCATTAATTTGGTAGCAGTTTGGATGGAGAAGAAGGGGTGGAGAGTTGGACAGAGCCTTGTCTGTGGGTGAGGAATGGTTTTGGATCACTTGGAAACACTTTGAGACACACTCTCGGGGGGTTTGAAATTCTGTTTATTTGAATTTGCCCCTCAGTGATGCATTCTATCAGAAAATCAGGAAAAGTCCTGATTCACGGTTAGTGGGAGGGGAGGGAGCCAGAGTAGTGGAGAGCCAGAGTAGTGGACTTGTGGGGTGAAGCCAAGGAGCAGCACTAGAGAGTTGGAGATTCAGAATCTGAAGATAGACTTTCATTTCCTGTGAGACAGGAAGGGTGGGATAGAAGCATGACTTGGGATTCTGTCTTGGAGTTATCCCATCTACCTGAGATCTGGGAGGACTGAACTGATTCATCTGGGCCTACGGTGTGATGTGGATGTAATTGGAAATGAACAGTTAGGGTTTTACTGCTCCCAGCACTTCCAGAGGGTTGGCTGTGCTGCTCCCTGGGATACTTAGCAATTTCCTGCCCATCGGAATCTGTGGCCAAGACTCCCTCGCATCCCCACTCTGAAGCTCTAGGCACTGATCAACCAGCATCCACAGGGAGCTCTGGCAAGCCAGGAACAGGCTGCGAGAATTCAGCAATGTCTCCACAACCAGCCACTTCTGGTGGATCTGGTTCTCGCAGAGGTTCCCATGCAGACCTGGTGGGGTTACCAACACAGTACTTGGCCAGGAGAGATAATTTTACTCAATTTCTACTAGTAAGAGTTTTACTCTTTTCCTGCTCCTCCTCTTCTTCCTCCCTCCCCACCTTCTCCTTCTCTTCTTCCTTTAGCTTCCCTTCTCCCTCCTTCCCCTCAACCTCCTTCTCCTTCTTTCCTGCTTCCCCTTTGCCTAATCTCCCTTCTTCTTTCTTTCCTTTTTCTGCCTACTTTTTCTCACCTCCTTCTCTTTCTTCCCTTCCACTCCCTGCTCCTCCTCCTTTTCCTCTTCCTTCTCAATTTCTATTATGAAGAGTTTTTCCCTTTTCCTGTTCTTCATATTCCTTCCTCTACTCCTCCTCCTGCTCTTCCCCTTCCTTCCCCTCCACCTCCTCCTTCCCTTCCTCTTCCCCCTCCTCCTTCCTCTCTTCATCCTTTTTTCCCCCATCTTTCCCCCTCCTCTTTATCCTTTTATTTTTCCTCCTTCCCTTTCTCCTCCTCCCCCAATCTCCTCCTCTTCCCCTCTTCTTTCTCCCCTTCATCTTCTTCCTTCCCTTCCTTCCCACTCCCTCCTCTTTCTTTTCTCCCTCTCCTCTTTCTTATCCTCTTTATCTTCCTCTCCCTCCTCCTTTTCCTCCTCCCCTTCCTCCTCTTCCTCTTCTGCTACATCTTCCTCTTCCCTTTTTTCCCTTCCTTCAAAGCCCATATCACCCACCAACTCCAGACTCTTGTATCAGTCATCTACCACCTCCTCCACAGACCTGACCTCCAACTGGCAGAGATGCCACCAAGATGATTTAACTTGGAAGAGAGACGCCATCAGGACAGTTTCACCTGGCAGAGGCACCACCCGGACAGTTTCACTTGATAGAGAGATTATTATTATGGTACTTGATAAGAGCTTACTATGTGCCAAGCACTGTTCTAAGTACTGGGGCAGATACAAGGTAATCAGGTTGTCCCATGTGGGGCTCACAGTCTTAATCCCCATTTTACAGATGAGGTAACTAAGATCTGACTCCCAAGCCCATGCTTTTGCCACCAAGCCATGCTGCTTCTCAGGTAAGGGGGGCTAGGTGATGGAGTGCTTTAATCCCAATGGAGTGGAGTTTTTTGTTTGACACAAAAGTGGATGGGCAACTTCTGGAGATTTTTGAGGAGTGGGGTGACATGTCCAGAACGTTTTTGTGGAAAAATGATTAGATTGTCCGATCCTGCAAACTACATTAAGCTAGGCAGGAGTTGGTCGGCCAAGGTCATGTGTGGTGGAACTGCAGGGATAGGAAGTTTTCCTGCTCAGCATGAGCAGAGGAGTAGAAAAAGGTGGCACTATATCTTTACCACCATAGAGATCGTCAGTGGTTTAGGCATGGTTTAGGACAAGGTGTCTGTCCACCACCACCAAGAATGTCATCTGTGGGTTGGATGCTTGGTTTTCAAACCTACCCATGCCAAGTGGAGTGCAGTCAGACTCAAATTTTGCCAATAGGGTAGAAGTCCAGTGTACAGAGGATAACCCTGTCCTCTACCATGTCCCCTACCACCCTCAGTTCAATGGAATGGTGGAAAGGTATGCTCAGAGGCAAGTTGGGGGTGGCCCGGGCCAAACGTGACCAGCTATGACTTCGGGAGTCTCAATCAACAGCCTGGTCCAGGCCAGCTGTTCAGGGATGTTGACCTCATTTTCGGCCATTGTGGTTGAGGATGCCCTCACAACTGTCTTTCCTGGGCAGAAGGAGGATCCAAGATGGACCCAACCTCCTGGCTTATTCCTAATGTGGGGAACCTGTGCACACTCCGTCCTCCCTAACAATGTAGCAGGCATATGCACCCTCACCTGCCTGCTTTCCTCCACCTATACTAGCCTCACTCTGCATTGGCCGATCCCCTGGAATCAGGAGCAAGGCCTATGCTCCACAGAGGCATCTTCCAAAGCCACAGAGGCTGGTGTCCTGAGGGTCCTCTTCCCGAGGATTGCCTCCCTAATTACTAGGGTAAGATAGATGTGGCTCTGTGGAACCTTATAGGCACCTGATGCAGTTGGTCAGTGCGAACCAGGATGCGGTCCCTGTCCGCCAAGAGGAAGTATAGGTACTACAGTGGTTGGCCCTCCAGAGTAGACTTGCTCTGGACATACTTCTAGCCAGCCAGGAAGGTGTGTACATTCTTCCTAAACAAATCATATTGCATTTATGTGAACCAAACCGGGAGGGTGACTTAGGACACTGATTAACTCAGTCAGATAGTGCTTTCCCTCCAACACTCCCAGGGGGAACTGAGTAGGAATCTCCTCTCCAGAATCGCTGGTTGGCTCGCAGACCTGCCAAAATGGACCCAATCGTTTGTTCATCTTCTTTTTATGCTTCATTTACCAGTTGCTTTACTTGTCTGCACGTGGAAGCTGTTTAAATGCCTTTGAAATGCAAGTTCTACCTGCCCCAAGAATAACAGCACCCAGGCCAAACCCATGCCCACCACCCTTCCCTGGACCTAACCACTGTTGGAGGCACAGGCAGTGGTGTGGCCACCAGGTGGGATGTCACACGAGACTACTTTGTCTGAACTGTTACTTTAGGGCAAGTAAGGGAACATGTGGAAGAAGCTTGATGGATGTGAAAATCAAGGAAACGCTGGAGTGTCTGTCCACCCCACACAATGATCCTTTGTCTGTGAGCCTGCCGATTCACACATTTGAATAATGTACTTGCACCCAGGGGAGGGGGCATGCAAAACCGACACTTACTGCAACTTGGCTGTGGTGGAATGGGATTGGAGAACAGCAACCAATCGGCAGCTGTCCTTGTTTACTATCAGGTATAAGACTCCCACTCACAGGAGAGCGTTTGTCATGTTCTAGTCTGTCAGAGTAACCTCTGTCCTGACCTGATTGATGGACTGACCTGGAGTGATTCCCGAATACCAGGGGGATGCCTGGTGGGGCTCTTTGGGCAGAAATGCAACATCTTGTTAGTCCCAGGTCAGTCACAGATCAGTTGTTATGGTCTCTTGGAGATGTGAGTTAATTCCGAGGTGGGTAGTGATTTGAAGAGCACCGTGTTTTGCGAATAGATTATGATAGAGGGAGAGTGGGCCTTAGCATGCTTGTTTGTGGGTATTGTTTAATCTGTATTTTGTTGGTATAATAAATTGCAATTGTTTAAACAACTGACTAGTCTGAATTTTGTGCCTCCTCTTCCCGGCCATATCCTGGATCACCTACCCAGGTCAGGGTACAGCCTAGCCGTACCTAAAAAATATATCTTAAACATATCCTGAGGCCTGCCTTGACCCTAACCTTAACCCTGGCCCTAAACCTAGCCTTAATCTTAAACCTAACCCTAACCCTAACCTTAAACTGAACCCTAAATTTAGCCCTATCACTAACCCTAAATTTAACCCGAAGAATAACCCTACCCCTAACCTAGAACTAACTCCAACAGTAGCCTTGACTTTAGTCCTAACCCTAAACCTAACCCAAAACCTATACCTAAACCTAAATGTATCCCTAATCCTAGTCCTAATCCTAACCCTATACACAACCCTAACCTTAACACTAAACCTAACTCGAATCTTAACCTTAACTCTACCCCTTGGTTTAGCCCTCAAGATCCACTGCAACCGCTAACCCTAACCCTATCAATAACCCTTAGGGGAGCCCTACCATTCATTCATTCAATAGTATTTACTGAGCTCTTACTATGTGCAGAGCACTGTACTAAGCGCTTGGAATGTACAAATCGGTAACAGATAGAGAGAGTCCCTGCCCTTTGACGGGCTTACAGTCTAATTGGGGGAGACGGACAAGAACAATAGCAATAAATAGAATCAAGGGAATGAACATCTCATTAAAACAATAGCAAATAAATATAATCAAGGTGATGTACATCTCATTAACAAAATGAATAAGGTAATGAAAATATATACAGTTGAGTGGATGAGTGCAGTGCTGAGGGGAGGGGAAGGGAAAGGGGGAGGAGCAGAGGGAAAGAGGGGAAAAGAGGGCTTAGATGAGGAGAGGTGAAGGGAGGATTAGAGGAGGAGCAGAGGGAGCAGAGGGAAAAGGGTAGCTCAGTCTGGGAAGGCCTCTTGGAAGAGGTGAACTTTAAATAGGGTTTTGAAGAGGGGAAGAGAATTAGTTTGGCAGAGATGAGGAGAGAGGGCATTCCAGGACCGCGGGAGGACATGGCCCAGAGGTCGACGGCAGGCTAGGCAAGAACGGGGGACGGCGAGGAGGTGGGTGGCAGAGGAGCGGAGTATGCGGGGTGGGCAGTAGAAAGAGAGAAGGGAGGAGAGGTAGGAGAGGGCAAGATGATGGAGAACCTTGAAGCCTAGAGTGAGAAGTTTTTGTTTCATGCAGAGGTTGATAGGCAGCCACTGGAGGTTTTTAATAAGGGGAGTGACGTGCCCAAAGCGTTTCTGCAGAAAGATGAGCCAGACAGCGGAGTGAAGGATAGATTGGAGTGGGGAGACAGAGGAGGAAGGGAGATCAGAGAGAAGGCTGACACAATAATCCAGCCGGGATATTATGAGAGCCTGTAACAGTAAGATAGCCATTTGAGTGGAGAGGAAAGGGCGGATCTTGGCGATATTATAAAGGTGAGACTGGCAGGTTTTGGTGACAGATTGGATGTGTGGGGTGAACGAGAGAGCCGAGTCATAGATGACACCGAGGTTGCGGGCCTGAGAGACAGGAAGGATGGTCGTACCATCCACAGTGATAGGGAAGTCAGGAAGAGGACAGGGCTTGGGACGAAAGATGAGGAGCTCCGTTTTGGCCATGTTGAGTTTTAGGTGGCGGGCAGACATCCAGGTAGAGACGTCTTGGAGGCAGGAGGAGATACGAGCCCGAAGGGAGGGGAAGAGGACAGGGGCAGAGATGTAGATCTGCATGTCATCTGCATAGAGATGATAGTTGAAGCCGTGACAGTGAATGAGTTCACCAAGGGAGTGAGTGTATATAGAGAAAAGAAGAGGGCCAAGAACTGACCCTTGAGGAACCTCAACAGTTAGAGGATGGGAGGGGGAGGAGGAGCCTGTGAAGGAGTCTGAGAATGAACGGCCAGAGAGATAAGAGGAGAACCAGGAGAGGATGGAGTCCGTGAAGCCAAGGTGAAATAAGGTGTGGAGGAGAAGGGAATGGTCAACAGTGTCAAAGGCAGCTGAGAGGTCAAGGAGGATTAGGATAGAGTAGGAGCCATTGGATTTGGCAAGAAGGAGGTCATGGATGACCTTAGAGAGAGCAGTCTCGGTAGAGTAGAGGGGACGGAAGCCAGATTGGAGGGAGTCCAGGAGAGAATGTGAGTTGAGGAATTCTAGGCAGCAAGTGTAGACGACTCATTCTAGGAGCTTGGAAAGGAAGGGTAGGAGGGAGATAGGGCGATAACTGGAAGGGGATGTGGGGTCGAGAGAGGGTTTTTTTAGGATGGGGGAGACGGGCATGTTTGAAGACAGAGGGGAAGAAGCCATTGGAGAGTG
This sequence comes from Ornithorhynchus anatinus, assembly GCF_004115215.2. NCBI lineage: Eukaryota > Metazoa > Chordata > Mammalia > Monotremata > Ornithorhynchidae > Ornithorhynchus > Ornithorhynchus anatinus. The sequence continues at coordinate 18,140,101 of NC_041745.1, read as the reverse complement.
AGTGGTTAAAGATAGAAGTTACACTATCCCTACCTCCACCGCTAACCTTTACCTTAAACATAACCATAACCATAGCAACCACAACCATAACCATAATCAAAAACATAACCATAAATGTAACCATAAGGTTAACCCTAATCCTATCCCTAGGATTAATCATAGTCTTTACCCTAACCCTAGGCATAGACCTAGCCATAGTTAAAACCCTAACTCTAACTCTAACCCTTAACCAAACCCTTGCTCTGGCATTGTCCCATCCCTATTTCTAATGCTATCATTAAGACTACCTCTAACCCTAACTCTAAACCTAACATGAAACCTAAACCCAAACCTAGCCCTAACCCTAAGCCTTAGCTGTACTGGTAAACCCAACCCTAACCCTAAACCTAACCCTAGTCCTAGCACTATCAGTAACCATAACCCTTACCCTAATCCTAGTCCTAATAGTAACTGTAACCAATGCCCTAGTCCAATCCCTAACTCTATCTTTTAACCTAACCCTAGCTCTAACCCAAACCCTAGCCTTAGGACTAGTCCAGTCCTAATGTAACCCTAACCATATTGCTAGCCCTCACAGAAGCTCTAAAACTAACTCTAAATTTAGCCCTAACCCTAGCTCCTACCCTACCTCTAGCCATAACCCTACCCTTAGCACTAACAGTAACTCTAACCCTATGCCTATAGTAATCTATATTTATACCTATACCTAGCTCATCTACCTAACCCTAACCCTAACTCTAAGCCAAACCCTAAACCTAGCTCCAGCTCTTGCCCTAGCCTTAACACTAGTCCTAACACTAACCCTAAATCTAACCCCAACATACACACCTAACCTAACCCTATCCTAAAATTCTAACCCTAAACCTAACTCTAGCTCGATACTGAACCCTAATGCTGACCCTAACCCTAAAATTAACCCTAGTCATAACACTAAACCTAAACCCAGCCCTAAACATAATCCTAACCCTAATCCTAAACCTTACCCCAACACTAAACATAATCTTAACCCCAATTCTAACCTTAATTCCAATCCTACATGTAGATTTAGCCTAACCCATTCCCAACTTCACTTTAAGGCTAATCCTATCTCTAGGCCTAGTCCCAGCCCTAGACTTAACTGTAACACTAAACTTAACCTTATCCCAAGGCCTAGCCCTTAACCTAACACTAACAATAACCCTAGCCTTAACCCCAACACCCACCCTAACCCTGGCCCTAGCTCTAAATTTAGCCCTAACTCTAATCCTAGCCCTAAACCCAACTGCAGCCTTATCCCAAATCCTAAATTTAACCCTAACTCAAATGCTAACCCTTACCCCTCTCTTAACCAAAGTGTTAAATCTAACCCTAGGCCTAACCTTAATGCTAGCCCTAACTGCCCCTAACACTACCCCTTACACTAAATCCAACCCCAATATGAGCCATGGGACTAGCCCTAACCCTACCTCTATCCCTAACCCTAACCCTAACCCTAACTCCAAATATAGCCCTAATTCAACTCTAACTCAAATCATGACCCTCATGCTACACTTAACCCTAATTTTAGCCCTAACCCTAACTCTAGATTTACCCTTAACCCTAATCCTATACTTACGCCTTAGAGTTGCTCAAACCCTAACTCTAATGGTGATTCTAAACTGAACCCCAACTCTAATCATAATCCAAAAGCTAACTCTGAGCCTAATCCTAAAGCCTTAGTCCAAGTCATAAACCTAAATAGTCTAACCTTAACCTCAAATCTAAACTTAACTCTAGCTGTAACCCTGAGCAGGGCCCCAAAACTGATACTACTGAAGCCATATCCCTAATCCTAAATAATTATGGCATTTACGATTAGGGATATGGCAGCAACAACCCTCATCCTAACCCCAACCTTAACCCCAGCCTTAGACCTAACACTCACCCTAACATTAACAATGCTACCCCTAATTCTAAGACTAACCCTAACCCTATCCATGGTCCTACTCCTATTTCTAACTCTTACCATAACCCTAACCCTAACCTGAACCCTAACTCTAACCCTAACCCTAAACCTAAGCCTAGGCCTAGTGCTAGCCCTAACTCTAACTCTAACCTTAACACTTAACTCTAAACCTCAACCAAGCCCTAGGTCTAATCCTAACCCTAACACTAGCCTTAACCCTGAGCATAACCCTAACCCTCATCCTGTACCCAGCCCTAATCCTTACATAAAACCTAAACATAGACCTAACCCTTACCCTAGCACTAACCTAATGGTAATCCTAATACCTTGCCATAACCAAAGTGCTAACCCTAACCCTTAAACTAACCCTAGCCCTAGCCATGACCCTAACTCTAATCCTAAACCTACCCCAAGACTTAGACTTAGTCCTAATCCTAACTCTAACATAACCCTAATGTTAACCCTAGCCCTAACATTAATCCTGAACCTAAACCTAACCCTAAGCATCATCCTAACTTTAACTCTTACTTTAACCAAAAACCTAACATCCATAGCCATAGCCCTAACCCTTACCCTAACACTAACAACTCTAACGCTAACTCTTCCGTTAGTGCTAACACTAATTCTAACTCAACCATAACTTCGACTCTTACCACAATGCTAACCTTAGCCCTCGCCTTAGCCCTAGCCCTAGCCATAACACAAATCCTAGGCCTAAACCTAACCCTAACTTTAACCCTAATCCTAACACTAGTCCTAACTCTAGCTCTAACGATAACCCTAACCCTAACAGAAACCCTAACCCTAACACAACCCTAACCTAACTATATACCTAACTTTAACCCTGATGTTAAGTCTAACTTTAAACTTCACCCTAGCCTAAACCCGAATCCTAACCCTAAACTCAACCCCATTCATTGCCTTTGTGAGTGTCTTAGTTCTAACCCTAACCCTAACTCTAAAGGTAACCCTAATCCTAGACCTAATCCTGGACCTAACTCTAAGTCTATCTCTAACTTAAACAGTATCCCTAATCTTTACCCTAACCTCCACTGCAGCCCTAATCCTAACTCTAATCCTAAACCTAGACTCAGCCATAAACCTAACCCTTCCCCTAACCCTAAACCTAGCCCAAGATCTAGCCCAATCCCTAATCCTATGTCCCAAAGTACCCACCATCTCAAGGGCAAATGCTATCTTGTGACTTCCCAAGTCAGCCAAGCAGAATTCAAAATCACAGGCCCCCGCAAGCGAAACTGCTAGATTGATATCTCAGGGCAGGAATACAGAAGGTGTCCCTCTCCCCCTTGCTAATCAAATAAGGTATGGAGGAGTGCGGAGGGCAGAGATTGGATAAGTGAAAGTCAGAAGATGGAATACCCAGGGACACAAGTTAGATATACCTTTGGCCTCTGACCTTTTGGGTAGGGGATCGAGACTTTGCAGCAACTGGCTGCGTGTAACCTCTGTCCATAGTGTGGGATGTCTACTCTGCCTGCACCAAGGGAGGAACTGTGGGATAGGTGAATGTCCCACTGAACACTTGTGGGACTGGAAGACTAGGGAACTTCGACATGTGCATGTAACCCATAAATGTATTCCTCCTAAGTAGGAAGTGTTTGAGGGTGAGGGGGTGCTAGGTGTCTCACCACATGTGAATAACACTAAAGTGAGTTCTTCTAGAGTGAGAAATGTTTGTGGGTGGGAGCTAGGTGCTTTGCCATATGCGAAGAAGGCACAAGTGGATTCCTCCCGGAAGGGAAGTGGTTGTAGATGGGAGCTCGGTATTTCACCAGGTGTGAGCAATGTACGAGTGTATTCCTCCTAATTGGGAAGCTCTAGTAGAATTAAGTAATCATATTTCTCCCAATAGGAATTTGCCATGTCCAAAATAATTAAATCATTACATCCTTCCCGAAAAGGAAGTTCAGTTTGCCATGCAGAATAAAATGTATATGAATAAAGCCTTCCTGACCCCGGTCCCTAGCTCCTCTTTCACTGTTCTGATTCCTGAACCCAATCCTGGGCAATGGGCGACACCTTACCCTAACCCAAAACTAGCTCTAGCCCTAACGCTAAGTGTAGTCCTAACCCTAACCTTAAACCCCACCATAGCACTAACTCTAAACCTATCCCTAAATCTTACCGTAACCCTGACACTAACCTTAACTAACACTAACCCTAACTCTATCTCTGACTCTAATCCTATCCCTATCCCTAAACCTATCCCTATTCCTAACCCTAACCCCAAACCTAACCCTAGCCATAACCCTAACCCTAGCTCTAAACCTACCCTAATCCTTGTCCAAATCCTATCCCAAATCCTATCCCTAACTCTAACCCTACTCTAACCCTACCACAGCCACAACCTTTTTGTTTATCCTAATCTTATCCCCAAACCTAGCCCCATCCCTCACCCTAACCCTCACCCAATCACTAGTTCTAACCTTAACACTAACCCTGGGCCTACCCCAAACGCTAACCTTCACCCTAACCCTAACTTTAGGACTAGCCCTAGCGCTAATCCTAACTCTTACTCTAGCCCTAATCCTTCACTAACCCTATCCTATCCAAAACCCTAGCCATAAAGCTAGATCTGACCCAAATCTAACACTAAACCTAGACTGAACACTAACCCCACCCTAGCCCGACCCTAGATTTAAACTCAACCCTAACCTGAACCATAAGTCTAGCCCTAACCCTAAAACTTACCTCAATTCTAAAAGTTACCATAACCCCAACCATCACCCTCAACACTAAACACTAAACACTGATCCTAACCCAGTTCTAGGCCTAGCCTTACACTCACACACTTCAAATTTATCCTTTCCTGCCTTAACTCTGCCCTCTCCTCCGCCAGGCAAGCTTCTTCTCCTCCCTCATCGACACCCATGCCCGTCACCCCCGCCGATTGTTCCGGACCTTTAACTCTCTCCTTAGGCCCCCTGTTCCTCCCCCTCCCCCATCTCTCACCCCTAATGATCTGGCCACCTATTTCCTCACGAAAATCAACACGATCAGGTCTGAGCTCCCCCAAAGTCACCCCTCCGCCTCTCCCCTCCCCCCCAACAACCCCCTCCCCTACTTTCCCATCCTTCCCTGCAGTATCCTCAGAGGAGATCTCCTCCCTCCTCGCAAGTGCCACCCCCTCCACCTGCGCCTCGGACCCCATTCCCTCTCACCTTCTTAAAACCATCGCCCCTGCCCTCCTCCCTTCCTTAACTTCTATTTTTAACCACTCAATCTCCAAGGGCTCCTTCCCCTCTGCCTTCAAACACGCCCACGTCTCCCCCATCCTAAAAAAACCCGCTCTTGACCCCACTTCCCCCTCCAGTTATCGTCCTATCTCCCTACTACCCTTCCTTTCCAAAATCTTAGAACGAGTCGTCTACAATCGATGCCTAGAATTCCTTAACTCCCATTCTCTCCTAGACCCCCTCCAATCTGGCTTCCGTCCCCTCCACTCTACCGAGACTGCTCTCTCTAAGGTCACCCATGACCTCCCTTCTTGCCAAATCCAATGGCTCCTACTCCATTCTGATCCTCCTTGACCTCTCTGCTGCCTTTGACACTGTCGACCATCCCCTCCTCCTCCATACCTTATCTCACCTTGGCTTCACGGACTCTTGTCCTCTCCTGGTTCTCCTCTTACCTCTCTGGCCGATCATTCTCGGTCTCCTACGCTGGAGCCTCCTCCCCCTCCCATCCTTTAACTGTTGGAGTTCCCTCAAGGGTCAGTTCTTGGCCCTCTTCTGTTCTCCATTTACACTCACTCCCTCGGTGAACTCATTCGCTCTCACGGCTTTGACTACCATCTCTACGCAGATGACACGCAGATCTACATCTCCGCCCCTGTCCTCTCCCCCTCCTTTCAGGCTCACATCTCCTCCTGCCTCCGGGATGTCTCCACCTGGATGTCGGCCCACCACCTAAAACTCAACATGAGCAAGACTGAGCTCCTCATCTTCCCTCCCAAGCCCGGTCCGCTCCCAGACTTCTCCATCACCGTGGATGGCACGACCATCCTTCCCGTCCCGCAGGCCCGCAATCTCGGTGTCATCCTTGACTCGTCCCTCTCGTTCACCCCACACATCCTATCCGTTACCAAGACCTGCGTTTTCACCTCTACAATATCGCCAAGATCCGCCCTTTCCTCTCCACCCAAACGGCTACCTTACTATTACGGGCTCTCGTTATATCCCGGCTAGACTACTGTGTCAGCCTTCTCTCTGACCTCCCCTCCTCTCTCGCCCCGCTCCGGTCTATTCTTCACTCCGCTGCCTGGCTCATCTTCCTGCAGAAACGATCTGGGCATGTCACTCCCCTTCTTAAACAACTCCAGTGGTTGCCTATCGACCTCCGCTCCAAACAAAAACTCCTCACTCTAGGCTTCGAGGCTCTCCATCACCTTGCCCTTCCTACCTCTCCTCCCTTCTCTCTTTCTACCGCCCACCCCGCACGCTCCGCTCCTCTGCCAACCACCTCCTCGCCGTCCCTCGGTCTCGCCTATCCCGCCGTCGACCCCTGGGTCACGTCCTCCCGCGGTCCTGGAACGCCCTCCCTCCTCACCTCGCCAAACTGATTCTCTTTCCCTCTTCAAACCTTACTTTAAAAATCACCTCCTCCAAGAGGCGTTCCCAGACTGAGCTCCTCTTCCCCCTCTACTCCCTCTGCCATCCCCCCTTTACCTCTCCGCAGCTAAAGCCTCATTTTCCCCTTTTCCCTCTGCTCCTCCACCTCTCCCTTCCCATCCCCACAGCACTGTACTCGTCCGCTCAACTGTATATATTTTCGTTACCCTATTTATTTTGTTAATGAATTGTACATCGCCTTGATTCTATTTAGTTGCCATTGTTTTTACGAGATGTTCTTCCCCTTGACGCTGTTTAGTGCCATTGTTCTTGTCTGTCCGTCTCCCCCGATTAGACTGTAAGCCCGTCAAACGGCAGGGACTGTCTCTATCTGTTGCCGACTTGTTCATCCCAAGCGCTTAGTACAGTGCTCTGCACATAGTAAGCGCTCAATAAATACTATTGAATGAATGAATGAACCTTAGCCTTCACACTAGCACTAACTCTAATTTCAGCACTAGACCTAATCCTTAACCTTAATCCTAACCCTAATTCTAACTTTTGTTTTAGCCTTAATTCTACCACTAACACTAACTGAATCCTAACATTACCCATAAGGCTGACCATAACCCAAGACCAAGCCTTAAGCCTATTCCTAACCCTAATTCTAACCCTAAAACGTACCCTAAAATAAACCTAATTCTAATCCTAAAATTTACCCTAGCCCTGGGCTTAGACATAGCCCAACACCTAACCCTAACCATCTCTGATTCCTTTGACATTTATCGTCAGTCCATCATTGCTTTTAACAAAGCTAATCTGAGGATATGTTCCTTAATGTCCTTAACCTTTTGAAACATTGACCTTGTCCGTCCCCATTTGTTATTGACTTGAATTTCTGTACATATGCTATTATAATATGCCTGAGAATTTCTGGCAGAGCGCTGGAATTCTTGGCTCAGGTCTTTAACATGTTCTTTTGTCCTCTGATTTTTGCTTCCTTCCTTTTCCTGGCTACTTCCAGAGTTATGTTCAACATCTAGGCTTCTTCTGCTTCCTGACTTTTTGCAATACTGTGCCACTTTCTTCCTTGATGACATTTTTAATCTCCATATATATGTTCTCTTGATAGCTTGTGTGAGATTAAGCCCCTCAAATCAATTTTTCACATGCTCCTTAAATGCAGGGGGAGTATTCATCAGGGCATATTTAGGTAGCTGTAAGGCATGATTGATCCTTTTAAGTTTTCATTCCAAGTTTACACATTAACAGTTCACGATCTGTTCCACAATCAGCTCCAGGCCCTGTTTTTGACACCAAAACAGAACTCTTCCATCTCTTTCTGTCAACAAAATAGTCTATTTGATTTCTTTATAGTCCAACTGGTGTAGTCCCTGTGTACACAGGTGCCATTTAGGTTGGTTAAAGAAAGTGTTGGAAATAAAAAAGCCATTTGATTAACAGAAATCAGTCTCCATTTTGATACCGATTTCCAACAACCTTCATTGTCTGTTATCCATCATCCATTATTTCTCATTGTCAGCTTTTGTACTCCAGACCCCAGTGATAATCAATACATCTTGGTTGCAGCTTTTATCTATCTGTCTCTGTACTTCATCAGAAACCCTACCCATTTCTTCATGCTCTGCATGTGTTGTTGGGGCATACATCTGAAGTGTTATCATATTGAATGGTTTTCCTCTGAATCAAATGGATATGAATTGGTCATGGATAGTGTCATATGTTCAATGAGTCCATTTCATTCTTGACTGTTTCCAATTTTCCCTGGTTCATACCCCAAACATTCCATTTCCAATAATAAGGGTATCGTTACAGCTTT